>NC_041391.1:193519160-193603401 GCF_002162155.2 Triticum dicoccoides | reverse complement strand
TTGGTTCTTCCTTCACCCCGGCGAGCCCCCCACCCCACCCCCTGAAAATCGACTGGCCCAAAATTCGATTCAGTTGACTGAAGTGTAGCTAAATCGGAGCGGCATCACAAGCAAGAGCAAGAGCGAGAGCAGCAGCGCAAGCAAGAGCAATAGCAAGAGCAGACCAGGCAGGGGACCGGGAGCAAGAGAAGAGCAGCAGCGCGAGCGAGAGCTAAAGTAGCAGCAGCTCCTACTTATGTGGACGTCGCCGCCGAGGGAGCGACATCGTGGAGGAAGTGGCCTGCGACGCCGCCGTGGATGGAGCCGCTTCGTGTCGGCTCGGGACCGAGCGCCGGCAGCACCGTGAGATCGAATCAAGAAGAAAATGCGGCGATTAGTGTACAACATCTTTGGTGGCGCCGATTAGGCCGCAACTTCATCCGAGGAAACGGTGATGATGATGCTCTTCCGGTGGTGCAGGTGAAGACATCGGTGTGGGAATGGAGGTGGCGCGAAAGACGAGGGGAACATCGGGTAGCTCCTTGGAGGTGGAGGACGGGGTGGCTAAACCAGCGGGACGACGAGATCAACGACGGATCCTCATCCGGTACGGTGGATGAGGGACGTCGAGGTGTTGTTGTGGACGACGTCGTCAGGGAAGAGGCTCCGGCTGGTTAGCAGACGGAGCAGGGTGTGGGGTTTCATCGCAGGTTTTCGCAGCCTCGGTGTACGAATGGGTGGGCGGATGGGATGGCAGTGTGGAACCATGGCTTAGGGACGCGCTTGTCCGAAATGTGGGGTAAGTTACGAAAGTACCCCCACCGATTTGAGGTGGTTCTTTCGGTTCAGGGGTACCACGGGCATTTCGCTTGTCGGGATTTCAGAGGAGGTGGGAGTTTTTGCGCGTGTTGTAATTTCGGAATAGCAAGGCGCAGGTTGAGATGGAGGGAGTTATCGGAGCACAACGAGACAAAGATATATCTTAAATATTTCGGTCTAACAAGGCGCTGGTTGAAGAGGCGGGAGTTTTGCAACACGATAGACAGAGATGCTAGCTTTAATTTTCGGCATAACAAGGCGCGGCTTGAAATTTCGGAAGAACAAGCTTAACGTGTACCCAAAAAAAAGATAGTTTGCATCTCAACACGCACAACACACACACAAACACCATTTAGACTAGAGTAAGGTACACATGCATTGCACGCATGAGATTTGGCAACCAAATTATGAATAAATACCACATTATAGCATGTAAGCTTTGAGTCATATATGCATGATGTAGATGTTCGTTTAATTCTTATAGTTCATTTCATTCAAAATCATCTAGTTTTTATAAGAAAGCTAATCTATTTTAAGATTCATGGAATTGTGCGTTGTAAGACATAAAGTAAAAACAAATAATGGCAAATCATGTAGAAAAACATTTGGGCAACTCTGATATGGAAGATTCTAGAACAAATAAGAAGTGCTTGCGTTTTGATGTTTGTGCATTATGCTTAAGTTCAACCATGGAGTCTTCTAGATTATACATGTGGTGAAATCTGGTGGAATCTAGATGATATCCAACGACCAGTAGTGCTCAAATTTGCCATCTTTGGACCATCGGATTCGCCTCATCCAACGACCATCTTTCAAAGTTAAAGTTACCTGCACACAATATTAAAAAATATAAAATATAATATATATATAGGGGTATAGATATAGATATGTGATGCGAAAGCCTCCCATCATCTCCAATTAGAATAGTGTGTCCATGCACGGATGCGGCGTGGCCAAATGATGTCTGCCATCGGTATCTCAAATTCAAATCAGTCTGACCTTGTTCAATGTGTATACATTACAACATGCTCGTTTTCAAACCACACCGCGCAGATCTCTGTTATATTCATGCATGCATGGGTTTCAAACATCAGGATCTCTTATTCAAATATTTGAATTCAACTTTACATTGATTATGACCTCACCTAGTCTTTTACACCCACACAGTCGTCTTCTCTTTATAATTGTACCACTAACTTTCTCTCGTGCATGCATGCACACACACTACCAGTCGGCATTATCCATCGCACACATGCAATCTTTTTCTTCAGGTCGGTCTCCCATGAAGGCACACACCCACACACATCCCCCTCTCCATCACATCTGGCATTCTTTATCTCTCACGCGTGCATGCGCAATGATTGATGTTCCTCTATGTATGTGTGTATATAGCTAGATCTTTCATAGTTTTCCACACAAACCGATCAATTGATATATCCAGTGAGGTCTCACCCTCTTTCCCACGTCCACATCGATCAATCTATATCTCTCTATATAGGATTAACATATATAGCTAATACACCCACATTAATTATATATCCCACGTCCCCCTCTCATCATCCATGCCTTCCGCTTCATCTCTCAGACGTGTGCACAATGGCAAAGACAGGGGCAGTAAGGGCCCTGCCCCCCCTAACATCACTATATATCGAGGCTAATATGAATGTGATCATTAGATAATTGCTGCTAAAAATGGTTTAAGTTCATGAATTGACCCTCCTCGTAAAGGATTAGCAATGCTTGGCCCCCTAGCTCATTTATTTTTCTTGGCTCCGCCAGCGCGTGCAACAGCGCACGTTCTCGCCCCCTCTCTCTAAATATCGATCTCGCACTTGTGCATTCCTTCATAGTCTCCCACCACTCGGCCCCTCGCACCATCTTCTAGCCCCCCACCGGATTTTTCCACATGTACAATCTAGCAGACTCCATGGTTAAACTTAAGCATAATGCACAAACCTCAAAACAACAATGGTTCTCTTTTGTTCTAGAATCTTCCGTATCATAACTGCCCAAACTTTTTTCTAGTTGAATTGCCATTATTTGTTTTTACTTTATGCTTTATAATGCACAATTCCATGAATCATAAAATAGATCAAGGGCTTCTTTGATTCAAAGGATTCTCAAAGGAATTTTGGAGGATTCTAATCATTAGGAATTTTTCCTATCTTGGTTGTTTGATTCGTAGGATTGTAAACCATAGGAATTTTTCCATATGATTCATTTGCACTAGATTTCATAGGAAACATCCCATCCACTCAAACCTCTTTGAAAGAATTCTGCGTTTTTTCTATGCACAATCAAACACTCGTACAATCCTGTAGGATTCAAGACGACATTCCACTATAATCCCATGTTTTTCCTATTCCCGCGTTCTTAGCTTTTTTATAGAAACTAATTGATTTTGAACGAGATGAACTATAAGAATTAAACGAAGGGCTACATCAGGCATATATGACTCAGAGCTTACATGCCATAGTGTGGTATTTATTCATAATTTGGTTGCAAAATCTGATGCGTGCAATGCACGTGTACCTTACTAGTACTTCGAGTATGTGCGAAACACGTAAATTAGAATTCCAATGGCACGCTACACAGTGTCTCTCTTACAATTCATGAAGCCATGTGGCACATGTGGATGCGTTGTCGCGACCTCCTTGCGTGTATTGATCACAGTGACGTGCTGCTGGTTCAAGAAGAATGTACTCGTCCTCCCTGAGCCATACTGGCGGTACATGCACAAAGCGAAGATGTGCACGCACACCATGCACGCACTCATTCCCTCACACGCACACGCGGGTACACGGGCGGACGCAATTTTGTACCAAGATCCACCTCATGTGATAATTTGATGGGTGTAAAGTCATTCACTTCATTGATGGCGCATGCAAATTGAGTGGACGTGAGGGCGGAAGAAAGACATTATTACTCCACTGCGCATGCTAGTAGTTAAATCATGGGTTGCTAGTAGTACTTCCATTGGTCTCCATCGTATTTTGTGCCAATATTGACAGTAACATAATATTTACGCATATGAGCAGTGTAGTACTTGAAATTTCTGTTCCGCTAAACTCATCGGGAGCCGTTTCGGGCCTCGAAACCAAAACCATCAATTAATCTTTTCCTTGTTCCCATCACATTCGAAAGCCTGCTCACACCTACTAGTACGTACCAAACCTGAACGTGTTCCCACTATGCAGGTATTAGTACTAGTGCTAGTACTTAGGTTATAAAAAGGGGAACTACCTAACCAAAAATTACTCTATCTTTCCTCCTCATAAGTGCTTCTTCTTCGTCCGTTGTTGCCATGGCCGATGAGCAGAGCTCTAGGTCGAGAACTACTTGTAACAAGGGAGCGGCAACCAAGGCTGCGGAAAAAAAAGAGGGCTCGCCGCCATGCAGAGACCTCGAAAGATCTCTCACGGGCAGGCGATGGCTCCCAGGAGCGCCATAGCCGCGGAGGCGAACATGTCGAGCCGGCGATGCTGGAGTCGTTATCCCTCGACGGCATGCCCGATCAGCTCAATAAGCACCTCAATAAGCAGAAGGAGTTCATCCAAGGCTTGATGGAGTTGCTGAAGGAGAGCCTCGACGACATGCCTGCTGAGCTCAATAAGCAGGGGGAGTTGATCGCCGGCTTGTTGATGCTGCTGAAAAAGAGCATTGCCTCGGAGAAGAAGGCGACCGGAAAAATCTTGCAACTTTAGGAGGACAAGGTGAAGCTCTGCCACGAGATGGACCTGTTGAAGGAGAAGAACTCCGGCTGGAAGAAGCTGCACGAGAATAGTAGTTCCTCGAGCACCCGGCTGCTGTCAAGGTACGTAATGCGGCCGTGGAACAGATGATGAAGGCTCGCGTCGAGAAATCCCGCGTCATGGACAGAATGAAGAAGATGGCGGAGGAGACGCGCAAGGATATGGAGGTTGTGGAGGCGATGAAGAAGCAGTTACGACTCCGCGGCGAATTAGATCATTTGGGGTGATAATCTTCCTTCTTCTTTTGCTCCTGTGTTTCATCTTTTGCTTGGGGTGTTTCGCCGCACGTGTCACGTTCTCTGCGAGGCATGAATAGAACAATGCTTTTTTTAGGGAATGAATAGAATAATTCTAACAATGAGATGACTAGCAAATTAGATCATTTTTATCGCCATATGGCACTGGGCTGTTGTGTTTCATGCTCCTCCGTCGCAGTACTACTCCAGTGGAAAACTTGAGTATACCGCACGGTTCTTTGCTCCTCCTCAGGTCGTCGGCGCATTAATACGAGCAGTCAAATCACAAGGCCCCGCCTTCCAGCAGTAATGAGCCGTCAAATCACAAAGGCCCTCGCCTCTCGTGAAACCGACCAAGCTAGACTACCCCGCCCTCTAGCCTTTTAAAAAATGTATACTTTTGTACAATAGTAGTATCGATGGATTGCGCCATGGAGCAAAACTTGAAATTGAAAAAAAAGGTGGCACATATAGAGAGCACTCGTCGCCAAATTATGCATATAGTACTATTAAAAAGGCTAGTACAATAATGGTGTCCAGCACAACCCACCCCTCAAATAAAACTAAGCATCCTGGAATTCTTGACAAAACTAAGCACCCTGAAATTATTTCACAACTAAATTGCTGGCTATATGATGTTGGCCATATATATTGTACATATATAATGTGAAGAAATGAGTGGTGGTACTATACCAACTAAAAGATGAAATGTAAGAAATACTAGTATGTACGCACTGAAGAGTTAAAGTAACAAGGAGAAACATAACATAGTTCTGCTGGGGGCTCAGCACAACACACCCCTCAAATTGAATTAAGCACACCTGAAATTAAACTTTGCAACTATTCCGGTAGACACTGCATTAGAACCACCATGAGTAACGACACTGCCACCTTACTCGGAGTCCTCGTCCACGTCCTTGACTTCGTCCTTGTCCCTCTTCCTCTTGGCCGATACTTCTTTGCTTGAACCACACACTTGGCTCTTGCTCTTCATCCAACCCTTGTAGATATTGAAACAAAGGTAGCCATCCATTGCAGCGTAGTGGATGTGGTCTATATCTAGTACATTCTGCTGCCATGCATAATGAAGAAACGTGTAGGGAGGTTTCTCCAGTTTACCGTACGAAGGATGAACCATGGCTCCTGCCAGGGTCAGCATTGAAGGCTGGCAAGAGGACACCAGCCGATTCTTCTGGAGGTCGAAGGTGTTGCCTACAACGAGGCCTATCCGACCCATGACTTATTTGTCGTTACCAAAGTCTACAGTAACGAATTTTACTAGGTTGCTCTCAAGGAAGTCCTTCAGATCCAGGCTTGGCATATGTGGTAGACCAAGCATAAGTCCTGCACGCAAACCTAGATTACGGCGGGCTTCTGCCTCTCTTCGTCCTTTAGATCCTTCTCTCGTCCTAGGACTGTGGTGTACTCAACATCTAGCCCAGCGACCCACTCATCATCTGAGTCTTCAAACATGCGTCTAAAGCGAGAAAGGCATCCTTTCATCGTCGCGGAAGAACGGGTGTAGATGACGTCGAACTCATCGTGGAGATTTGGGACGCCATGGATTTGGGAGGAGGGTTACGATTAGTGGAACTGCCGTAATGTGAAAGGATGGGACGACTAGGAGCGAACCGCCATAGTATTGAAGGACGTGCGGGGACGAGTAGGAGCGAACTGCTAGTGTGCAAACGGCAGGGTAGTGGCTTTCCATTCTCCCATGATACGGGCTTCCGAGAGCCCTTGGATCTGAGATCGAACAGTTGCATGGCATGATTCTAGACCTATGGGTGAATATCCTATCCTGGAGGGTTATTCTGCAATTTTTTAGCAACTTAGCATGCGACCGTTTGATCTCAGATCCAAGGGCTGCCATCAGCCGTATCATGGTCGCGCCTACCACGACCGTCACGTCGCTCAAGCGGTCGTGCCCTTGGAGATTTAACTCGGTGCCTTAGGCTATCGGATGTTGGCATGTCATACATAGTCATCACTTAGTCACTCATACTACAACAAGGTTGGCTATAAGGTTGGCTATAAGTGTATTTATTTTTTTACTTCTCTCTATCTCTTTCTTCGTACTCCGTCTAGTGCCAAAAATGTTCTTATATTATGGGACACAGGGAGTACTAGTATTTATTGCATTTGCCAAGGAGTGACCTCTTCCACTGAAATGGTGTGCTTATTAGTTTTTTGTTGCTAAGTTTGCTTCATTTAATTAGCTATAGACTTAAAATTGTCTTTTCACCTAGGTACACGCGCTTAGCACCGTTTCTTTTTTGGGTCACCAAACTAGTCTCTCTCTTCTTGATTAACTTGCCACATCAGACTTTATGCCTATATGGCAAGCTTAGCATCTGTAGGAGAAAGTAAGGCTGCTTGTAAAGCTGGTCGTAATGATAGTATCATAGCTAGTATCATGCATGCCAACTAGACAATTTTGATGAGGTGTCATATAATTAAATGAAGAAAGAGATGGTTGAGTATCATATCATGATACCATATCATAATAAATGCTAGGCTACTATGTGTCATGCATGACAATAAATAAAGTACTATATGATACTAATATATGATACTATGCATTAGGGATGTAGTATCATATACGAGTATCATATGCATGATACTAGTACATGATACTCCCCATTACAACCAGCCTAATGGGAGTAGTATCATGCATGCCAACTATGCAATCTATGATACTCTCCATTACGACCAACCTAAGTATAATAGTGTGCTTTAGATGGCATTTTTGCATATGTGGAGGAAAGAGAGGCAAGGAAAAAGTGGAGAAGTGGCTCTCATGCAAGAGCCAGCCTCTACTACATGATGGAGCATTGGGAGAGACACCTATATGGAGGTGGTCAGGAATCGGGAGACTCACGCCAGTCGTAGCACCGCAGTTAAAATGAAAACGGCAAGTCAAATCATGTGGCCCCACCTGTCCAGCAGTAACTCGCTGTCAAATCACACAGCCCTACGTTTGCAGTAGCCTACTCCCTCGTCTTCTCGCGTCTCTGTTGAACCAACTCGGCAGAACTGCCCCGCCGCCTACCGCGCAGGGAAAGCCCCGCCCTCGACTTTTAAATAGTACTCGTACAGTATACTAATTTTGTATCCATGGATTGCACCATGGAGCAAAGCCTCTAGAAAACGGCGGTTCACATGTACGGAGTATACAGCACGCCCGTCACGCTCACGTCGCACCCCAGACGGTCGGTCAGTCTGGCACGCTGCTCTCCAAATGGAACACGCGTCATATTGCGTTTGCACACGCATGTGGGGCCGCAATTGAGAACCAACCATAGGCACACTCCCCGGCCCCGCAAGTCGGGTGACTTAATAGAAGAGGGAGACGAGCGAAGTACTAGAGAAGTGTTGTACTACGTTGGTGCCTGGATGATCCCTGCAAGACAGGGAAGATCAGTTCGTCCATGCATGTGACCAGACTCCAGCAGACACACATGGATTGGCTATCGTCAACATATCATGCAGGTTGTGTTGTACATGGCTGTAGTTGTGGTGAGAAATCTAAAAAAAGGTTTCTTGATCATAGCGAGGGTTAAACAGCGACAACTGAGTTGGGCTAGTCATTGGGGGCACATGCACGAAGACTACTCGGGTGGCATCTAGGTCAAGCCGGCTATGTTAATTAGGACATCTATCGACAGACCCCTTTTCTACGAGTTTATCTTTAATTTGAGCTTTGTTCCTTGTCTAGTTTGTCCGTCGGGATTCATGTTGTCTCCTTTGGGCAGGGAGGTCATGATTTCTTGTCATGTGGCATTTTTTCGTGTTATATGTTATAATCCGGTGCTTCAGCGCCTCCGGGCCACGTGCATGAAGACTTCTCGACAATCATTGATGAGGTCAAGCCGGCTCCAGTAGACAAAAGAAAACTAGCACTACTCCACTATATAGGCAGGAGCCTCCGCCCTTGCTTGCTAGTGTTGCTCTCTTCACACTGTCTCGGCCTCTCCAGATCTAAACACGACAGCGGTGGCCACACACACTCTCTCTCTCTCTCTCTCTCTCTGATCACCGCTGGTCACAGATCCAGCCGGATCCTCTCCGCCGGGGAAGGTGAGAAGGTGCAACGTTCACGGGGTCGTCCTCGGCGACGGCTATTACCCACTGCTGGCGCGTCCCGATCAGCCCGCCTTGCCGTTCTCTCCCAAGCACCGCTGGCGAGGGAGGGCCTCCGACCCCTTCTTCCTTGCTGTCATAGTGTGGGCAGATCCGGCCTCCTGCCGCCCACCTAGCGACATCCCGGTGACCATCAGGTATAACTTCCTTCGAAACTGGCCTTGCTCTACTTCCCGATCTCCTGACGTTGCTGCAGTTGTATCTTTTACTATTTGTCAGGCCCCCTCGTAGATAGGATCGATCGGTTGTTCGAAAACCACCTATTTTTTTATGTTTAAGAGGTAAAACTAGTTCAT
Source organism: Triticum dicoccoides (assembly GCF_002162155.2). Taxonomy (NCBI): domain Eukaryota; kingdom Viridiplantae; phylum Streptophyta; class Magnoliopsida; order Poales; family Poaceae; genus Triticum; species Triticum dicoccoides. The sequence goes on along the minus strand of NC_041391.1, from coordinate 193,594,176 downwards.
GCACTCGAATCTAGTACTACTTGGTTCAAACAAGGAAGAAAGGGGGTGGGGATGGGGGAGGATTTGTTACCTGAATCTAGGACATGGTCGAAAGAGGAAATAATGGGGGCGAAAAGTAGCAGAGACTAGCTACCCAACTGGTCTCTAGGTCTAATAGGGAAATAAAGGGAAATGCAATACAAACTCAATATAAACCCATCTATTGGTTGAAAAAGGAAAGAAAGTGGGGACTGGGGGACAAGTCAACGAAGTAAGTCCAGCACTAGATTTGCTAGCCTCACACGGTATAAGGTGAATATACCGAACAAAAATGGGACCAACCCAGATATCATGTTCTGATGTTTGTTGCCCCGAGCCACTCTTATGTAATGCCACTGGTAAAATGTAGCAGTCACACTATTAAAAGTAAGACATGTTAAACCAATGTTGTTTTGAATGTAATGCCTCCAGTAATATGAATCAATGGCACTTTTTTACATGTCCTGCTAAATTTCCCATTAAGATAAGTTGGTTCTTTTCGTTAGAAATGCAACTGTCCTGGTCCGCCAACTCTCCCGTGCCCAAAGTAATGTCGTATTTAACGGTTGTCATAGTTAATCCTAATGCCCACACTAATATCTAGCAATGTCATTGCTTTAGAAATTCCTATTGTCCTTGTAGGATTGCCATTCAAATAAGGAACATGCTTCTTTTCATTTGATGCATGTCTCATCACTTGTTAGTCATGTTCCTTTCCACCTTTTTGTGCAAACAGAGATATACATTTCATGCTCGTTCTTAGTTGAAATGCACAAATGATATCCAAATTATAGATGAGCATTCCAGGAGATTCATAACCAACCTTGATGTTACTCAATTTTATTGCAACTAATGAAGAAGAAGCTCCGTGGGTTTTGTTTTCTGATGGAAATGGAACCAGGGCTGGAACCCTTTTCTTAAAAAAATTGAAGAAGAAACTGCTAGCTCACGGGACATTGCTTCATTTTAGGTGAACTGCACCAAAAGGTCCCATGAATTGAATCATCCATGTTGGTGACTTAAAGAGCCAGCTTCAGCATCCCAGTCTAAGGACCCCCGGCCTCCATCCTTGCGATGCACGGTACACCTTGTTTGCCACTTGCTCGACCCTAGTATCACTGATAAAATGAAGTAATAATACAGTTAAAATAGAGCGAGTGTCATCTCTATCATTTCATTTCCAATGTAGATAAAGAAAGTGCTTCTCTTTGTTAATGTATGTTTCATAAACTACTCCCATTGTTAAGTTTAAGCGTTTCTGCAAACTGGGGTGCTTAGTTTTAGTTGATCTGTACAAAAATAGAGATTTGAATGTCTCAAGGCGCCTCCTTGTACTACCGATGTACACTGATGTTCATCACTGGCAGAAGGTGTATCTGGGAGACTTGGGACGATGTCCAGTATGATGCATACCGTATGAGGCGTCGCAGGGCCCATCTCGCTCTTGCAACATGGCATACTATGATACTATCGCAATATTTTCTTCTATTTATTTTGTGTGTTTCATCAACTAATGCCACTATAATGTAATCATGCTTTTTCATTATCTGTGCAAACAGGGTTATTCAGCTGCATTTTGGTGGAACTGCACAAATGTACGTATGGAACCAGCATATATGCAGAGTGCGAGGTGTGCCAAGTAAAAATTACCGACACCAACCATGCTGCATGCACGCATTGGCATCCACCACCACCAGTAGGATGTGTGGCGCTCTCTGTGGACGGATCCTTCTCGGCAACAAATCATCTAACCAAATATTAGTAGCTTATATTGGCAGTTTTCCAGGGAGTACTCTTTTCTGAAAGAAGCACCAATCTATTTTTCTTTATTTGTACACTATGTCAAAACTTTGACCCAAAGGTCCAGAGCTATTTTAGGGTGATTGGCATAGTACTCAGAGACTGATTGTAAGCATGATTTTCATTAGCTGTCACACTGATTGTAAGCATGAGCAGCTGGAAGATTAGGTTAGTGTGAAGCTTACCTTAAACCCTACCGCCGCTGTTGAAATGAGGCGAGCGTCGAGGGAACCGTGGAGAACGGCGGGGAAGCGACGTCGCACCATCCGGCCTCCTTTTGCGGTGGGAGAACAAATACTCATGTGGCTCCGGCTGGCTATGCACCCTCACGAACGGCACACCATACGTGATCGATTCGTTATCCTCTGGGTGCTCGACCTTCGACCTGTACGCCCATCACCTCCGCCTGACTGTCGCCTCGGGCGAATCTGTCTGCTCCATCGCCCAGAGGAGATACTCAATGAACTCGGAGGACTGCGGCGTGACTGCCGCCGAGGAGTACATGTACATCGCCGCCCTCATCGCCGCCGTCTCGCTCTTTCGCATACATTGCCACATGGCCCGCACCATCCTCGAAATCTCCCACCCATTTTCAAACCAAGTAAGGATCTCCTTCAACCTGGCTAACTTTGTTTGGTCACCGTCGGCGATCTTCCTGATTCGCTGCTGCATCCTCTCCATAGATGTCATTCTGAGTGGTCCGGTGGTAGCTTTGGAAGATGGGAGGAGAGACAGTGGTCTTGCAATAGAGAAGAGGGAGAGGCGAGACGGTGGTTTTGGAATGGAGATGATGGAGAGGAGAGGAGGTGGTTTTGCAATGGAGAAGATCAGAAGAGGGAGAGGCGAGATGGTGGTTTTGGAATGGAGATGATGGAGAGGAGAGGAGGTGGTTTTGCAATGGAGAAGAGGGAGAGGAGCGTGCAACAGCGATTTATGATTGGATGAGAGGGCCGGCGCGTTGTGATTGGATCAAAATCAAAATCAATTTACCCTTCAATTAAGAAAGCGACCCCACATTAACTAGTCTCCCTTTTATTCTAGGTCATAATTGACCATGATTTTCGCACATAAAATATATGTTATACGTTGCAAAAATAATATAATTTGACAGTACATTCAGATACGAACAAAACGATACAATTTTTGGTGACATGCATTCACATTTTGCTTGTCAAATACAGTACGTGGTCAAACTTTGACCCAAAATACGCAAAACAACAAAAAAAAATACTTCCAAGACCAACGCGCTCTTCCGCTCTTCTCCTCCTAAACCACCGCCGCTCCTCTCATGTTCCAATCTAAATCCAGCGCCGCTCCTCTTCCATTTCAAAACCACCGCCCCTCCACTCCTATTCCAATCCAAAACCAGCATCGCTCCTCTCCCGTTCTAATCCAAAACTAGCGTTGCTCCTCTCCTCTTCCATTCAAAAACCACCGCCGGCGAGTGAAGGTGCTGTGGAGAAGTAGATCGATGGAGGAGTACAAACAATACATGAGGATCACAAACGGCGATCCTGTCAAGCTAGCTAGGATGTTGGAGATACAGTCTTGGTTTGACAACAAGGACCAACTAGTGGCGACGGCGACATCCATGGCCAAATATCTGCAACAGAGCGAAAAGGCGGCGATACTCCCGGAGGGAGTTGCACCAGAGTACATAGAGCTGCTACTCTGGGCCATGGAGCAAAGAGATTCACCGAATCCGGTCATGAGGGAGCGGTGGTGGGAGTATCGATCCCAGATGGAGAATCCACTAGAGATTGAAGGATCGAGCATCTACAGGGTGCCGTTTGTGAGGGTGTCCTGCCAGAGTGAGCCGGTGGAGTCTTCGTCGACCGAACCCAACTGCAAGAGGAGAAAAGCAGTTGGCCCGACGATGCTTCCCCACCATCCTCTCCCTCACTGTTCACATCGTCTCACGGGGCGGCTGTCTGCCGTCGAGGAATAGGAGGGGACTGCCCCCCCCCCCAGTCCAATAGTCGGGCAGGTTGTGAATTGTCAGGAGGAGCTTAGGGTTGTCAGTATTTGTAGGTTGTGAATTGTGTTTTGTGTTGTGTATTTTGAGAGTACTTTCAGATATGAATGTCTTTTGAATTTCAGATTTGCAGTATTGAGCATATGAAGTATTTTATGAATTCTAGAGATCTATTTTTAGCACATCAAAAAATGTAGTTTCATAGGAGTATAGAAGTGCAGACAATGTGATTCTCAGAGAAGAAATTGCAAGTTTCAGTTTCAAATAAGAAACTGCAACTTCAGTTTCAGATAAGAAACTACAACTTTCAAAGGCAGCGCATTTATATTAACACGACCTTTTCAAACAGGGTTAACATCATGTTGGAAGTTTTATTCATGGTCGAAAATGGAACTACCAGCCAGTTAACATCATGCTGATCAACATTCATGCATAGCACATCTTCATATGATGCACAGTCAAAGTGCCCACACAATGTCGAGTGTGCGAAACACACAGAAAACGAGGGACGAAGTTTTGGCACGTGTTGGACGTGGTGTGCGTAGATGACAATGGGGACTGATACGTCCATTTTGCATCATGCTTTTATATCAATATTTATTGCATTATGGGCTGTTATTACACATTATATCTCAATACTTATGGATATTCTCTCTTATTTGACAAGGTTTACCATGAAGAGGGGGAATGCCGGCAGCTGGAATTCTGGCTGGAAAAGGAGAAACGTTGGAAAACCTATTCTGCACAGCTCCAAAAGTCCTGAGACTCTACGAAATAACTTTTTGGATTTAATAAGAATTTCTGAGCGAAAGAAATAGGCCAGGGGGCCCACACCCTGTCCAGGAGACAGGAGGTCCCCCCTATAGGGCGCGCCCCCCTATCTCCTGGGCCCCCTGGTGGGCCTCCAGCGTCCATCTTCTACTATATCATCGCTTTTACCTTGGAAAATATCATGGGCAAGCTTACGGGACGAAACTCCACCGCCACGAGGTGGAACCTTGGCGGAATCAATCTAGGGCTCTGGCGGAGCTGTTCTGCCGGGGACACTTCCCTCCGGGAGGGGGAAATCATCATCAACGTCATCACCAACGATACTTGCATCGGGAGGGGGTCAATCTCCATCAACATCTTCACCAGCACCATCTCCTCTCAAAACCCTAGTTCATCTCTTGTATCCAATCTTGTATCAAAACCACAAATTGGTACCTGTGGGTTGCTAGTAGTGTTGATTACTCCTTGTAGTTGATGCTAATTGGTTTACTTGGTGGAAGATCATATATTCAGATCCTTTATGCATATTATTACTCCTCTGATTATGAACATGAATATACTTTGTGAGTAGTTACGTTTGTTCCTGAGGACATGGGTGAAGTCTTGCTATTAGTAGTCATGTGAATTTGGTATTCGTTCGATATTTTGATGAGATGTATGTTGTCTTTTCCTCTAGTGGTGTTATGTGAATGTTGACTACATGACACTTCACCATTATTTGGGCCTAGAGGAAGGCATGGGGAAGTAATAAGTAGATGATGGGTTTCTAGAGTGACAGAAGCTTAAACCCTAGTTTATGTGTTGCTTCGTTAGGGGATGATATGGATCCATATGTTTAATGTTGTGGTTAGGTTTACCTTAATACTTCTTTTGTAGTTGCGGATGCTTGCAATAGAGGTTAATCATGAGTGGGATGCTTGTCCAAGTTAGGGCAGTACCCAATTACCAGTCCACCCACATATCAAATTATCAAAGTACCGAACGCGAATCATATGAGTGTGATGAAACTAGCTTGACGATAATTCCCAATGTGTCCTCGGGAGCTCCTTTCTCATTATTAGAAATTGTCCAGGCTTATCCTTTGATACATAAAGGATTGGGCCACCTTGCTGCACTTTACTTACTTTATTTACTTGTTACTCGTTACTATTTATCTTATCACAAAACTATCTATAACCTACAATTCAGTGCTTGCAGAGAAAACCTTACTGAAAACCGCTTATCATTTCCTTCTGCTCCTCGTTGGGTTCGACACTCTTACTTATCAAAAGGACTAGGATAGATACACTACACTTGTGGGTCATCAAGACTCTTTTCTGGCGCCGTTGCCGGGGAGTGTAGCACTTTTGGTGAGTGGAACTTGGTAAGGAAACATTTATATAGTGTGCTGAAATTTCCTGTTACTTGTCACTATGGAAACTAATCCTTTGAGGGTCTTGTTTGGGGTATCTTCACCCCAACCAGAAGAGCAAAGAGTTTCTCCTCAACCTACTGAACTTTATGAAAATATTTATTTTGAGATTCCTTCGGGTATGATAGAGAAGCTGCTACCTAATCCATTTGCAGGAGATGGAACATTGCATCCTGATTTACACCTTATCTTTGTGGATGAAGTTTGTGGATTATTTAAGCTTGCAGGTATTCCCGATGATGTTGTCAAAAGGAAGGTCTTCCCTTTATCTTTGAAGGGAGATGCAATGACATGGTATAGGCTATGTGATGATACGAGATCTTGGAATTATAAGCGATTGAAGTTGCAATTTAACCAGAAGTTCTATCCTATGAATCTTGTTCATCATGATCGTGATTACATATATAATTTCTGGCCTCGCGAAGGAGAAAGCATCGCTCAAGCTTGGGGGAGGCTTAAGTCAATGTTATATTCATGCCCCAATCATGAGCTCTCTCGGGAAATGATTATTTAGAATTTTTTATGCTCGTTTTTCTCTTGATAATCGCAACCTACTCGATACTTCCTGTGTTGGTTCTTATATGCTGAAGACTATTGATTTCAAATGGGACTTATTGGAAAGAATTAAACGCAACTCTAAAGATTGGGGCTCCGACGATGGTAAGGAGTCAGGTATGACACCTAAGTTCGATTGTGTTAAATCTTTTATGGATACCGATGTTTTCGTGGATTTAGCGCTAAGTATGGACTTGACTCTGAGATAGTAGCTACTTTCTATGAATCTTTTGCTACTCACATTGATCTCCCTAAGGAGAAGTGGTTTAAATATATTCCTCCTGTTGAAGTGAAAGTAGTTGCACCTATTACAGTCGAAGAAAAGACTATTACCTATAGTGATCCTATTGTTCCTACTACTTATGTTGAAAAACCTCCTTTCCTGGTTAGGATAAAGGATCATGCTAAAGCTTCGACTGTTGTTCGTAAGAGTACTACTAGGACTTATACACCTCCTGAGCAAATTAATGTTGAACCTAGTATTGCTATGGTTAAAGATCTCTTGGATGACGACTTAGATGGGCATGTTATTTCTTTCTTGGGTGAGACTGCTAATATTGCTAGACCTGATACTAAGACACGTAGACCCGTCGTAGGCATGCCTGTTATTTCTGTTAAAATAGGAGATCATTGTTATCATGGCTTATGTGATATGGGTTCTACTGCTAGTGCGATACCTTATGATCTTTATAAAGAAATTATGCACGACATTGCACTCGTTGAATTAGAAGACATTGATGTTACTATTAAGCTTGCTAATAGGGACACCACTAAACCTATTGGGATTGTTAGAGATGTTGAAGTTTTGTGTGGGAAGGTTAAATACCCTGCTGATTTTCTTGTTCTTGCTTCCCCACAAGATGATTTTTGTCCCATTATTTTTGGTAGGCCCTTCTTGAATACTGATAGTGCTAAGATTAATTGTGAAAAGAATATTGTCACTGTTGGCATAGATGGTATGTCTCATGAGTTTAATTTTGCCAAGTTTAGTAGACAACCTCGTGAAAGGGAACCACCTAGTAAGGATGAGATTATTGGTCTTGCTTCCATTGATGTTCCTCCAACTGATCCGTTAGAACAATATTATCTAGACCATGAAAACGATATGTTTATGAAGGAAAGGGAAGAAATAGATGAAGTGTTCCTTAAACAGGAACCTATGCTGAAACATAACCTTCCCGTTGAAATTCTTGGGGATCCCCCTCCACCCAAGGGTGATCCCGTGTTTGAACTCAAACCATTACCTGATAATCTTAAGTATGCTTATCTTCATGAAAAAGAAATATATCATGTTATTATTAGTGCTAACCTTTCAGAGAAAGAAGAAGAAAGATTATTGAAAACTCTGAAGAAGCACTGAACTGCTATGGGATATACTCTGGATGATCTTAAGGGCGTCAGTCCCACGTTATGCCAACACAAAATTAATATGGAGGACGATGCCAAACCAGTTAGAGATCCTTAAACACGACTAAACCCCAAGATGAAAGAAGTGGTAAGAAAGGAGATACTAAAGCTCCTTGAGGCAGGTATTATTTATCCCGTTGCTGATAGTGAACGGGTAAGCCCTGTCCATTGTGTCCCTCAAAAGGGAGGTATTACCGTTGTTCCTAATGATAAAGATGAATTGATCCCGCAAAGAATTATTACATGTTATAGGATTGTAATTGATTTCTGTAAGTTAAATAAAGCTACTAAGAAAGATCATTACCCTTTACCTTTTATTGATCAAATGCTAGAAAGGCTATCCAAACACACACATTTTTGCTTTCTAGATGGTTATTCTGGTTTCTCTCAAATACCTGTGTCCACGAAGGATCAATCTAAAACTACTTTTACTTGCCCTTTTGGTACTTTTGCTTATAGACGTATGCCTTTTGGTTTATGTAATGCACCTGCTACCTTTCAAAGATGCATGATGGCTATATTTTCTGATTTTTGTGAAAAGATTTGTGAGGTATTCATGGATGACTTCTCCGTCTATGGATCCTCTTTTGATGATTGTTTAAGCAACCTTGATTGAGTTTTGCAGAGATGCGAAGACACTAGTCTCGTACTGAATTGGGAAAAGTGTCACTTTATGGTTAATGAAGCCATTGTCTTGGGGCACAAGATCTCCAAGAGAGGTATCGAAGTTGATAAAGCCAAAGTTGATGCTATTGAAAAGATGCCATGTCCCAAGGACATAAAAGGTATAAGAAGTTTCCTCGGTCATGCCGGTTTTTATAGGAGGTTCATTAAGGACTTTTCTAAAATCTCTAGGCCTCTAACTAATTTATTGCAAAAAGATATTCCTTTTGTCTTTGATGATGATTGTGTAGAATCTTTTGAAACACTTAAGAAAGCTTTGGTCACTGCACCTATTGTTCAGCCACCTTATTGGAATTTACCTTTTGAAATTATGTGTGATGCTAGTGATTATGCTGTAGGTGCTGTTTTAGGGCAAAGATTCGATAAGAAATTGAACCTTATCCAGTATGCTAGTAAGACTCTTGATACTGCCCAGAGAAATTATGCTACTACTGAAAAAGAGTTCTTAGCAGTTGTGTTTGCATGTGATAAGTTTAGACCTTACATTGTTGATTCCAAAGTTACTATTCACACTGATCATGCTGCTATTAAATATCTTATGGAAAAAAAGATGCTAAGCCTAGACTCATTAGATGGGTTCTCTTACTCCAAGAATTTGACTTGCATATTATTGACAGAAAGGGAGCTGAGAACCCCGTTGCAGATAACGTGTCTAGGTTAGAGAATGTTCTTGATGACCCACTGCCTATTAATGATAGCTTTCCTGATGAACAATTAGCGGTCGTCAATGCTTCTCGTACTGCTCCTTGGTATGTTGATTATGCTAATTACATTGTTGCTAAATATATGCCGCCTAGTTTCACATACCAGCAAAAGAAGAAGTTCTTTTATGATTTAAGACATTACTTCTAGGATGATCCACACCTTTATAAAGAAGGAGTAGATGGTGTTATTAGACGTTGTGTGCCTGAGCATGAACAGGAACAGATTCTACGTAAGTGTCCTTCTGAGTCTTATGGAGGACACCACGCTGGAGATAGAACTGCACACAAGGTATTACAATCTGGTTTTATTGGCCTACTCTCTTCAAAGATGCTCGTAAGTTTGTCTTATCTTGTGATGAATGTCAAAGAATAGGTAACATTAGTAGACGTCAAGAAATGCCTATGAATTATTCTCTTGTTATTGAACTGTTTGATGTTTGGGGCTTTGATTATATGGGACCTTTTCCTGCCTCTAATGGTTATACACATATTTTAGTTGCTGTTGATTACGTTACTAAGTGGGTAGAAGCTATTCCAACTAGTAGTGCTAATCATAACACTTCTATTAAAATGCTTAAAGAAGTTGTTTTTCCGAGGTTTGGAGTCCCTAGATATCTTATGACTAATGGTGGTTCACATTTTATTCATGGTGCTTTCCGTAAGATGCTTGCTAAGTATGATTGTCAATCATAGAATAGCATCTCCTTATCATCTGCAGTCTAGTGGTCAAGTAGAGTTGAGCAATAGAGAGCTCAAATTAATTTTGCAAAAGACTGTGAATAGATCTAGAAAGAATTGGTCCAAAAAACTTGATGGTGCATTATGGGCCTATAGAACTGCATACAAAAATCCTATGGGTATGTCTCCTTATAAGATGTTTTATGGAAAAGCGTGTCATTTACCTCTTGAACTTGAACATAAGGCATATTGGGCTATCAAAGAGCTCAACTATGGCTTCAAACTTGCCGGTGAGAAGAGGTTATTTGATATTAGCTCACTTGATGAATGGAGAACCCAAGCCTATGAGAATGTCAAGCTTTTCAAAGAAAAAGTCAAACGCTGGCATGATAAGAGGATACAAAAGCGTGAGTTTAACGTAGGAGATTATGTGTTATTATTCAACTCTCGTTTAAGATTTTTTGTAGGAAAACTTCTCTCAAAATGGGAAGGTCCTTATGTTATCGAGGAGGTCTATTGTTCTTGTGCTATAAAAATCAACAACTTCGAAGGCACAAGTCCAAGGGTGGTTAATGGTCAAAGAATTAAACACTATATTTCAGGTAATCCTATCAATGTTGAAACTAATATTACTGAAACCGTAACCCCTGAGGAATACATAAGAGACACTTTCCAGAACGTTACAGACTCCGAAAAGGTATAGGTATGTGGTACGGTAAGTAAACCGACTCCAAAACAACTTTAATGGAATTTTTTATCAGTTTTGGATTATTTAAGAATTTTAGGAAGAAAGAAGTAGTCCGGAAGGAACACGAGGCACCCACGAGAGTGGAGGGTGCGCCCCCCCCCTGTAGGGCGCGCCCCCCTGTCTCGTGGGCACCTCGTGTGCCTCCCGGACTCCGTTTTCTTGTATGTTACGTATTTTGGTTGGTAAAAATTCATTATATATACTCCCGAAGGTTTTGACCACCGTATCATGCAAATATCCTCTGTTTTCATTTCGAGTTGTTCCTGTTGCAGATTTGGAACAAGATGTCGTCCCAAGATTCGGAGGGGGAGAGCTACATGACTGATTATATCACAAACCCAAAAGTATATGGGGATGTGGAACATTATGGCTGGACCACGAAGGAAGAAGAAGACTATGATCAAAAAGGGAAGGAGGAGACAAGCTCCGATGAAGAGGAAGATCCACTACCTCAACCTGGTGATATGCATGTGGAGTTCAAGAAGTCAAGCCTCCCTAAGGTCCAATCTATCCCACCACGTTTTTTGCGGGACAGCAAGGTAGCATTATGCAAAAAGAAAATGAAACTTGAGCTCGAGAATGAAGATTTGAGGGAGGAAAATTTTAGCCTCAGACGCAAGCTAGAGAAGAAAAATGCAACAACTCCTACTTCACCACCTCCGAGGAATTAATCACATGGGTATGGGCACTCCCCTTGGCAACTCCCAAGCTTGGGGGAGGTGCCCCGGTATCGTATCACCATCACACTCCTATCTTTACCGCTTTATTTACTTCGATCCTTTTTAGTAGTATCTTGATCTAGTAGATTGAAGTTTTGATATCAAGTAGTTTTGAGCTTTGCATTGTTATCTCTTTTTGTAATGGTTTATGTTTTCCGACATCTCAGTTAAAGTATATTGTCATTGACCTTCCAAACATGTTGAGCTTGCCTTTCCCCCTCATGCTAGCCAAAGTCCTTGCACCAAGTAGAAATACTACTTGTGCTTCCAAATATCCTTAAACCCAATTTTGCCATGAGAGTCCACCATACCTACCTATGGATTGAGTAAGATCCTTCAAGTAAGTTGTCATTGGTGCAAGCAATAAAAATTGCTCTCTAAATATGTATGACTTATTAGTGCAGAGAAAATAAGCTTTGTACGAACTTGTTGTGGAAGTAATAAAAGCGACGGACTGCATAATAAAGGTCCACATACAAGGGGCAATATAAAGTGACGTTCTTTTGCATTAAGATTTTATGCATCAACCCTAAGCGCGCATGACAACCTCTGCTTCCCTCTACGAAGGGCCTATCTTTTACTTTATGTTTTTACTTTATGCCTGAGTCAAGGTGATCCTCACCTTTCCCTTTTTCATTTTATCCTTTGGCAAGCTCCTCGTGTCTGAAAGATCATGATATATATATATCCAATTGGATGTAAGTTAGCATGGGCTATTGTTGTTAACATCACCCAAAGGTGAATATGTTGGGAGGTAATACAATAAGCCCCTAACTTTCTCAGTGTCCGGCTGAAATTCTATAACCACAAGTACTGCGTGAGTGTTAGCAATTGTAGGAGACTATGAGATAGTTGAGTATGTGAGCTTGCTGAAAAGCTCTATTATTGACTCTTTCTGATGTTATGATAAATTGCAATTGCTTCAATGACTGAGATTATAGTTTGTTAGTTCCCAATGAAGTTTTTGAACCATACTTGACATTGTGAATTGCTTGTTACTTGAGCATAGGAAATCATATGACAAAATCTATATATGTTGCTTTTATTAGAATGATCATGATGCCCTCATGTCCGTATTTTATTTTTATCAACACCTCTATCTCCAAACTTGTGGACATATTTTTTGATTTCGGCTTCCGCTTGAGGACAAGCGAGGTCTAAGCTTGGGGGAGTTGATACGTCCATTTTGCATCACGCTTTTATATCAATATTTATTGCATTATGGGCTGTTATTACACATTATATCTCAATACTTATGGCTATTCTCTCTTATTTTACAAGGTTTACCATGAAGAGGGGGAATGCCGGCAGGTGGAATTCTGGCTGGAAAAGGAGCAAACGTTGGAAACCTATTCTGCACAGCTCCAAAAGTCCTGAGACTCCACGAAACAACTTTTTGGATTTAATAAGAATTTCTGAGCGAAAGAAATAGGCCAGGGGGGCCACACCCTGTCCAAGAGACAGGGGTTGCGCCCCCCTATAGGGCGCGCCCCCTATCTCCTAGGCCCCCTGGTGGGCCTCCGGCGTCCATATTCTGCTATATCATCACGTTTACCCTGGAAAAAATCGTGGGCAAGCTTACGGGACGAAACTCCGCCGCCACGAGGCGGAACCTTGGCGGAATCAATCTAGTGCTCTGGTAGAGCTGTTCTGCTGGGGACACTTCCCTCCGGGAGGGGGAAATCATCACCAACGTCATCACTAACGATCCTCTCATCGGGAGGGGGTCAATCTCCATCAACATCTTCACCAGCACCATCTCCTCTCAAAACCCTAGTTCATCTCTTGTATCCAATCTTGTATCAAAACCACAAATTGGTACCTGTGGGTTGCTAGTAGTGTTGATTACTCCTTGTAGTTCATGCTAATTGGTTTACTTGGTGGAAGATCATATGTTCAGATCCTTTATGCATATTATTACTCCTCCTATTATGAACATGAATATGCTTTGTGAGTAGTTATGTTTGTTCCTGAGGACATGGGTGAAGTCTTGCTATTAGTAGTCATGTGAATCTGGTATTCGTTCGATATTTTGATGAGATGTATGTTGTCTTTTCCTCTAGTGGTGTTATGTGAACATCGACTACATGACAATTCACCATTATTTGGGCCTAGAGGAAGGCATGGGGAAGTAATAAGTAGATGATGGGTTGCTAGAGTGACAGAAGCTTAAACCCTAGTTTATGTGTTGCTTCATTAGGGGCTGATATGGATCCATATGTTTAATGTTGTGGTTAGGTTTACCTTAATACTTCTTTTGTAGTTGCGGATGCTTGCAATAGGGGTTAATCATAAGTGGGATGCTTGTCCAAGTTAGGGCAGTACCCAAGTACCGGTCCACCCACATATCAAATTATCAAAGTACCGAACGCGAATCATATGAGCGTGATGAAAACTAGCTTGACAATAATTCCCAATGTGTCCTCGGGAGCTCCTTTCTCATTATTAGAAATTGTCCAGGCTTATCCTTTGCTACATAAAGGATTGGGCCACCTTGCTGCACTTTACTTACTTTATTTACTTGTTACTCGTTACCATTTATCTTATCACAAAACTATATATCACCTACAATTTCAGTGCTTGCCGAGAAAACCTTACTGAAAACCGCTTATCATTTCCTTCTGCTCCTAGTTGGGTTCGACACACTTACTTATTGAAAGGACTACGATAGATCCCCTACACTTGTGGGCATCAGGGACCCACATGTCAATAAAGGCAGAGGCAAAAAATTTGGAGATATTTTCCTTGCACAGGTGTGAGGTGGAATCGAACCCGGGCGGAACAGCTGTCGGATAGTGTCACTTGGCCACTAGGCTAGTTCAGTAGTTTCATTAATAATAAGGAAGTTCCTCAGGTGGTCGGATCCCCTCCTGCGCCTTTGTGCGCTCGCCGCGACGCCCCTGTCTGCCGGTGTGAACATGCGAAACAAACGAGAGGAATCTGGAAAGGACTATACGTGGAGAGGCGGACAGTCGGGACCCACCAGGTCTATGGCCATACGCAAGCAAGTGCCTCATTGAAAAAATACTTCCTCCTAATGCTATACTGACATTGGGGCCCACGGGTTTGTCAACATAGTTACATTTTTTTAGGTGCTTCAACGTAGTTACTATAGGAGATAAATTCACAGCGAAGCCGAGGAGCTGGCAGGTATCATCTATTATCACTGGGCCAGCAAGTATCAGTTGGGTTTTGGGCTACCCCGTCTAGGCTTTCACTTTTAACATGCGCAGCCCACAACCTCAGATGGGAGGTCCATAGGCCTGTTTGTATTTTCTTGAGGGCCGTCATGTATCGACCGGCCTATGGACCTCCCATCCGAGGTTTTATTTTTCCTGAATATCGGCAGCCAAATTTATGTATTTTTTGAAGAAAACGCAGAGGTCTGTTCTATTTTTCTATATAAGAATAGGAACGCCAGGTCCAACTTATGTTTCCCTTCTAACTATATTATATATATTTAAATTATTTTATATGTTATTATATATTATTTTTATTGTCATCATATATTTAACAGATACTTACATATGTAAGAAAACAATATCCCACATCTTATTAACTTATAAAAATAATTTCTTAACAATAAAATCCTGGATTGTTTTGGCTCGAAAATCCTGGTGATTGTGTACAAAAGCTTGGTAAGATTTAAGGACGAATGTAATAACATCACTTATTATATGAATATATTTATAACAAAATGCTCAGCCCCTTTTTATCTTTTGATAACATTGCTGGCCCAACCCAACATTATAATTAGAATTAGCCCAGCAAAATCGTGTATTTCGAGAAAGTGCAAATGGCCTGTAATTTTTTAGGAAATAAAATAAATGGGCCGCATGGACGCTACATTATTTGTTCACCCAGCCCAGCTAATGGTTGTAATTCAAAAAAAAGATCAAATTGACTGTAAATTCTACCGCGCAAAAAAAAGACTGTAAATTCTGAACAAAACTGTGTTGAATACGTGCCACATTTTTGGAGGCTGAAATGTGGGCCAATAGGTCGAAGCCAACGCAAGTCATTATCAATTTAGTCAAAAAATGATTCTGACATGTTAGCCGTTGGATTTACATCCAATGACCGACATCAATCTTCAATCTCTCGTCTTCTTCCTCGAGCGCCTCCGGGACCACCTCCCGCCTCCTGCTGCTAGCAGCTCTGCTTAGCACGCTTCGCTATGAAGTGCTACTCCACCGTTGGCCAGGCCATCTCTACCACCCCTCCACACCTCCTGTTCTTCTCCACCGACTGCTGAACCACACCGCACTAGAACTAGTTAACCCTCGTACACCTCTCCGCCTGCGACTCTACTCCCGCGTCTTCCCATCCCTGGCTCGTTGTTGTCCAGGGCCTCGCCGTCGTCCACTACCTTGGATGCGCTCGACGCGGCGTGGTCAATGTGGTCAACGAACGACACCATCGTAAGTAGACTGTGCATGGAGAGGCTGACGGCTGGGTCCACGACCGCACACAAGGAAATGCCTCCTTATTACGCGCAAAATAATGATTCCTCCACCTGACATTTGGGACCCACCAGAAGGGCCTCTGTATTTCACGAAAAAAACGTGCCCCCCGCTGACAGGTCGGACCCACCAGCTATCTTCGCACGCAAGGAAGTGCCTCCTTATTACGCACAAAAAATGAATACTCCCCCTGCCAGCTAGAACCCAGCATAGTGGGAGGCTGACTTGTGGGCCTACCAAGTTGACGGGGACAAAGGGTTTTGTCAACTTAGTCAATATGCACGATTCTAGCTCCGGTTACCGTACGATGTTCATCCAACGACCGTAGTGCTTCTTCAACCTCTGGTCTTCTTGCTCCTGCCTCCCGTGGCTGGCTGTGATGCCGCGGAGGCCTCACCGCCCCCTACTACTCCCACCGCTGGCCAGGCCATCCCCTTACTCACCCACACCCCCTGTTATTCTGCGGCGATAGCAGCCTCACACCGCAGCCAAACCAGTGAACCCTCGTACTCCTCTTCGCATGGGCATCCACTGTTGCGTCTTCCCCGGCTCCGCGTCGTCCCCTTCCTAGGCCTGGTCGTCGTCCACCACCATGGTGCTCTCGGCCTGGCGTGGTCAATGTGGTCAACGACCAAATTCCATCGGAAGAGTACTATATGTGGAGAGGCTGACAGCTGGGGCCACGGCAGCGGCAAGGAAGTGCCTCCTTATTACATAGAAAATAATTATTCCTCCACCTGACAGCAGGGACCCACCGGACGGGCCACCGTATGTTGCAAAAAAAGCGTTTCCCCCCTGACTGATGGGACCTACCAGCTACATCTTTGCACGCAAGGAAGTGCGTCCATATTACGGGCAAAAAAATGATTCGCCCCCTAACTGCTGGGACCCACCAGCTACATCTTCGCACGCAAGGAAGTGCGTCGGGAAAAAAATGATTCGCCCCCCTGACTGCTGGGACCCACCAGCTACATCTTTGCATGCAAGGAAGTGCCTGACAGTTGGGACCCACCTAGTCGAAGTGTACGTAGCATTCTCATCCTGGTCACGAACGTGTACGTACATACTGGTGGATGTAGAGGCGCGCACATGTCGTAGTAGAGGTGCGCACGTGTCGTAGTAGAGGCGCGCAGGTAGCATGTACACGTACGTACAACGGCCAGGGTGCAAGAAAGAAAATACGGCCATGTATGTGTACATATGGGTGGGGTCTCGAACGCCTACTCGCGCATACATACGGCCAGGGCTCGTGTACATGGCTGGGTCGAAACGGAGAAACAGCATCGTCATGGTGTTCATAGGGAGCCAACCGGCTAGGTCGGAACGGAATGTGTCGTCGTGTTCATCGGGAGGGCTTGGACGGAACAGGCGATGGAAACGAGGCATGGCATACCGCAGAACAAAGGAAACGGCCTTGTGTTCGACCGGCCACGTTCGAAACAGGATCCTGTTCATCGGGAGGGGTCTGGCGTACCGCAAAACGAAGGAAATGGACCTCCTACGGTCGAAACGGGGGTCTTGTTGATCGGGAGGGGTGTGGCGTACCACAAAACGGACGAAACGGACTTGTGTTGGAGTGCTACGGTCGAAATGGGGGTCATGTTCATCGGGACTGGTGTGGCGTACCGCAAAACGGGACTCCACGGGATACTGTTCATCTCCACCGTCGACCTCCTCCAGCCTCCACGGGCTACTGTCGACCTCCTCCAGCCTCCACGGGCTCGTGTTCATCCAGCCTCCACCGTGCGCTACTCCACCAGCTACTGTTCAACCACCCCTCCACGGACACCCCTCCACCATCTAATGTTCATCCAGCCCTCCACGGGGTCGTCCTGTTCATCCAGCCCTCCACACCACGGGGTCCTGTTCATCCAGAGGCAACGCCACCGCTCTGTTGGGGATCGTAGCAGAAATTTAAAATTTTCTACGCATCACCAAGATATATCTATGGAGTCATCTAGCAACAAGAGAGAGAGGAGTGCATCTACGTACCCTTGTAGATCGCGAGCGGAAGCATTCAAGAGAATGGGGTTGATGGAGTTGTACTCGTCGTGATCCAAATCACCGATGGTCCTAGCGCCGAACGAACGAAACCTCCACGGTCAACACACGTACGGAAAGGAGATGTCTCCCGCGCCTTGATTCAGCAAGGAGGACGGAGAGATTGAGGAAGAGGGCTCCAACAGCAGCACGACGGCGTGGTGGTGGTGGAGAGGCAGTACTGCGGCAGGGCTTCGCCAAGCTCATAACGGAGGAGGAGAGGTGTTGGGGAGGGGAGGGGCTGCGCCTTGGAGGTGTGTATGTAGCCCTCCCCTCGCCCCTCTATTTATAGGGGGAGGAGGAAGGAGGCCAGCCCCCTCTAGATGAGATCTAGAGGGGGGGCGGCGGCCAAGGGGGGAACTTGCCCCCCAAGCAAGGGGGGCGCCCCCTTTAGGGTTCCCCCACCCCCCAACCCTAGGCGCATGGGCCCAAGGGGGGATGCGCCCAGCCCTCCAGGGGCTGGTTCCCTGCCCACTACGGCCCATGAGGCCCTCCAAGAGAGGTGGCCCCTCCCGGTGGACCCCCAGAACCCCTCCGGTGGCCCCGGTACAATACCGATATGCCCCCGAACTTTTCCGGTGACCGTACGACAACTTCCCATATATAAATCTTCACCTCCGGACCATTCCAGAACTCCTCATGACTTCTGGGATCTCATCTGGGACTCCTAACAACATTCGGTAATCACTTACAAGTCTTCCTAATAACCCTAGCGTCACCGAACCTTAATTGTGTAGACCCTACGGGTTCGGGAATCATGCAGACATGACCAAGAAAGCTCTCGGGCCAATAACCAACAGCGGGATTTGGATACCCATGTTGGCTCCCACATGTTCCATGATGATCTCATCGGATGAACCACGATGTCAAGGATTCAAGCAATCCCATATACAATTCCCTTTGTCAATCGGTACGTTACTTGCCCGAGATTCGATCGTCGGTATCCCAATACCTCGTTTAATCTCGTTACCGGCAAGTCACTTTACTCGTACGTAATGCATGATCACGTGACCAACCACTTGGTCACATTGAGCTCATTATGATGATGCATTACCGAGTGGGCCCAGAGATACCTCTCCGTCATACGGAGTGACAAATCCCAGTCTCGATCGGTGTCAACCCAACAGACATTTTCGGAGATACCTGTAGTATACCTTTATAGCCACCCAGTTATGTTGTGACGTTTGGTACACCCAAAGCACTCCTACGGTATCCGGGAGTTACACGATCTCATGGTCTAAGGAAATGATACTTGACATTAGAAAAGCTCTAGCAAACAAACTACACGATCTTGTGCTATGCTTAGGATTGGGTCTTGTCCATGACATCATTCTCCTAATGATGTGATCCCGTTATCAATGACATCCAATGTCCATAGTCAGGAAACCATGACTATCTGTTGATTAACGAGCTAGTCAACTAGAGGCTCACTAGGGACATGTTGTGGTCTATGTATTCACACATGTATTACGATTTCCGGATAACACAATTATAGCATGAACAATAGACAATTATCATGAACAAGGGAATATAATAATAACCATTTTATTATTGCTTGTAGGGCATATTTCCAATAGTCTCCCACTTGCACTAGAGTCAATAATCTAGTTACATTGTGATGAATCGAACACCTATAGAGTTTTGGTGTTGTTCATGTTTTGCTCGCGGAAGAGGTTTAGTCAAGGGATCTGCGACATTCAGATCCATATGCACTTTACAAATATCTATGTCTCCATCTTGAACATTTTCACGAATGGAGTTGAAGCGGCGCTTGATGTGCCTGGTCTTCTTGTGAAACCTGGGCTCCTTGGCAAGGGCAATGGCTCCAATGTTGTCACAGAAGAGAGTCATCGGCCCCGATGCATTGGGAATAACTCCTAGGTCGGTAATGAACTCCTTCATCCAGATTGCTTCATGTGCTGCCTCTGAGGCTGCCATGTACTCCGCTTCACATGTAGATCCCGCCACGATGCTTTGCTTGCAACTGCACTAGCTTACTGCCCCACCATTCAAAATATACACGTATCCGGTTTGTGACTTAGAGTCATCCAGATCTGTGTTGAAGCTAGCATTGACGTAACCCTTTATGACGAGCTCTTCGTCACCTCCATAAACGAAAAACATATCCTTAGTCCTTTTCAGGTACTTCAGGATATTCTTGACCGTTGTCCAGTGTTCCATGCCGGGATTACTTTGGTACCTTCCTACCAAACTTACGGCAAGGTTTACATCAGGTCTGGTACACAGCATGGCATACATAATAGACCCTATAGCCGAGGCATAGGGGATGACACTCATCTTTTCTCTATCTTCTGCTATGGTCGGGCATTGAGCCGAGCTCAATTTCACACCTTGCAACACAGGCAAGAACCCCTTCTTGGACTGATCCATATTGAACTTCTTCAATATATTATCAAGGTATGTGCTTTGTGAAAGACCTATGAGGCGTCTCGATCTATCTCTATAGATCTTGATGCCTAATATGTAAGCAGCTTCTCCAAGGTCCTTCATTGAAAAACACTTATTCAAGTAGGCCTTAATGTTTTCCAAAAGTTCTATATCATTTCCCATCAAAAGTATGTCATCTACATATAATATGAGAAATGCTACAGAGCTCCCACTCACTTTCTTGTAAACGCGGGCTTCTCCATAAGTCTGCATAAACCCAAACGCTTTGATCATTTCATCAAAGCGAATGTTCCAAGTCTGAGATGCTTGCACCAGCCCATAGATGGAGTGTTGGAGCTTACATACCTTGTTAGCATTCTTAGGATCAACAAAACCTTCCGGCTGCATCAAATACAATTCTTCCTTCAGATAGCCATTAAGGAATGCCGTTTTGACGTCCATTTGCCATATCTCATAATCATAGTATGCAGCAATTGCTAACATGATTCGGACGGACTTCAGCTTCGCCATGGGAGAGAAAGTCTCATCATAGTCAACCCCTTGAACTTGTCGATAACCCTTAGCGACAAGTCGAGCCTTATAGATGATAACATTACGATCCACGTCCCTCTTCTTCTTAAAGATCCATTTATTTTCTATCGCTCGCCGATCATCGGGCAAGTTTGTCAAAGTCCATACTTTGTTTTCATACATGGATCTTATCTCGGATTGCATGGCTTCAAGCCATTTGTTGGAATCTGGGCCCGCCATCGCTTCTTCATAGTTCGAAGGTTCAACGTTGTCTAACAACATGATTTCTAGGACAGGGTTGCCATACCATTCTGGTGTGGAACGTGTCCTTTTGGACCTTTGAAGTTATGTAGCAACTTGATCTGAAGTACCTTGATCTTCATCATTAACTTCCTCTCTAGTCGGTGCAGGCACCACAGGAACATCTTCCTGAGCTGCGCTACTTTCCGATTCAAGAGGCAGTACTTCATCGAGTTCTACTTTCCTCCCACTTATTTCTTTCGAGAGAAACTCTTTCTCCAGAAAGGACCCGTTCTTGGCAACAAAGATCTTGCCTTCGGATCTAAGGTAGAAGGTATACCCAATGGTTTCCTTAGGGTATCCTATGAAGACACATTTTTCCGACTAGGGTTCGAGATTTTCAGGTTGAAGTTTCTTGACATAACCATCACATCCCCAAACTTTTAGAAACGACAGCTTAGGTTTCTTCCCAAACCATAATTCATATGGTGTCGTCTCAACGGATTTAGACGGTGCCCTATTTAAAGTGAATGTAGCTGTCTCTAGAGCACATCCCCAAAATGATAGCGGTAAATCGGTGAGTGACATCATAGATCGCAGCATATCCAATAGAGTGCGATTATGACGTTCGGACACACCGTTACGCTGAGGTGTTCCAGGCGGCGTGAGTTGTGAAATGATTCCACATTTCCTTAAGTGCGTACCAAATTCATGACTTAAATATTCTCCCCCATGATCAGATCGTAAGAACTTTATTTTTCGGTCACGTTGATTTTCTACCTCATTCTAAAATTCCTTGAACTTTTCAAAGGTCTCAGACTTGTGTTTCATCAAGTAGACATACCCATATCTACTTAAGTCATCACTGAGAGTGAGAACATAACGATAGCCTCCGCGAGCCTCAACGCTCATTGGACCGCACACATCAGTATGTATGATTTCCAATAAGTTGGTTGCTCGCTCCATTACTCCGGAGAACGGAGTCTTGGTCATTTTGCCCATGAGGCATGGTTCGCATGTGTCAAATGATTCGTAATCAAGAGATTCCAAAAGTCCACCAGCATGGAGCTTCTTCATGTGTTTGACACCAATGTGACCAAGGCGGCAGTGCCACAAGTATGTGGGACTATCGTTATCAACCTTACACCTTTTGGTATTCACACTATGAATGTGTGTAACATCACGTTCGAGATTCATTAAGAAAAAACCATTGACCTGCGGGGCATGACCATAAAACATATCTCTCATATAAATAGAACAACCATTATTCTTGGATTTAAATGAGTAGCCATCTCGTACTAAACGAGACCCAGATACAATGTTCATGCTCAAAGTTGGCACTAAATAACAATTATTGAGGTTTAAAACTAATCCCGTAGGTAAATGTAGAGGTAGCATGCCGACGGTGATCACATCGACCTTGTAACCATTCCTGAAGCGCATCGTCACCTCGTCCTTCGCCGGTCTCCGCTTATTCCGCAACTCCTGTTTTGAGTTACAAATATGAGCAACCGCACCGGTATCAAATACCCAGGAGCTACTACGAGTACTGGTAAGGTACACATCAATTACATGTATATCACATATACCTTTGGTGTTGCTGGCCTTCTTGTCCGCTAAGTACTTGGGGCAGTTCCGCTTCCAGTGTCTGCTTCCCTTGCAATAAAAGCACTCAGTCTCAGGTTTGGGTCCATGCTTTGGCTTCTTCCCGGCAACTAGCTTACCGGGCGTGGCAACTCCCTTGCCATCCTTCTTGAAGTTCTTCTTACCCTTACCTTTCTTGAAACTAGTGGTTTTATTGACCACCAACACTTGATGTTCCTTTTTGATCTCCACCTCCGCTGATTTCAGCATTGAAAATACCTCAGGAATGGTTTTCACCATCCCCTGCATATTGTAGTTCATCACAAAGCTCTTGTAGCTAGGTGGGAGCGACTGGAGGATTCTGTCAATGACCCCGTCATCCGGTAGATTAACTCCCAGCTGAGACAAGCGGTTGTGCAACCGAGACGTTTTGAGTATGTGCTCGCTGACAGAACCTTTCTCCTCCATCTTAGAAATGTAGAACTTGTTGGAGACTTCATATCTCTCGACCCGGGCATGAGCTTGGAAAACTATTTTCAGCTCTTGGAACATCTCATATGCTCCGTGCTGCTCAAAACGCTTTTGGAGCCCCGGTTCTAAGCTGTAAAGCATGCCGCACTGAATCAGGGAGTAATCATCACTACGCAACTGCTAGGCGTTCATAACGTCTTGAGTTGCTGGGAAAACGGGTGCTTCACCTAGCGGTGCATCTAGGACATATGCTCTTTTGGCAGCTATGAGGATGATCCTCAAGTTCCGGACCCAGTCCGTATAGTTGCTGCCATCGTCTTTCAGCTTGGTTTTCTCTAGGAACGCGTTGAAGTTGAGGGCAACATTAGCGGGGGCCATTTGATCTACAAGACATATTGCAAAAGTTTTAGACTAAGTTCATGATAATTAAGTTCATCTAATCAAATTATTTAATGAACTCCCACTCAGATAGACATCCCTCTAGTTATCTAAGTGATCCATGATCCGAGTCAACTAGGCCGTGTCCGATCATCACGTGAGACGGACTAGTCATCATCGGTGAACATCTTCATCTTAATCATATCTTCTATATGACTCATGTTCGAACTTTCGGTCTCTTGTGTTCCGAGGCCATGTATGTACATGCTAGGCTCGTCAAGTCAACCTAAGTGTTTTTGCATGTGTAAACATGTCTTACACCCGTTGTATGTGAACGTTAGAATCTATCACACCCGATCATCACGTGGTGCTTCGAAACAAAGAACTTTCGCAACGGCGCACAGTTAGGGGAAAACATTCTTGAAATTATTATGAGGGATCATCTGATTTACTACTATCGTTCTAAGCAAATAAGATGCAAAAACATGATAAACATCACATGCAATCAAATAGTGACATGATATCTCCATCTTTGGGGCACCATGATCATCATCGTCACCGGCATAACACCATGATCACCATCATCATGATCTCCATCATCATGTCTTCATTAAGTTGTCACGCCAACGATTACTTCCACTACTATGGCTAACGGTTTAGCAATAAAGTAAAGTAATTACATGGCGTTATTCAATGACACGTAGGTCATACAATAATTAAGACAACTCCTATGGCTCCTGCGGGTTGTCATACTCATCGGCATGCAAGTCGTGATTCCTATTACAAGAACATGATCAATCTCATACATCACATATATATCATTCATCACATCCTTTTGGCCATATCACATCACAAGGCATATGCTGCAAAAACAAGTTAGACGTCCTCTAATTGTTGTTGCATGTTTTTACGTGGCTGCAATAGGGTTCTAGCAAGAACGTTTCTTACCTACATCAAAACCACAACGTGATATGCCAATTTCTATTCACCCTTCATAAGGACTATTTTCATCGAATCCGATCCGACTAAAGTGGGAGAGACAGACACCCGCTAGCCACCTTATGCAACTAGTGCATGTCAGTCGGTGGAACCTGTCTCACGTAAGCGTACGTGTAAGGTCGGTCCGGGCCGCTTCATCCCACGATGCCGCCGAAACAAGATAAGACTAGTAGTGGAAAGTAAATTGATAACATCTACGCCCACAACAAAATTGTGTTCTACTCGTGCATAGAAACTACGCATAAACCTGGCTCTGATACCACTGTTGGGGATCGTAGCAGAAATTTAAAATTTTCTACGCATCACCAAGATATATCTATGGATTCATCTAGCAACGAGAGAGAGAGGAGTGCATCTACGTACCCTTGTAGATCGTGAGCGAAAGCATTCAAGAGAACGGGGTTGATGGAGTTGTACTCGTCGTGATCCAAATCACCGATGGTCCTAGCACCGAACAGACGGCACCTCCGCGTTCAACACACGTACAGAGTGGAGACGTCTCCCGTGCCTTGATCCAGCAAGGAGGAGGGAGAGGTTGAGGAAGAGGGCTCCAATAGCAGCACGACGGCGTGGTGGTGGTGGAGAGGCAGTACTCCGGCAGGGCTTCGCCAAGCTCTTAACAGAGGAGGAGAGGTGTTGGGGAGGGGAGGGGCTGCGCCTTGGAGGTGTGTATGCAGCCCTCCCCTCGCCCCTCTATTTATAGGGCGAGGAGGAAGGGGGCCGGCCCCATTTAGATGAGATCTAGAGGGGGGCGGCCAAGGGGGGGAACTTGCCCCCCAAGCAAGGGGGCGCCCCCTTTAGGGTCCCCCCCCCCCAACCCTAGGCGCATGGGCCAAGGGGGGATGCGCCCAGCCCTCCAGGGGCTAGTTCCCTGCCCACTATGGCCCATGAGGCCATTCGAGAGAGGTGGCCCCTCCCGGTGGACCCCCGGAACCCCTCCGGTGGCCCCGGTACAATACCGATATGCCCCCGAACTTTTCCGGTGACCGTATGACAACTTCCCATATATAAATCTTCACCTCCAGACATTCCGAAACTCCTCGTGACGTCCGGGATCTCATCCGGGACTCCGAACAACATTCGGTAATCACTTACAAGTCTTCCTAATAACCCTAGCGTCACCGAACCTTAAGTGTGTAGACCCTACGGGTTCGGGAATCATGCAGACATGACCGAGATAGCTCTCCGGCCAATAACCAACAGCGCGATCTGGATACCCATGTTGGCTCCCACATGTTCCACGATGATCTCATCGGATGAACCATGATGTCAAGGATTCAAGCAATCCCGCATACAATTCCCTTTGTCAATCGGTACGTTACTTGCCCGAGATTCGATCGTCGGTATCCCAATACCTCGTTCAATCTTGTTACCGGCAAGTCACTTTACTTGTACCGTAATGCATGATCCCGTGACCAACCACTTGGTCACATTGAGCTCATTATGATGATGCATTACCGAGTGGGCCCAGAGATACATCTCCGTCATACGGAGTGACAAATCCCAGTCTCGATCCGTGTCAACCAAAAGACACTTTCGGAGATACCTGTAGTATACCTTTATAGCCACCCAGTTATGTTGTGACATTTGGTACACCCAAAGCACTCCTATGGTACCCGGGAGTTACACGATCTCGTGGTCTAAGGAAATGATACTTGACATTAGAAAAGCTCTAGCAAACGAACTACACGATCTTGTGCTATGCTTAAGATTAGGTCTTGTCCATCACATCATTCTCCTAATGATGTGATCCCGTTATCAATGACATCCAATGTCGATAGTCAGGAAACCATGACTATCTGTTGATTAACGAGCTAGTCAACTAGAGGCTCGCTAGGGAGATGTTGTGGTCTATGTATTCACACGTGTATTATGATTTCCAGATAACACAATTATAGCATGAACAATAGACAATTATCATGAACAAGGAAATATAATAAGAACCATTTTATTATTGCCTCTAGGGCATATTTCCAACATGTTCTCACTGTTCATCCTACCCCCCCCCTCGCAACGCTCATTGTTCATCCAGAGAGGCAGCATCTATCGGCTTCAGTTAGCAGCAGTAGCGAAGGAATCGCTCGATCGGGTTCAGTTAATAGCCATCGATCAATCACTCGGGTTCAGTAACGCGTAGCCTTCAGTGCAATCGCTCGGGTTTAGTTAGAGCCCAACGCCTCGCACACACACGCGTACGTGTATGAGAGAAACGCGCATCGCTCGGCCCCCGACCTCCCACCGTAACCGGGAACTCCCCGAAATTTTCCTCGCCCTCGCTTCTACCATGGTTTTTTCCGTCATGGACGGCCCAAAGAATGTCATGCAGCTGCATCTCCGGCCCGCCCAGGACGAAAAGCCCATTTTCTATCAGGTTTTTTTGTCATAGAAGTAGGAGCCCACCACATCTATGATGATACCGGGTTTTGTCACAATTATCGTCATAGAAGTGTCATATGTATGACAGGAAAAAAATTCGTTCGGCCCAAAATGTCACGAATGTGTCTTTTTTGTAGTGGATGGATACGAGGAGGAGATTGCTATATTAGTAGAAAACAATGAAGACCTGACAAGGAAGCAAGGAGTATTCATGGGAGACTCCAGGCCAAAGAAGGACAACAACCAGGAGACTACATCATCCTCGACGACACAAACTCCGACCCTGATAGCCATGATGACTACATTGATGAAGTTGGGGCAGATATTATGGAGTCTTCTTCTGATAAAAATTTCTAGACGACCACCATTGTAATTAGTAGTATTTCCCTCCAAGTAGTTGCAACGATCGAGTTTGTAGTTATAGGTTAGACCGCTTTTTGTGTGACTTGTGTGCTATTGATTGAAGTGAAATTGATTGTGTTTGTCTCATGAGCATTATGGGTGGTGAATCTCTCTTAGACCACAATTCTATTCTGTTTTCTCACCCTTTCTAAACCCATCAGATGCCTGCGAGACGTGACAATGGATTTGCCTTCCCATCGAAGCTCACTCAGTTGATCCAGCAGCAGAATACCTTGATGCAACTTTTAGTCCAGAATCAGAACCAAGGCAACAACAACAACAACGATCCACCACCACCACCCCCTGTTGATCACCTAGCCCGTTTCCTAAGGTTAAATCCGCCAGTGTTCTCTAGTAGCACCGAGCTGATTGTTGCAGATGATTGGCTTCACAAGATTGGAAGAGAGTGGACCACTACAGGATGCACAGATGCGGAGAGAGTGTGTTTTGCCGCACATTAGCTTGATGGACCCGCAACATCATGGTGGGAGAATTTCACAGCCACTTACCCCATTGACACTATTACATGGGATCAGTTTCAGCAGGCTTTCCGCACTGCCCATGTTTCAACTGGAGCTATGAGCATGAAGAAGCGTGAGTTTCGTAACTTGCTCCAAGGAGGACGCACAGTGGACCAGTATGTGGATGAGTTTAGTAAGTTAGCATGCTATGCCCCTGATGACGTAGCTACGGATGCCTCTAAGCAGGAGAAATTTCTGGAAGGACTGAATGATGAGCTGAGCATGCAGTTGATGGTGGCAACATTTAACAACTACCAGGAGTTGGTAGACAGGGCTCTTATGATTGAAGGCAAGCAACAACAGATTGATAATCGCAAGAGGAAGTATGGACAGGGAAGGTACACATCTGGAGCCCAGCAGAAGCCCTGCTATTCCCCGTACTCGGGAGGACATACCCACAACCATGGAGGCCATAACCATGGATAACACACGCACAATGGAGCAAGTTCGCACAACCATAGTGGCACTAGGAATGGCAATGGGAATGGAGGAAGCAGCAACCAGAATTGTTCCAACCCTTCAACACCAGCCAAGAGGGATCTGAGCCACATTACCTGTTTCAAGTGCCAGAAGACCGGACATTATGCCACCGAATGTCCTGAAGCAAAGAATGGAAATGGCAATGGAGGTTCTGCCAAGAAGCCCAACCCCTTCACCAAAGGTCAGGTGAACCACATCAGCGTGGAGGAGATTGAGGATCAACCCGACACAGTTGTCGGTAAGTTTTTGATTAATGCATTTCCCGCACTTGTTCTTTTTTATACTGGTGCATCGTATTCATACATATCAAGGGGATTTGTGGATAAGTATAAACTGCCAACCCAAGCCCTTAGGTCACCCATGTTAGTAAGCTCGCCAGGAGCAGAGTATATAGCCAGCCGATGGTGTGATTGGTTACCCCTGACCATTGGCAGACATGAGTTTCCCACAGACCTAATAATTTTGGATTCACAAGGATTGGATATAATATTAGGCATGGATTGGTTATTGAAGTATGGAGGAAACATTGATTGTCCTAGTAAGTCGATATTTCTCACCACCCCAGAAGGAAGAAGGATCAAGTATGTATCCCAGCATGTGCTGAAGAGGACTCAAGTGAATTCCTTATCAGGAGTTGTACAGGAGGAACTACCAGTGGTGAAGGATTACCCTGATGTATTTTCGGAGGAGTTACCAGGCATGCCGCCGTATCAAGACATTGAGTTTTTGATTGAGCTATTGCAAGGCACCGGGCCAATATCAAAGAGACCGTATCGGATGCCCGCACAGGATTTGGAAGAAATTAAGAAGCAGATTAAGGAGTTACTGGATAAAGGTTACAAAAGACCAAGTTCATCACCTTGGGGAGCCACAGCGCTACTAGTGGAGAAGAAGGATGGATCATTAAGGATGGTTGTTGATTATTGTGCATTGAATGGGGTGACGATCAAGAACAAATACCCACTGTCGATGATCAATGATTTGTTTGACCAGTTGCAAGGAGCTAAAGTTTTCTCTAAGATAGATCTTCGATCAGGTTATCACCAGTTGAAGATTCGAGGGCAGGATATACCTAAGACAACTTTTACCACAAGGTATGGGCTATATGACTATACTGTTATGTCATTTGGTCTGACTAACGCGCCTGCCTATTTCATGAACATGATGAACAAAGTGTTTATGGAGTTTTTGGATAAGTTTGTCGTGGTGTTCATTGATGATATATTGGTCTACTCAAAGAATGAAGGGGAGCATAAGGAGCATTTGCGTTTGGTTCTTGAGAAGCTCAGAGAACATCAATTGTATGCCAAGTTCAGCAAATGTGAGTTTTGGTTAAAGGAAGTTGGATTTCTCGGACATGTCATATCCGGAGAAGGAATAGCAGTAAACCCTACCAAGGTTGCTTCTGTGACTAAATGGGTGGCACCCACATCAGTTGGAGAGATCATGAGTTTTCTTGGACTCGCGGGGTATTATAGGAGGTTTATTGAGAATTTCTCCAGGATTGCAAAGCCCATGACGGAGTTGTTAAAGAAAGACACCAAGTTCAAATGGACTAAGGAGTGTGAAGCCAGTTTTCAGGAGTTGAAGAAATGTTTGGTTACAGCCCCCGTGCTGATTCTTCCAGACCAACGAAAGGATTATCAAGTGTATTGCAACGCTTCACGTCGAGGACTTGGATTAGTACTTATGCAAGAGGGAAGAGTTGTTTCATATGCCTCACGGCAGCTTAAACCTCATGAGTTATATTATGCTACGCATGATTTGGAGTTAGCAGCCGTAGTGTATGCTCTGAAAACATGGAGACATTTTCTCATCGGAAACCATTGTGAAGTATGCACGGATCATAAGAGTTTGAAATATATCTTCACGCAGAAAGAGTTGAACCTCAGGCAAAGGATATGGTTTGAGCTCATCAAGGATTATGATATGAAATTGCACTATCATCCCGGAAAGGCCAATGTAGTAGCAGATGCGTTGAGCCGCAAGAGTTATGTTAATACACTATGACCGGAGGATTACCTAAGGAGTTAGCATATGATCTTCGAGAGTTATGTTTGGAGATAGTCCCGAGAGGTTATGTAGTAACATTGGAAATTTAGTCCACTTTGATGGGTAAGATCAGAGAAGCTCAGAAGACTGACAAGGAGATTGCCAAGATAAACGAAAGGATGAGCAAAGTAAAGGCTAAAGGATTTCCTGAAGATGAGCACGACACTTTATGGTTTGAGGATCGCCTTTATGTGCCTAATGACCCCGATATCAGGAAGTTCATTCTACAGAAGGCCCATTATTCGTCGTATTCGATTCACCTAGGAAATACTAAGATGTATCTGGATTTGAAGGAAAGTTTCTGGTGGACAGGAATGAAGAAGGATATTGTCGAGTATGTAGCAGTATGTGATGTATGTCAGAGAGTTAAGGTAGAGCATCAGAAGCCAGCTGGATTGCTACAGCCATTGCCGATACCCGAATGGAAGTGGGATAAGCTTGGCATGGATTTTATCACTGGATTGCCCAGAACTCGTTCAGGCTATGACTCTATCTAGGTTGTAGTCGACCGTTTGACGAAAGTAGCTCATTTCATCTCGGTGAATACCACCTATATGAGTGCTAAGCTGGAAAAGATATACATGACCAGGATCGTATGTCTACACGGAGTTCCGAGGATCATTGTATCATATAGAGGAACCCAGTTACTTTGAAGTTTTGGAATCAGTTGCATGAGACTTTGGGTACTAGGGTAGAGTTCGGTACAACCTTTCATCCATAGACAAATGGACAAACCGAGAGAGTCAATCAGATTCTGGAGGACATGTTGAGAGATTGTGCGCTAGATTATGGATCTAGTTGGGATGACAATTTCCCGTATGCAAAGTTCTCTTATAACAATAGTTATCAAGCCAGTTTGAAGATGGCCCCTTTCGAAGCTTTGTACGGAAGGAGGTGCAGGACACCGTTATTGTGGGATGAATTTGGATATCGACAGTTGTTCGGACCAGATTAATCAAGGACTCTGAAGAGAAGGTTAAGTTGATTTGCGACAGACTCAAGGTAGCTCAGTCCAGGCAGAAGATTTATGCGGATTCGAAATGCAAGGAGACATTTTACAAAGTCGGAGATAGAGTATATCTTCGTGTGTCCCCGCTTCAAGGAGTTAAGCGTTTTAGAGTTATGGGAAAGCTAGCACCAGGTTTTGTGGGACCATACCTAGTTTTGGAACTTATGGGAGAAGTTGCATACAAGCTGGAATTGCCAGAAGGATTGTCAGGAGTTCACGATGTGTTTCAGGTTTCCAAGTTGAAGAAGTGCCACGCGGAGATGGCCGATATTCCTCTAAGAGATACAGTGCCACTGGAAGCGATTCAGTTAGATAGTGATTTGACTTATGAGGAAAAGCCAGTCAAGATTCTCGAGTTTTCTAGCCGAGTTACTCGCAGTAAGGTTATCAGGTTTTGTAAAGTTCAATGGAGCCACCATACCGAGGAAAAAGCCACCTGGGAACAAGAGAAAGATCTTTGTAGTGACCACCCAAACCTTTTTGCTGACCAACCTGAATCTCAAGGGCGAGATTCATCTTAAGGGGGGTAAATTGTAACATCCTAATTTTCAATTTGGATGTTATACATAGATCATCATATGCATATCATATTTATTCTTGCATTTTGGTTGAGATCCTAGAAATCTTAAGCAACTCAAGGACCCAAGGAGAGAGTTGGAGGTTTCACAAAATTCATATTTGAATTTATTTCAAATTTGAAGAAAATGATCAATTTGGTTTTATTATTTTTCTCTCCAATTATTTCCAATATTAAAAATAAATGAGAGAAGATAATATGACTTCTTCAAAATTAAGAGAAATATTGGAGAAAGAATTTTAAAATCAAATCATGATTTTTTTTTTCTGGCATTTTATTTGCTATTTTATTTGAATTAGAAAAATATGCATTTTTTAAAATTACATTTTTAGGCCACAGAAATGTTCACTTTGTTCTAAATATTTTATTTAGACAGTGAAACTTGTTTTTGGCATTTTTAGAAAGAAAAATTATTAGTATTTTTTCTTTTTGGGCGAAATTATTTAAAAAAATCCCTCCGTCGACCGACTATACCAACGGCCCAGTCGAGTGGGCCGCCGCCTCCTTCCCCGCGCGGGCGCCGTGCCGTGCCGCCACCGAACTCGTGTCCGAGCCAGGCACCGCCGCCGTCGCCTTGCACCCTCCGCCAAGGCACCCCCCTCCTCCTTATAAGCGCCCCGCCGCTTTTGCCCCACCTCGCCACAGCAGCAACAGCCAAGACGTCGTCGCCGTCGCCACTCCCCGCACCGTCGACTCGCCCACGCCGTCGCGCCGCCACCCACCGCTCCGCCGCACCATCGACCACCATCGCCGCCACCGCGGATCTCGTCGGAGCTGTCGTTGTTGACCCCGTTTGACCGGTCGGTTTTTCTCGGTTAAACCCCGGTTTTTTTAGTTTTCTGGTTTATTTCTTTAGATCGGTTTTCGCCGGTTTGTTATATTTAGCGGACGTTTGTCCGTTCGTTCGTTTTAACGAGCGTTGTTCGCCGGTTAGGTTCAGACAACGAAGATTCGTTCGTTAGTCTTTTCTTTTTATTTTATTTTTGGCCAGGGACTTATTCACGATTATTTTTATCGTGATTCAGCCCCTGATCTTTAGACTAGTATAATTTTTACTCGTTTATCAAAATTAGATTAAACCAGCATCAAAATCTTCGTCTCGAAGCCCTCTTTCCAGTTAATCAACTTGAACATGATTTTGGTACTGTAAAATTTGACTTTAGTCCAGATTAGTAAACAATCTTGTTTCGTTTGTATTTTGATTTTTGTTGTTCCGTTTGAGTTGAATCTTTTTGCAAATTGTAGCTAATCACATGTACCTACTGTTATGATCCAATTCACCTGTTAATATTGCTGTTAGATTTTGACTCTTGTTAGTTAAGCCGTTTGCTTTTTTCATGTTGGAATTGGATCTTTTCTTGAGTTTTCTCCTGTTTCGTTTGAGTGATTGCTTATGAATGCTATTGTTTGTCTACGCTAGATTACCTATAGTGCAAAGCTTGTTACTACGAATCTCTAGAGTTTGCAGATCATCCACAAGGCAAGTTACACTTTGATCATAGTCTTTTATACCCAGTTTTTACTATGCATTAGTTCTACCCCACAAATACTTTCATTGGTAGGATTGGGAACATGTCGTTCTGGTTGTAGTGTTTGAGGTAGGAACCTAATACCTGTTCATCACCCCGGGAATATATGTTATGCTTATTAGTGCTTAGCCATGCTCGTAGACGGGGATTGGATCGTGATTCACACATGGAAGTTTGAGAGTTATTTTAATCATGGATAACATTAAGGTGGCAACTTTAATACACATCTGGGTGGATGGGTTGAGGCACCTAGAGTACCTAGTGTTGTCTGTTTCGGAAATCCCGGAGTACCCGTGTGATTATCCTATAGAATGCCACCCAGGCTCAAAGGGGTCATAGGATTATTCATGCTAGAAACTTCTGTGTGCAGCCACAAGCCATTATGGGTTCTGGCATAGTTGAGTAAGTTGCGTGAGCTCTTGAAGAGGTAGACTAGCATATGTAGAGGGATGTAGGTGGTACTGTCTACCCAGAGTAGAGAGTTAATGCTTCAGAAAGACTATGTCTCGATCATCCGATCATGGATGCGGTCGAATCTTGTGGGGAAAAGTGCGCAAACCTCTGCAGAGTGTATAAACTAATCATGGTTAGCCGTGTCCCCGGTTATGGACGTCTTTAGTATCTAGTACTTGAATCTATTTATGTGATCTTATCACACTACTCAAATTAATTGTGATGTTGGGTTAATGATGATACTTTTAATTGCGATTTGAGTTGGGGTTACCTTCCCAAACAATGGGCAACATGGGAGTAGTTAAATAAATTTATTCCTTTGTTGTATGGAAAAACTAGCTTTATGCAAAACCATGAAACTTACAGCCTCCACCAGCCAAATATTGCTTGTAAATATAGTTCTTGCATTATCTTTGCTTTACAGTGTAACTATGCCAGCGTATTCCATGTGCTGACCCGTTTCGGGCTGCAACGTCTTATGTTGCAGACTACTCGGACGATGAATAAGGTGCGATAGGTCATTGTTTTGCACGCAGCTATGCCGTTGGAGTTGATGGACTCATTTACCTTCGAAGCTTCCGCAGTTATCTAGTTTAGATGGCCTTCAGCCATGAGTTATTTATGTAATCATACTCTTATGAGGACTCGGTGTAATAAGTGTGTGATTGAAACTCTGTTATAATTCCTTGAGTATTGTGCGTGTCAGCATTACCGGTCCCGGGATCACACCGATGCACAGAGACTTGACCGTTTGAGGTCTGGTCGCTACACACAGTCATAAAAGATGTCCAAGATAGTATATTTATATGTGAAAACCTCTCTTTCTTTATTATTTGCTATTAATTGTAATGATGACCAAAACTATGTTTGTTAACTCTCAACAATCTTTATTCATCATACTCTTTATATGTGAAGTCATTACTCTCCATAAGATCAATATGATCTCATTATTTTTTTATTCTCTCTTTTTTTCTTTAATTCCCTCAAGATCATAACAGGATAATCAAGCCCTTGACTCAACACTAATCTTTATTATATATATGGCTCACGGACTCGATTACATAGAAGGATCATAAAGCAAAACTCAAAACTAAATCATACTAAAACTTTATTCTAACAGATCAAAAATATTACCAAAATGATCGAACTAAGAAAAACGATAAAGATAGGAGTGTGATGGTGATACGATACCAGGGCACCTCCCCCAAGCTTGGCAGTTGCCAGGGGGAGTGCCCATACCCATGTATTTATGTCTCTTTCTTCGGAGGTGGTGATGGTAGAGTTGTTGATGATGTAGGCTTGTCGTCCTTCTCCCAAGGCATAGGCTCACCATCATAAAACGGTGATCGAGTTTCCAAGATCTTCAAATCTGCAGCCAAACTCATCCTCTTGAATCTATATTCATACTCATAGTTTTGGTTTTGCAGGTCATAGATCTGGGCCTAGAGGTTCTCGTGAAGCTTGAAGATGGTCTCCCCAATGTTCTTGACATCTAGCTTGTGGTTGTTGGTGAACTCCGTGATCATTATGTGGTTGGCATCGAGCCCGCATTCCACCATCTCCTGGCACTTGAAAACTTGTTGCCCCATTGCTTCGAGCCTTCTCTCCGTGCTTCCGGTCCTCCTTGGTCCCTCAACATCGCGGATGTGCAGCAACCCCTCACGCACAATGGTTTGAGGATGTTGCAACACTTTCGCGAGGTAGGGGTTGATGACCTTCTCGAAGAACTTGTCCTTGGGGGCGCTTGGAGACGTCATGGTGATCTAGATCTGTCAGAAAAATAGCTCGAAACAAAGACGGAGGATATTTGCGTGATACGGTGGTCAAAACCTTCGGGGGATTATATAATGAATTTTTACTGACCAAAAGAAGTATCATGCAAGAAAACAAAGTCCGGAGACCACACGAGGTGCCCATGAGGCAGGGGCACCCTCCACCCTCGTGGATGCCTCGTGTCCTTCCCGGACTACTTTTTATTTTCATATTTTCTTAAATATTCCAAAACGGAGAAAAATTGCTATTAGAACTGTTTTGGAGTCGGTTTACTTACCATACCACATACCTATTCCTTTTCGGAGTCTGAAATGTTCTGGAAAGTGTCCCTTATGTATTCCTCCGGGGTTACGGTTTCAATAACATTGGTTTCAGCATTTATGGGATTACCTGAGATATAATGTTTGATCCTTTGACCGTTCACCACCTTCAGATTTGTGCCTTCGAAGTTGTTGGTTTTTATAGCACCGGAACGATAGACCTCCTCGATAACATAAGGGCCTTCCCATTTAGAGAGAAATTTTCCTACAAAAAATCTTAAAGGAGAGTTCTATAGCAAAACATAATCACCTACATTAAATTCACGCTTTTGTATCCTTTTGTCATGCCATCTTTTGACTTTTTCTTTAAACAGTTTGGCATTCTCATAGGCTTGAGTTCTCCATTCATCAAGTGAGCTAATGTCAAATAGCCTCTTCTCACCGGCAAATTTGAAATCATAATTGAGCTCTTTAATGGCCCAATACGCCTTATGTTCTAGTTCGAGAGGTAAGTGACAAGCTTTTCCATAAACCATTTTATAAGGAGACATACCCATAGGATTTTTATATGCAGTTCTATAGGCCCATGATGCATCATCAAGTTTCTTGGACCAATTCTGTCTAGATCTATTAATAGTCTTTTGCAAAATTAATTTGAGCTATCTATTACTCAGTTCTACTTGGCCACTAGACTGTGGGTGATATGGAGATGCAATTCTATGATTAACATCATATTTAGCAAGCATTTTACGGAAAGCACCATGAATAAAATGTGAACCACCGTCAGTCATTAAGTATCTAGGGACTCCAAACCTCGGAAAAATAACTTCTTTGAGCATCTTAATAGAGGTGTTATGATCAGCACTACTAGTTGGAATAGCTTCTACCCACTTAGTAACGTAAACAACAGGAACTAAAATATGTGTATACCCATTAGAGGAAGGAAACGGTCCCATATAATCAAAGCCCCAAACATCAAATGGTTCAATAACAAGTGAATAATTCATAGGCATTTCTTGATGTCTACTAATATTACCGATTCTTTGACATTCATCACAAGACAAGACAAACTTACGGGCATCTTTGAAGACAGTAGGCCAATAAAAAACCGGATTGCAATACCTTATGTGCAGTTCTATCTCCAGGGTGGTGTCCTCCATAAGCCTCGGAGTGCACTTGCGTAAGATCTGTTCCTGTTCATGCTCAGGTACACAACGTCTAATAACATAATCTACTGCTACTTTATAAAGGTGTGGGTCATCCCAAAAGTAATGTCTTAAATCATAGAAAAACTTTTTCTTTTGCTGGTATGTAAAACTAGGTGGTATAAATTTGGCAACAATGTAATTAGCATAATCAGCATACCATGGAGCAGTACGAGAAGCATTTTTTGACAACTAATTGTTCATCAGGAAAGCTATCATCAATAGGTAGTGGGTCATCAAGAACATTTTCTAACCTAGACAAGTTGTCTGCAACGGGGTTCTCAACTCCCTTTCTATCAATAATATGCAAATCAAATTCTTGTAGTAAGAGAACCCATCTAATAAGTCTAGGTTTAGCATCTTTCTTTTCCATAAGATATTTAATAGCAGCATGATCAGTGTGAACGGTTACTTTTAGTCAACAATGTAAGGTCTGAACTTATCACAAGCAAATACAACTGCTAAAAATTCTTTTGCAGTAGTAGCATAATTTCTCTGGGCACTGTCTAGAGTTTTACTAGCATATTGGATAACATTTAGTTTCTTATCAACTCTTTGTCCTAGAACAGCACCTACAGCATAATCACTAGCATCACACATAATTTCAAAGGGTAAATTCCAATCAGGTGGCTGAACAATAGGTGCAGAAATCAAAGCTTTCTTAAGTATTTCAAATGCTTCTACACAATCATCATCAAAGACAAAATGAATACCTTTTTGTAAGAGGTTAGTCAGAGGCCAAGAAATTTTAGAGAACTCTTTAATGAACCTCCTATAAAACTGACATGACCAAGGAAACTTCTTATACCTTTGATGTCCTTAGGACACGGCATCTTTTCAATAGCATCGACTTTAGCTTTATCAACTTCAATACCTCTTTCAAAAAATTTATGCCCCAAGACAATACCTTCATTAACCATAAAGTGGCACT
The DNA here is from genome assembly GCF_002162155.2 of Triticum dicoccoides. Classification (NCBI taxonomy): domain Eukaryota; kingdom Viridiplantae; phylum Streptophyta; class Magnoliopsida; order Poales; family Poaceae; genus Triticum; species Triticum dicoccoides. The sequence continues at coordinate 193,556,044 of NC_041391.1, read as the reverse complement.
TCTCCCAATTCAAGACAAGATTAGTTTCTTCGCATCTCTGCAAAACTCGATCAAGGTTGCTCAAGCAATCATCAAAAGAAGTTCCATATACGGAAAAATTATCCATGACAACCTCAACAATCTTTTCACAAAAATAAGATAATATAGCCATCATGCATCTTTGAAAGGTAGCAGGTGCATTACATAAACCAAAAGGCATACGTCTATAAGCAAAGGTACCAAAAGGGCAAGTAAAAGTGGTCTTATCTTGATTCTCTTTTGACACAGGTACTTGAGAGAAACCAGAATAACCATCTAGAAAGCAAAAATGGGTATGTTTAGATAATCTTTCTAGCATTTGATCAATAAAAGGTAAAGGGTAATGATCTTTTCTAGTAGCTTTATTTAATTTGCGGAAATCAATTACCATCTTATAACCTGTAACAATTCTTTGTGGGATCAATTCATCTTTATAACAACAGTAATACCTCCCTTCTTAGGGACACAATGGACAAGACTTACCCACTGACTATCAGCAACGGGATAAATTATACCTGCCTCCAGAAGCTTTAGTATTTCTTTTCTTACCACTTCTTTCATCTTAGGATTTAACCGCGGTTGGTGATCAACAACCGATTTAGCGTCTTTCTCCAATTTTATCTTGTGTTGGCATAGAGTGGGACTAATTCCCTTAAGGTCATCAAGAGTATATCCAATAGCAGCACGGTGCTTCTTCAAAGTTTTCAATAATTTCTCCTCTTCCTGCTCTGAAAGGTTAGCACTAATAATAACAGGATATATCTTTTTTTCATCAAGATAAGCATATTTAAGAGTATCAGGTAATGGTATAAGCTCAAACACGGGATCACCCTTGGGTGGTGGAGGATCCCCTAGGATTTCAACAGGCAAGTTGTGTTTCAAAATAGGTCCCTGTTTAAAGAATACTTCATCTATTTCCCTTCTTTCATTCATAAACATATCATTTTCATGGTGTGGAAAATATTGTTCTAAAGGATCATTAGGAGGCACGGAAATAGAAGCAAGACCAATAATTTCATCCTTACTAGGCATTTCTTTATCATGGGGTTGTCTACGAAATTTAGCAAAGTTAAAGTCATGAGACATATCCCCTAAACCAATCGTAACAATATCCTTTTCGCAATCTATCCTAGCATTAACAGTATTCAAGAAGGGTCTACCAAATATAGTGGGACAAAAGTCATCTTGTGGGGAACCAAGAACAAGGAAATCAGCAGGATATTTAACTTTCCCACACAAGACTTCAACATCTCTAACAATCGCAATTGGTGAAATAGTATCTCTATTGGCAAGCTTAATTGTAATATCAATGCCTTCTAAATCAGCAGGTGCAATATCATGCATAATTTCTTCATATAAAGAATGAGGTATTGCACTCGCACTAGCACCCATATCACATAAGCCATGATAGCAATGATCTCCTATTTTAACGGAAATAACAGGCATGCCTACAACAGGTCTATGTTTATTTTTGGTGTCGGGTCTAGCAATTCTAGCAGCTTCATCACAGAAGTAAATAACATGCCCATCGATATTGTCGGCCAAGAGATCTTTAACCATAGCAATACTAGGTTCAACTTTAATTTGCTCAGGGGGTGTATGTGTTCTAGTATTACTCTTACAAACCACAGTTGAAGCTTTAGCATGATCCTTTATTCTAACAGAGAAAGGTGGTTTCTCAATATAAGCGGTAGGAACAATAGGATCGACATTATAAGTGATAGTCTTTTCTTCAACTTTCATAGGGTCAACTACATTTACTTGAATGGGAGGATGATATTTAAACCACTTCCCCTTAGGGAGATCGACATGAGTAGAAAATGATTCACAGAAAGAAGCTACTATCTCAGAGTCAAGTCAATATTTACTGCTAAATTCACGGAAAACATCGGTATCCATAAAAGATTTAACACAATCAAACTTAGATGTCATACCTGACTCCTTACCTTCGTCGACATCCCAATCTTCAGAGTTCGTTTAATTCTTTCCAATAAATCCCATCTGAATTCAATATTCTTCATCATAAAAGAACCAGTACAAGAAGTATTGAGCATGGAGCAATTGTTGAGAGAAAGCCGAGCATAAAAAATTTGAATAATAATTTCTCTTGAGAGCTCATGATTGGGGCATGAATATAACATTGACTTAAGCCTCCCCTAAGCTTGAGCGATGCTTTCTCCTTCGCGAGGCCAAAAGTTATATATATAATTATGATCACGATGAACCTGATGCATAGGATAAAACTTCTGATGAAATTCCAATTTCAATCGGTTGTAATTCCATGATCCCATATCATCACATAGCCTAAACCATGTAAATGCCTCTCCCTTCAAAGAAAAAGGGAAGACCTTCTTCTTGATAACATCCTCAGGCATACCTGCAAGCTTAAATAATTCTAAAACTTGATCCACATAGATTAGGTGCAAATCGAGATGCAATGTTCCATCTCCTGTAAAGGGATTAGCTAGCAGTTTCTCTATCATACCCGAAGGAATTTTAAAGTAAACATTTTCAGTAGATTCGGTAGGTTCAGGAGCAACTCTTTCCTCTACTGGTCGGGGTGAAGATACCCCGACCAAGCCCCTCAAAGGATTACTTTCCATAGTAACAAGTGACCGTAAATTTCAGCACACTATATAAATTTTTCCTTACCAATTTCCACTTACCAAAGGCGCTTCACTCCCCGACAACGGCGCCAGAAAAGAGTCTTGATGACACACAAGTATAGGGGATCTATCATAGTCCTTTCGATAAGTAAGAATGTCAAACCCAACGAGGAGCAGAAGGAAATGACAAGCGGTTTTCAGTAAGGTATTCTCTGCAAACACTGAAATTATTGGTAACAGATAGTTTTATGATAAGGTAATTTGTAACGGGTAACAAGAGGTGGCCCAATCATTTTTGTAGCAAAAGACAAGTCTGGACAAACTATTATATAAAGGAAAATTCTCCCGAGGACACATGGGAATTATCGTCAAGCTAGTTTTCATCACGCTCATATGATTCGTGTTTGTTACTTTGATAATTTGATATATGGGTGGACCGGTGCTTGGATGCTACCCTTACTTGGACAAGCATCCCACTTATGATTAACTACTCTTGCAAGCATCCGCAACTACGAAAGAAGAATTAAGGTAAACCTCACCATAGCATGAAATATATGGATCCGAATCAGCCCCTTACGAAGCAACGCATAAACTAGGGTTTAAGCTTCTGTCACTCTAGCAACCCATCATCTACTTATTACTTCCCAATGCCTTACCCTAGGCCCAAATAATGGTGAAGTGTCATGTAGTCGACGTTCACATAACACCACTAGAGGAAAGACAACATACATCTTATAAAAATATCGAACGAATACCAAATTCACATGACTACTTATAGCAAGACTTCCCCCATGTCCTCAGGAACAAACGTAACTACTCACAAATCATATTCATGTTCATAATCAGAGGGGTATTAATATGCATTAAGGATCCGAACATATAATCTTCCACCGAATAAACCAACTAGCATCAACTACAAGGAGTAATCAACACTACTAGCAATCCACAGGTACCAATCTGAGGTTTTGAGACAAAGATCGGATACAAGAGATGAACTAGGGTTTGAGAGGAGATAGTGCTGGTGAAGATGTTGATGGAGATTGACCCCCTCCCAATGAGAGGATCGATGGTTATGACGATGGTGATGATTTCTCCCTCCCGGAGGGATGTTTCCCCGGCAGAACAGCTCCGCCAGAGCCCTAGATTGGTTCCGCCAAGGTTCCGCCTAGAGATGATGGCGCTTCGTCCCGAAAGCTTCCCTCTGATTTTTTCCAGGGCGAAAGACTTCATATAGAAAAAGATGGGCACCGGAGGCCTAACAGGGGGCCCACGAGACAAGGGGGCGCCCAGGGGGTAGGGCGTGCCCCCACCCTCGTGGCCAGGGTGTGGGGCCCCTCTTGTTGATTATTTTGCCAGTATTTTTATTAATTCCAAAATGTGCCTCTATGAAGTTTCAGGACTTTTGGAGTTGTGCAGAATAGATCTCTAAATTTGCTCCTTTTCCAGCCCAGAATTCCAGCTGCCGGCATTCTCCCTCTTCATGTAAACCTTGTAAAATAAGAGAGAAAAGGCATAAGTATCGTGACATAATGTGTAATAACAATCCATAATGCAATAAATATCAATATCAAAGCATGATGCAAAATGGACGTATCACTTACCACCAACGTCTTACTTTGATTCGGCGGTATTGTTGGATGAAGGGGTCCGGACCGACATTACATGACCGCGTTCATGAGATTGGTTCTACCGACATGCTTTGTACATAGGTAGCTGGCAGGTGTCTGTTTCTCCAACTTTAGTTGAATCGAGTTTGACTATGGTCGGTCCTTGTTGAAGGTTAAAACAGCACACTTGACGAAAAATCGTTGTGGTTTTGATGCGTAGGTAAGAACGGTTCTTGCTAGAAGCCTGCAGCAGCCACGTAAAACTTGCAACAACAAAGTAGAGGACATCTAACTTATTTTTGCAGGCTTGTTGTGATGTGATATGGTCAAGACATGATGAGATATAAATTGTTGTATGAGATGATCATGTTTTGTAACAGAGTTATCGGCAACTGGCAGGAGCCATATGGTTTTCGCTTTATTCTATGAAATGCAATCACCATGTAATTGCTTCACTTTATCACTAAGCGGTAGCGATAGTCGTAGTAGCAATAGTTGGCGAGATGACAACGATGCTACGATGGAGATCAAGGTGTCAAGCCGGTGACGATGGAGATCATGACGATGGTCCGGTGATTGAGATCATGAGCACAAGATGATGATGGCCATATCATGTTACATATTATGATTGCATGTGATGTTTATCTTTTATGCATTTTATTTTGCTTAGTACGGCGGTAGCATTATAAGATGATCCCTTACTAAATTTCAAGGTATAGGTGTTCTCCCTAAGTATGCAACATTGCTACAGTTAGTCGTGCCGAGACACCACGTGATGACCGGGTGTGATAAGCTCTACGTTCACATGTGCAAGCCAGTTTTGCATGTGCAGAATACTCGGGTTAAACTTGATGAGCCTAGCATATGTAGATATGGCCTCGGAACACTGAGACCGAAAGGTCGAACGTGAATCATATAGTAGATATGATCAATATTGTGATGTTCACCATTGAAAACTACTCCATCTCACGTGATGATCGGACATGGTTTAGTTAATTTGGATCACGTGATCATTTAGATGACTAGAGGGATGTCTATCTAAGTGGGAGTTCTTAAGTAATATGATTAATTGAACTTTAATTTATCATGAACTTAGTCCTGATAGTTTTTGCATGTCTATGTTGTTGTAGATCAATAGCCCGTGCTACCATTCCCTTGAATTTTAATGCGTTCCTAGAGAAAGCTAAGTTGAAAGATGATGGTAGAAATTACACGGTCTGGGTCCGTAACTTGAGGATTATCCTCATTGCCGCATAGAAGTATTACGTCCTAGAAGCACTGCTAGGTGCAAAGCCTGCTGCAGGAGCAACTACAGACGTTATGAACGTCTGGCACAACAAGGTTGATGACTACTCGATAGTTTAGTGTGCCATGCTTTACGGCTTAGAATCGGGACTTCAAAGACGTTCTGAACGTCATGGAGCATATGAGATGTTCCAATAGTTGAAGTTAATATTTCAAGCAAATGCATGAGTTGAGATATATGAAGTCCCCAACAAGTTCTATAGCTGCAAAATGGAGGAGAATAGTTCTGTCAGTGAAGACATACTCAGAATGTGTGGGTACCAAAACCACCTGACCCAATTGGGGGTTAATATTCCTGATGATAGTGTCATTGACAGAGTTCTTCAATCACTGCCACCAAGCTATAAAGGCTTCGTGATGAACTATAATATGCAAGGGATGATGAATACAATTCCCGAGCTCTTCGCAATGCTAAAGGTTGTGGAGGTAGAAATCAAGAAGGAGCATCAAGTGTTGATGGTTAACAAGACCACTAGTTTCAAGAAAAAGGGCAAATGGAAGAAGAGGAACTTCAAGAGAAATAGCAAGCAAGTTGCTACTCCCGGGAACAAGCCCAAGTCTGGACCTAAGCCTCAAACTGAGTGCTTCTACTGCAAAGGGACTAGTCACTGGAAGCGGAACTGCCCCAAGTATTTGTCGGATAAGAAGGATGGCAAAGTGAAAGGTATATTTGATATACATGTTATTGATGTGTACCTTACTAATGCTCGTAGTAGCGCTTGGGTATTTGATATTGGTTCTGTTGCTCATATTTGCAACTCAGAACAGGGGCTACAGATTAAATGAAGATTGGCTAAGGACAAGGTGACGATGCGTGTCGGAAATGGTTCCAAGGTCGATGTGATCGCCGTCCGTACGCTACCTCTACATCTACCTTCGGGGTTAGTTTTAGACCTGACTAATTGTTATTTGGTGCCAGCGTTGAGCATGAACATTATATCTGGATCTTGTTTTATGCAAGATGATTATTCATTTAAATTAGAGAATAATGGTTGTTCTATTTATATGAGTAATATCTTTTATGGTCATGCACCCTTGTTGAGTGGTCTATTTTTGTTGAATCTCGATCGTGGTGATACACATGTTCATAATATTGAATCCAAAAGATGCAAAGTTGATACTGATAGTGCAACTTATTTGTGGCACTACCATTTAGGTCATATTGCTGTAAAGAGCATGAAGAAGCTCCATGTTGATGGGCTTTTGGAATCACTTATGAATCAGTTGGTGCTTGTGAACCATGCCTCATGGGCAAGATGACTAAAACTCCGTTCTCCGGAACAATGGAACAAGCTACTGACTTATTGGAAATAAAACATACCGATGTATGTGGACTAATGAGTGTTGAGGCTCATGGCGGGTATCATTATTTTCTAAACTTCACAGATGATTTGAGCAGATATGGGTATATCTACTTAATGAAACATAAGTCTGAAACATTGCTTCAAATGATTACCTGTCAGTAGAAGACATATTTCTTCGGTGTTGTAGGAGATATCTTTTGAACTGCGGAGTTTGCATTTTTTTTGGCTCCGCAAGGAATGTTACCGTTGTGCCCAATTTTCAACCGTTGGAATCGTGTCGCTCGGTCATTGGCTGATCTGCATGTCCAATTTGGTCATTTCCCATCAGGGAAGGTTGCGTCTATAAATAGCCACCCCGCTCCAAGGTTGTCCGTTGGCTGCTCCACTTAACATTTCAGAGAAGATTGATTGAGAATGGCATCCCCTCTCCGAGAGATTTGAGTTTAAAATCCACCGAGAGAAAACCAAGACCCGAACTTAGACAGTGGTTGAGCATCATAGTAGTTCTTAGCTAGGGTTCTTGTACCTATTACTCTTGAGAGCTACGCACTCTCTAGACGGATAGATGTCAGCTTGAGTGTCGAAGACTAATTGTCTTCACCAAGCAAATTCTTAAGCAACCAAGAGTAGTTGTGGTTCGCTAAGAAGTCTGTCGAAGGTTTGGAGATCGCCGATAAGAATCTACCATGAGTGAAATCAACTTGAGTCTGATCAACTCCAAGTTGAAGGAGAATAGGATGGAGAGAGGTTTGCTCCTGTGTTCAGTCACAAGTCCTCCCACTAGACATGGTCCTTTGGCAGAAGGACGAAGTGGTCTACTAAATCCTCCTGTCGCCATCGAGCACCGCCGGTTCAACTTACTCTTCTGTATTACATTCGGCAGCTTCAGTTCATGCTCTGCGATGATAGTTTATCAGATCATTTATCATTCACCTCCGCTCTGTGTGTGTCCATCTGCTCTATTTAGTTAGCTCTCGATGTTGTTGTTGTCTTTGTACTGTTAGCATTCCCTTTGTAGTTCTACTTCTGTATCTTTTCATGCTTCTGTATCTGTTTGTGTATTGCATCACCATCGTCATAATCAAACATGTGATATACTATGCTCGAACTATTATCGCATCCTACCTTGAAAGATTTGTTCCTCGCTAGGGTGCTTGACTAGTTTTGGTCTACCGTATCTTTTCCGCTGCCGGGTTTGGCTTCAGTTTAAAACATTCGGAAGAAATTTTGAATCCCCATCCCCCCCCCCGGCCGATATACTATCGACTCTAACATAATCTACGAAAAAAGAAAAACTCTTAGATTACGACAAGTGGCTTGCATGCAGTGCGCCATTTGTCACAACCTAGGAAGGTCGGAGTGATCTTTGCAAAGAGTACTCTTTAATTAGTTATTTCAAGGAAAGCACACCCCTGCGTTCCCCCATGTGCGTGCTTTGGGCCATCCCATATGCAGGGCGAGACGCACCTTGTTTTTTTCATTTTCTTCTTTCACTCTTTCTTTTCTGTTTCTTTTTGTTTTCCTTAAATGTTCATGAATCCAAATTAAAAATGTTTAGGATTTCAAAAAAGATTTAATTATGAAAAAATCCAAGAAATTTAGAAACGGTTCTAAATTAAATTAAAATATGCTAGGATTTCAAAAAATGTTCATGAATTTTAAAAAAATGTTATGATTTTTTAAAAGTTCACAAATGTTTTAGGTTTCTATAAATGTTCATGACTTCAAAACAAGCCCCGAATTCCATAAACAATGTTTATGAGTTTAAACGAAAAATTGCAAAATGCAAAAAATATTTCTGAATTTCAAATAATGGTCCTGAATTTTTTTCCCACGCGTGCTTAACGCTTCTATCAGGAATCGAACCCAAGACCCGGGATGCTATTATGGTCACAACCACTAGACTACAGGCTTGTTTGCGACTGTTCACTGACTTAAAAAATGTCCTCAGATTATTTTTTTGAATAAATGAAAATTAAATAATGTTGTAAATATCAAAAAATCTCAAATTTAGAAAACTTCTGAATTTTAAAAATGTTCTTGGATTCCAACATTGTTCAAAAATTTGGAAAAGAATCCAAATTTGAAAAATGTTCACAAAATTAAAAAATCAATAATTTGGCAATATTCTAAATTAATGTTCACAAATTATGAAAAATATCTCCCAAATTCAGAAAATGTTCATTAATTCAAAAAAGTGTTCACCAATTCATAATATGTTCACAAATTCAATAAATTTTCGTGAATTTCAAAAATGCGTGTCAAATTTCAAAAATGTTCTCAGATTTTGAAAAAGTTCAGTAACTTCCATATTGTTCTCGTATTTTAGAAAATGTTGATGAATTAGAAAATTGTATCTAAAAAATGTTCCGGAATTTGAATATTTGCAACCTATTTTTGAATATGCTAACATATTTCTAAAAGAGTTTTTGAATTTGAAAATTTGTGTGCGGTTTTCTAAAAATTCACAAATTTCAAAACATTCATGGATTTGAAAAAAACTCCACAAGTTTTGGAAATAAGTTTACAGATTTGAAAAAGGAAATAACATAAAAGAAAATTGAAATATAAAAAGAAAGAGAAACCAGAAGAAGTAACCGGTTCAGGGAAGGCCAGAGAAAAATCGAAATGGGCCGACCAGAGAAAGGAAAACGCGCGTGGGAGGGTACGCGATAGGTCGCTAGGAAGCGCATCAGCAGTTTGCTGCTTCTCAAGCTTATTGTAGCGGTCAACGAAGCTCGGCCCAGGCGAGAGAGCGGTGCGCAAGTGACCCTTACTACTTCTCATTTCCTTCTCTAACACTAGGCAGCTAAGGCAAACTTTTCCCTCCCAAATTCACCGATGAGCCCATGGATTCGCCTCCTCTTTGCTTTTCACTTCGACGGCCGATGGCGGGGAGAGAAATCTCGGTGCCTCTGCTCCATTTAGTAGTTTATTAGGTTAGGTTTTCTTAGTCCTCCTAGGTGCGGCACTCGGTTGGATGGCAGTGCTTTTTCTCCGAGTTTGTCTTGCGGGCTTTGACCCCCCTCAGGTTTGTTCGTTTGGACGTAGTCAACGGAGCTCCCGCGGATTCCTGTCGTCTCCTTGGGACGGTGAGGTTAAAGTTTCTCGTCATTTGATGAGATTTGGTGTGATGTGCTTCAGACCTGTGCAAGGGTTCGATGGAGACACTGCGATTGTAGGGCGCTGGTACTTAGTACACGTGCACGAAGACTTCTCGGCCGTCATCGACAAGGTCAAACCAACTCCGGTATACGGGAGCAGCGACGACGGTGCGTCGGTGGCTTGTTCTGGCCGAAATAATACACGTTTGAGATACTTTATACTCCCGATGAACTTGAACTTTTATAATAGATATTATTCTTTTCACAAAACAAAACAAAGCTCAGCCCAGGAAGCCTTTTATTTTCTCATTGATGAAGAGGGACAACATCACTGTTTTGACACTTTTGCCAAAGTTTAGCACGATTTGATCCTTTCATTAAAAAATTAGGACGACCTAACTTTACTGTGACGCTATTCACCATAGCGAACGGGTTGCATGAAAGACGCCCCGATCCATAGCGTGTTCTTTCTTGTGTTTTTAACCGTGTCCGTTTCGTCCAAGAGGCAAAATGCCATGGACCATGGCGTCTCGTTTTTTTAGAGAAAAGGCCACAACCCGACTTTATAAATAAAGCCACCAGGCAGAGTTAACACAGACCAAAAGGACCAGCACATAAAACATGCAGAGTATCAACCCAGATAACACAAAAGGATAGTCTAAATACATGGCTCCCAGGCCAGTACACGGCACGCAGGCCAGAGGTAGAAAAGCTGACGGAGGCGAGGCGAACAGCGCCTAAGTGCCTGCTTGAACTGGGGAGATGGAGATGGCAGAATTTTGGATCTTGGACAACGTGGCGTCAAGGGCGTCCCTATCCTCCTCCTTAGTCAATAATCTCCATTGCTGCAGGAATATACAAGTCTTAAATAAGCAATCAGCAGGCTTAGCAGGGAAAACATGTTCGATAGTAAATTTATTCCTTATCGTCCAAAGAGACCAGCACATGGCTGCGAAGCCCACCCAAAACAATCTCCTCTGGGCCCCAACCAAAGAATTGGCCAAGATGCGCAGGTCAGAAAAGGAGGTCGGAGCCCAGGAGACATGCATCCATGATCTGATACAGCACCAGAACAGCTTAGCCAACACACAGTTGAAGAAAATATGTGACAAGTCTTCTCTCAACCCACATAAAGCACATCTATCAGATCCCGGGCCATTGCGCTTGCAAATTTGGTCACCCATCGGCAGACGCCCACGAGAGGCTTGCCAGAGGAAAACCTTGACCTTAGGAGGAATACGAGCCCTCCAGGTCCATTTGAATTTGGAAGTGATGGACCCAGCAATGAGTTTGCCATATAAGGATTTAACCGAGAACCGACCAGAAGGGGAATGGGGCCAAACGACCGTGTCTTCCTCCTCCGAGAGCGAAGGGAAGAGAGCAACAAGACGCTGCCAGTCTTCCAACTCTACAGGAGCGAGAGAGCAACGCAGACGCAGATCCCAATTATTCGACACGAGCACAAAAATAGAGATCTCAGGGTAAGAAAAAAGAACAGGGAAAGCAATAGCCAGCGAAGAAGGTCCGCACCACCAATCGAGCCAGAATCTGGTGGATCTACCATTGCGGACAACGAATTTGATGAGGCCTTGAAAAAAGGACCTGAGTTTAACAAGGTTTTTCCAGAATTGAGATGCCCCCGAGGCACGAGCAAACATAGGACTAGAAGAGGGGAAGTACTTCGCTTTGAGGATGTTGAACCAGAGGGGCTTGTCCTGGGAGATGGTCATGATCTTCCACCACCATTTGATGATCAAACATTTGTTCATGACAAGAGTATTGATAATGCCCAGCCCTCCAAGGCTTTTTGGCTTACAAATAAGGTCCCACTTGACCAAGCGATATTTTCGTTTGTTATCAGCCGCGTTCCAGTAAAAATCACCTCTGTGTTTATCAAAACTAGCATGGGTTCCCATTGATAGAAGGTAAAAGCCCATCAAGAACATCGGGAGAGATGAGAGGCAAGCATTGATCAAGGCCACTTTACCCGCCTGAGTGTTGTATCTGCCCCTCCAGGGCATAACGCGATTACCAACCTTGGCCACCGTAGGAGCAAAATCTTTAGCAAGAAGTTTATCGGGAGTGACAGGCAGACCCAAATATTTAATAGGGAACGAGCCAAGAGGACAATTCAAAAGCCGGGCAACCCGTAAGGCCTCGGTACCCGGAACACCAGTAACAATAACTTCACTTTTGGAGAAATTAATCTTAAGACCTGAGAGAGCTTCGAAGCAGAGAAGCAGGAATTTGAGATGGGCAATGCAGTGGTCATTCAGTTCCACCAAAATAATAGTGTCGTCTGCATACTGAAGGTGAGTAATCCCATCCGGGATGAGGTGTGAGCTGACAGGAGCGAGATGGCCGGCCTCCACGGCCCTAGATAGGATGCTAGATAGCGCGTCCGCCACAAAGTGAAAGAGAATGGGTGAGGCCGGGTCGCCTTGCCTGAGACCCCTAGAGTTCTTAAAGAAGTTGCTAACTTTCCCATTGACATTAATGGCAGTGTGGCCCCCCATGACCAACTGTATAATACGGTGAACCACACCACTGTCAAAGCCTTTAGCCACCAGAACTTGTTTAAGGAAGCTCCAGCTAACCGAATCATGGGCCTTTTAAAAATCCAATTTAAGAATGACTGCCTTGCTACCGGATCTATGGATATCATGGATAATTTCATGAAGGCAAAGGACCCCATCCAGGATGAAACGTCCCTTGACAAAGGCCGACTGAGTAGGGGAGAGGGTCCGTTGCGCCACCGGGGTGAGGCGAGTAGCCAGACACTTGACAGGGAATTTCATGAAATTATTAATAAGGGCAATAGGTCTAAACTGAGAGATGAGCTCAGCACCCTTAATTTTAGGGATAAGGGAAATAACCGCATAGTTGAGCCTGGATATGTCTACTGTCCCCAAACAGTATCCTTGAATGACATTACAGATGAGATCCTTAAGATGAGGCCAAAACTTTTTAAAGAAGGGGATGGAAAAGCCATCCGGGCCCGAGGCAGAATTAGGATTTGCTTTGTTAATCGAGGAGAAGATCGCCTCTTCAGAGTAAGGGATCATCAGGGCAGTATTTTCTTCCGGGGAGATCATGACCCCCTGGTCCCAAAAGTAAAAAGCCAACCTGAACCCCTGGTCAGGTTTGGCCGAGAGGGGAGAGGAAAAGATGGCCATAATATGGTTCAAGATGGTGCCTTGGTCAGAAGATCTAACCCCGTCAATGATCAGGCTATCTATCAGACATCTACGCCGTCGTCCGTTGGCAATGGCAAAATAATAGGCAGTGGGGGAATCGCCTTTAAGCATCCAATTAATCGAGCCCCTTTGATGGTGTCTCCTATACCATCCGAACGCCACTGTGGTAACCTAAAATGATTAGATCATTCTAAATTTTCAAAGAGGGTTAAGCCGTGCTAAACTTTAGTAAAAGGGTCAAAACCGACGACGGGTGATAACACGTGGTACTACTAAACATGAGAACAAAGCACGGATGTACAAGAAAATGTCACACTAGAAATACGGAGTACTCCCTCCGTTCTTAAATATAAGTCTTCGGAGAGATTCCACTATGGACCACATACGGAGCAAAATGAGTGAATCTATACTCTAAAATGCATCCAGATACATCCGTATGTGGTCCATAGTGAAATCTCTACAAAAACTTATATTTAGGAAGGGAGGAAGTACATGTCAAGGCGAAAGGAGGCAGGCAGAGCCGTGCATGGATATTATGGATCTGATATGAATGTTTCTCAACTCGGGATATCGCTCGCTTCGCTCTTCAAGGGGCGGCCCGAGCGTACCCTAGCGCCGCCGACGTTGCTACACCCGCTCCTCCCCGTCCCTCCCGCCGATGTCGGGTGTCGCTCCTGAGAAAAGCCCGCGCAACAGCCGCCGGCGGCGGGCCTCTCTTGCGCGGATGCGTTCCGGGACCGGCCCTGGACGGTGCATCGCGCTCGACGAAACTGGGCGCCGGGGTGGCGGCCCGGTGGGTGGTGGCGGCTCGGCGGTCGACATTCTGCATGCGCCACAACGTGTGTTCTCCCCCGCTCGGGATGGTGGTGGTCCAGGCAACGGGTCCCACGGCAGCGGCTGCTCCTCCGACGGGGCGACGGCTGGGCGGCGTAGCTTGTTGGCGCGGTTACGGCGGCGGCCTCGCGACGTCCGACGGTGGGTCGAGGCTAGGCGGCTGCAGCACCTCCATCTTGCTCGTGCGGCTCTGGCTTCCGGCGATTCGGATCTGTGCGATTCGGCTGTAGCCTCCCAGCGGCGGCTTAGGCTGTCCTCCGGCCCACCGCGGCAAGGCTTGGGGTGAGGTCGCAGTCTGGTTAGGCCCTCCCTTGTGTCCAGCTCTGCGATGTGGGGTCCATGTTGTCGGGCCTGGTCGGCCCCCTGCTGACGGTGAAGACGATCACGTGGTGGCTCTTGAACTCCTGGGCGGTGGCCCCGGGTTTTGGTGGTGGCGGCTTCGGCCAAGGGGTGGTGCGTGTCTGGTCACAGTGGACCGTGGGATCCCGTGGCCAGAGTGAGACCGGCCTGGGAGGGGTGGTGGCTCGTGGGCGGCGGTCGGTGGTGGCAGGTGGTCGGCACATCTCCAAGAGAAATCCTTGCTCCGGTCTTCACTAGAGTCGATGATGGCGGTGCCCGCGGGTGCCGCGATCTTTGTTGGAAGCGTCATCGTGGAGGTGCTCCACCTTCTCCAAGCAGCATTGGCTCCGAAGGGAAACCTCAGATCCGCTGGATCGGGCGATGGACGCATCTACGCGTCTTTCTCCTTCTTGGGGGCATCGTCTCGGAGCAGGCTACGACTGAGAGGTTGGTGGATGATGGCATCTTTCCTGTCTATGGCGGCATCTTCGCCGCGTGGTTTGCTGAGGCGGGGCACCGGTTTCTGTTTGGCAACAATGATGACGTCAAGAGGAGCTTGGGCCGTGGCGTGGTCTTCGGTAGTCGGTTCTTCCCGGCGTGTCCGAGGTGCTCTTCCGTGGTTGCTTGGTTGCTTTGAAGTCGGAGCTGCGTTGGAGCGAGTCCAGGTGGTGAAGATGACAGGCATTCGGGGTCGCTTGCAGAGGGCATGGTCGGTGCAAGTCCTGCATATTTCCCTTGTGTTGCTCGTCGTCAAAGTTGAAGCTGATGTTTGCTTGCGCGTGTGGACATCCGTTGGCACGTGCCATCGTGGCTTCTGTTTCCGGTGGCCAGGTTGGTCGGTGATGCCCATGATATGTGGGTTGTGTTGTATCGGTTTTAGCCTGGTTTTCCGACAATTAACTGGATAATTCTCTTCTTTGAGCCCCTATTTTTTTTAAATGATTTTCACAGGAAATCTACAGGAAGTGCTGTTCCAGAGGAATTTAGGCAAGATGGTCATTCGGATAAAAGGTAATGCCGATTTGATTTCCTCTCCAATGTTGGTCTGACAACGTGATTCCTCAGGAAGTCTTCCTCCATTTTTCCTATGTTGTGTCGAACGCCCAGCGCTTTGTTTTTCCTCTGTTTTTGAATCCTTACTTTTGCACTTCTATTCCTTTGTCATTCCTATGGTTCCCTCGATTCCTACGTTTTCTAGTTCTGTGAACCGAATAAGGGCTTAATCAATGGAAATGACAAATCTTTTGACTCGTTTAAAACAAAAGAAGCAGGCATCCGTACAGAGGGCTCACGACATGACGAGACGTGCAGCCCGCCATGTAGATGAAGCAACCAGCTTTTTTTTGAGGGAAATGCCATCATGACGGTTTATATTTCATGCGAAAACAGGGCTACATCGTTTGAGAGTACATCAAGCAGAAAGTCCGGAGCCTCGGTCTGCCACACAATAGTTCTCGAGGGCTCCGACTATGTAGCCAACAAATCAGCCGCCATATTGGCCTCCCTAGGACAATGACAGAATTTAACTGAAATAAAATTACGACATAAAAAAGCACATTCTTCGTAGATGGCTGCCGCTGGTCCCAAAGAATTTTCTTCCTGTTGCATGGTTTGAATCACGTCCATGCAGTCAGCTTGGATCTCCACCTTATTGCATCCAGTGTTATTCGCCAAGATCAAGCCATCCTTGAGGCCTCTAGCTTCTGCTGTTTCTGCATCCTCCACGAAAGAAATACTGCATGCCGACGCCGCGATAAAGGCTCCCATGGAGTCTCTAATGATAGCCCCCGTGCCGCCAGTTCCGCTGTCTGAGTCGAAAGAAGCATCGACATTGAGCCAAACGAAACCTGCAGCTGGTCTAGTCCATCCATGCCTTTTGATCCGCATCGCCCCTTGCTTCCTTGATCTCATGAAGTTCTTTGTCAAAGTGACAATAGCCTGGGCCGACCGAGCCGGTTCTCGCATGGCCTCGCCATGGGTAAAGCACCTGCGCTCCCACCAGATATACCACATCGCCACCGCCGCAAGCTCCTTCCTGGTCACACCCGGGAGCGATGGTATGATGGCATTGGGCATCAGTAACAGATCACCTAGGACCGACGAGCCCTCCGACTCAGCTTCACAAAGTTCATTTATAGTGGGAAGCAAACCCAGCTCTGTCCAGATTTCTTTGACCATGTTGCATCTGAAAAATGAATGGCGAACACTTTCACAGTCAGCTTCACAAATTGGACAGTCAGAAGTTGTGGTCATATGTCGATTTGCTAGCACACCCCGACACGGAATTGCACCATACAGGGCTCGCCAAACATGCACTTTAACTTTTGCCGGTACTCAAAGCTTCCATAGAATGCGCCAAACAGGACTAGTACTTGAAGACAATACCGAATTCGTTTGTCTCAACTTTCGTCCGTGTTGATGATCCCACTCCATGTGATAAGCCGTCCTAACCGAGAAAATTCCCGTTTTGTTGTAGTGCCATGAACAAAGTCCTCCATCATCCCCGTAGCCAGGGGTATATTCAAAATACGATTAGCATCAATGGGCCAGAATATATGTCTAATAAGTTGCTCATCCCAACACCCGTTCTCCTCATCCATAAGTTCAGAAACTTTTGTAAGTAAGATATTACCTCATGGAGTCATTACCTTCCTGTTTGGGCTGCTGGGTACCCAAGGATCACTCCAAATACTTATTTGAGTGCCATCTCCCACTCTCCATATATAACCTTTCTTGAAAGTCTAAATACCACTCCACAAGCTCTGCCATGTATAAGAACTGCCTTTCTTGAGGGAACAGTTCAGTAAATCACCGTCCAGGAAATACTTTGCCCTCAATACTCTGGCACATAAAGAATCAGGTTCTGGTAACAATCTCCAGCACTGCTTTGCTAGGAGCGCCAGATTGAAGCAGTGTACATCTCTAAAACCCATACCTCCATTGGTCTTTGGCACACACATTTTCCACCACGTAAACCAGTGCATATGCTTCTTCTCATCCTCGTCTCCCCACCAGTACTGTGACATAGCGGTTGTTATCGCATTACAAATCTATTTCGGAAGCTTAAAGACTAGCATAGCATATGAAGGAATAGCTTGAATGACAGCTTTCAACAGCACTTCTCTTCCTCCAAAAGAGAGTTTCTTCTCCTTCCAACCGCTGATCCTATTCAGGATTCTATCAACAATATGTTGGAAGCAGTCGGTTCTCTCCACCCCAACGATCGGGGGCAACCCCAAATACTTATCAGTAATTGCCTCAGCCATAATGTTCAAAGATGTACAAACCTCAGCCCGCACTTCCACGGCCGTACAGGGGCTGAAGAAAATACTTGACTTAGCCTCGCTCACTAGTTGCCCCGAGGCAGCGCAATAGTCTTCAAGAGCTCGACGAAGGCTTGCTGCATTGTTTGCATCTTCTCGCATCATGATGAGTGAATCGTCCGCAAAGAGGAGGTGAGAGACAGCCGGCGCCTCCCGGCATACTCTCACTCCTATCAGATTTCCCATCTATTCTTCATGGATGAGTAAACTAGAGAGGCCCTCCGCACAAAGTAAAAATAGGTAAGGTGATAGCGGATCTCCTTGGCGGAGGCCTCGAGTAGGAACAAAGGAATCTGTAAGAGAGTTGTTAAAACGAACTTGATACTTAACTGACCGTACACACTCCATAATGAGCGACACCCAATCAGCTGTGAATCCCATCTGAAGCATGATTCTCTCGAGAAACACCCACTCGACCCTGTCATAGGCCTTGTGCATGTCAAGTTTTACCGCACAGATTCCAAACTTCCCCATTCTCTTCCTCTTGATAGCGTGATAGGTCTCAAAAGCCACTAAAAAGTTGTCTGTAATCAAGCGCCCGGGTACAAAAGCGCTTTGATTAGGAGAGATGAGCTCCGGCAACAGATTTTTGAGTCTATTAGCTAGCAGTTTCGAAATCACCTTATAGACGACATTGCATAGACTAATAGGACGGAACTGTGTAATTACCTCCGGGTTTTCCACCTTTGGGATGAGAACGATTGTGGTGTTATTCCATCCATCCGGGATCTTCCTATTGTTAACTGCCAACAAAACTTCGTCAATCAGGTCCTCACCAATTATGTGCCAAAACCTTTTATAAAACACCGCATGCAAACCATCAAGGCCTGGTGCTTTAAGATCTCCAATGTTAAACATTGCTCTCTTCACTTAGATGAAGCAACCAGCTAGGAGTAGGACATGTAGCATACCGGGCGGAAGGACGCGCTACGCCGTTTTGTCCCGGCACGCGCGAGTACGGTACATAGACGCGCGTCCATCCCATCAGTGTCCGCCTCGCTGGCTAGTAGCAGCAGTGGTCTACGCGGCTGTTGTGTCCGGCGGGTCGACACGATCCGCCACGGAACCCACGGACGTCGCTGGCAAAGGCCGTAAACGTGTGCTGCTGTACCCGCGCGTGCTGCAATGCTGCAACCGGGCCGATGGCCAGGTAGATACGGCATAGTGGGAAAAGACATGACCTTTTCGTTCGTCGGGACAAGACAAAGACATGGATCCTCTCGCTGGCTAAATTTCGTGTTTTGACCCTTTTCTGATAGAAATTCAGAATCTGACCCCGGTTTAAATTTTTTTGGGATTTGACCCTTTTTCCTACCGCCAGGGGCCCCGGCGGTAGGGTTAGACAGCCTACCGCCAGGGGCCCTACCGCCAGAGCCCGCTGTAGCAAATCAAATCATATCACAAAAAAATCAAATCATATCACAAAAAAAACAAATCATAGTTCATATGTTAGTGTTATGATGTAATGCATGTGGGAGGAATTGATTGTAGGTTGATGATGCATGTTGATATGATGATACGAAGATGTTGGAGGAATTTTTTTGTTTACAAATATGATGATATGATGCATGTTGGAGGATTTTTTTTGTTTAAAAATATGATGATATGATGCATGTTGGAGTGATGATGCATGTTGATATGATGATATGAACATGTTGTTGTGAGATAATACATTGAAGATTATTGTTGGAGGATTTTTTTTGTGATATGATGCATGTTGATATGATTAAAGAGGGGAAGAATATTTTTTTGATATGAGTAATGTTGATATGATTTGATCCATGATGGTGACATGATGCATGGTGATATGATTTGATTTTTTTGTGATATGATGCATGGTGATATGATTTTGATATGATGTGCTTACGATGTTTCTGTTTATGAATTTTTATTAAGGCGGCCACCTCTTGCGGACAACATCGGCCCACGGTACTCCATTCTTGACTACACATTCGACAAGGGTCATCATGCCCGTTTCATAGAGAACGGAGAGGTAAGTAATATGAAAGAAATATTGATCAAAGTTTTGAGATGATGAAAATAATTTCCTAACTTTTGGCGTTCACTTTTTGACAGACGCTCCAGCCACTGCGCATGAGGGGTCATGGGGTTCGTGGGCATTTGGACTACGACGAGCGCTATGCGCCGTTCTTCAAGAGAGCCCGGCTGTTGGGTTTTGTGTTGCAGTTCAAGCGTCAGCCGCCGACGCTTGTCCACGCAGCTCTGACAGCTTTGATTGACCGATGGCGACCGGAGACCCATTCTTTCCATCTCCCATGCGGGGAGATGACAGTGACCCTCGAGGATTGGTCGATGATCACTGCCATGCCACTCGAGGGTCATGCACTGACCAGGCGAGTGGAGAGGACCAACTGGCAGCAGAGGGTTACCACCCTCATCGGTGGCTGCCCTAATGCTAAGGGCAACCGTACATCCGGTGTGCCATTGTCCTGGCCCTCGGAGCACCGAAAGACATGCCCCGAAGACGCCATGAGACGACTGTGGAGTGGTACGCGAGGGCCTACCTGTGGTATATTCTCATGGAGGTCGTGTTTCCAGACGCATCCGGGAACTCTGCCAACTGGTCCTATCTGTTCTTCCTAGCCGACTGGGATGCAGGGTACAGTTGGGGGACCACATCTCTCGCCTACCTATATCGTTCGGTAAGAGAGTATCTAATTGCCTACCTACTAAAGTATGTCCATGACATTTTGTTATATCTGATCCTCATTTGATTTTTTGCAGCTTGACGATGCAATGCAGAGGACGGGAGATAAGTCCAATATGGGTGGCTTTGTCTGGGACTTCTCCATTTGGATGTGGGAGCATCTGCCGGTGGGGCATCCTGAGAAGCTGCCAAGACGCCCATGGGGTGCCTATAGCGAAGACGGCGACGAGGCTCGACACCCCACCGTGGCTTACGAGTGGGAGATTGTCAAACTCTACACGGGCCTAAACAAGACTTTGTACAAGACCTACACCAACAAGTTGGACGCTTTGACGCATACGCAGGTATATGAACTCGCTAAACACATTTCTCTTTGATTCCACTTTTGACCGAGAGTGGCAACTTAGCACCGTATATGTAATAGGTAACCTGGTGGCCGTATCATGACCGAGAGTGGGGCTTTGAACTGAACGGAGTGTGCGATGAGGACAGTGGTCTCTGGCGGTGCATCGTGCCCATGATCTGTGTGTACGCCGTCGAGTGGCACTTGCCACAACACGTGGCAACGCAGTTTGGGATTTTTCAACATACCCCACCGGGCCAGCCCACTGATATCGGCGGACACGCGCTCCACTTGTGAGTGCCCGCGCTTGTTCTTCGTGTGCCCATGAATTCATTGCCTTCGACTTTGTTATGATGTTTCGTGTTGCTAATGCCTTGCAGGATGAGCCGGCAGAAGAATCAGTCGATCACTGACTGGGGAGAGGAGCATAAAAATCATGTGATAGAGTGGAACCAACGGAGGCACCGGAAAGACGTGGAGAGGAAGGTAACTAATTGGGATGTTTACCTGAACCGACACATGAAGTGGTACGATGATGGCCAGAAGCACCATCTTCGTCTCAGGCCTTGGTGGACGGCGGAAGACATCGCGGAGCTGGAGAGGGATGACCCCGAGGAAGAGGCCTACCAGACCGGCATCAGAGACATGCACAGTGGATTTAGGGAGTTTGCCCCCCTCATCAGCAGAGTGGTAAGTTTGAACCGAGAGGTTATATTTAAATTATTGTATTCATCAACGTGAGTGACTTATGCCGTTGTAGTCTGGTGAGCTGAACAGGTGCATCTTTGAAGCCTCAGATGCACTAGGTGATGTCCCCGGGACCGTCCAATCTGAGAACAAAATGAGGGGGGCAATGAAGGTACAATTTCAGCCTCCTCGGAACAGATGCATCTTCTTCACTTGAAATCATAAACGTGATACTTATTATGCCCTTGTTTCATTGTGAGTGCAGAAGTTCGTGAAGTGTTGTCGCAAACTGGTAGGGCTGCTTGGGTGTGCTGGAGCTGGGTCGGTTGAAGCTTATCAGCCTGTAGCCACACAGGGTCACATCGCCTCATCAAGCCATGCTCCATCGTCGTCTAGGTTGGTTGAGGATGAGGAGGAGGAGGAAGAGAAGGAGGAGGAGGAGGCCACACATGAAGAAATGGAGGAGGAGGAGGATGAGAGCAACGGGGAGGAGGAGTACGATGAAGATTATGGACCTCCAACAACTCAATCATCTCAAGCATCTCAGCTGCCGCCGAAGAGGAATCCGAAGAAGAAGGATTTGTTGAGTCCGGACCCTTTCCAGAGACCGCTTCCTCGACGGCCCAAGAAAAAGACTGAAGAGCTTTGTTCAAAGATCAATGAGGACCGTACCTCCAAGAGAGGAAGGAGCAAGTGATTATGCTCTTCGATAGTTGGCTCTTGTAGTTTGGTTGAACTTCATTTGGTTGAACTTGTCTAGTGGTTGTGAAACTACGTGGAACTATGTGTTTGCTATTTGTGGATCTATGTGTTTGCTACTATGTGGAACTCCGTTTACTGATTAGTTGAATTTCGTTTGAAATGTTCTATGCACTCCAAGTTGTCTTAATATGGATCTATGTGATGCCCAAGTTTTATTGTTTAAAATCTGTGATATTGTAGTCATTTTTTGTGAAACTTGCTGTGATATTGATGTCATATTGAATTTGAAAACAAGCAACCAAATGAATTTGAAACAACAAAATAGAGGACCCTACCGCCAGGCACCCTGGCGGTAGGGTTAGACATCCTACCGCCATCCCCCATGGCTGTAGGGTGAACCTACCACCAGGGCGCTTGCATATACCATTACAGAAACTTTGCACGGCAAAACACACAGGACCCTACCGCCAGGGTCTCTGGCGGTAGGGTTAGACAGGCTACCGCCAGGTACCCTGGTGAAAGTGCTACTATCGACTAGAGGGGGGTGAATAGGCGATTTTTATGTAAGTCTTCAAAACTTGGAATTTTCGAAGACAAACAACAGAAATGACCTAATTGTAATGCAGCGGAAGATAAACTACCCAACGCAAGCCATAGTCAAGTATACAAAGATATGAAAGTACGGGACTAATAGCAGCTAGGTAAGTAAGGATCAGAATGGAAGATAGTGTGAAGCCAATCAACAGTAGTAGTCAAGCAATGAAGTCAAACAGATACACAGATAGGCAATGACTTCACGAAGACAAACTAAAGTAAGGTTGGGAAGGGATAGAACCAGTTGCTCGTTGAAGACACATGATTTGTTGGACCAGTTCCAGTTGCTGTGACAACTGTACGTCTGGTTAGGGAGGCTGAGATTTAACTCAGAAGACCGTGTCTTCACCTTATTCCCCTTGAGCTAAGGACACCCAGTCCTCGCCCAATCACTCTGGTAAGTCTTCAAGGGAGACTTCCAAACCTTCACAGACTTCGTTCACCGGCAATCCACAATGACTCTTGGATGCTCAGAACGTGACGCCTAACCAACTGGAGGATTCACAGTCCTCAAGTGTAATAAGTATTCAGGTCACACAGACAAAAAGACTTCAGTGATGCCTAACACTCTTTGGCTCTGGGGTGTTTGGGCTTTGTCCTTGCAAGGATTTTTCTCTCTCTCAAATGCTTCGAGGTGGGTTGCTCTCAAACGACAAAAGCTGTGTACAAACTCTAAGCAGCCACCAATTTATGGTGTAGGGGGTGGGCTATTTATAGCCACTGGGCAACCCGACCTGATTTGTCCAAAATGACCCTAGGTCACTAAGGAACTGACACGTGTTCCAATGGTAGGATTTCAAACACACGCGGCAACTTTACTTGGGCTACAAGCAAAGCTGACTCATCCAGCTTTGGATAAGGTTTGCTCTCATTGTCTTCGCTCGAAGACATAGGATTTGAGTTGAGCATCACTTCAGTCACTCTGACTTAGTTCACTTGGACCCCACTTAACAGTACGGTGGTTCCTATGACTCAACAAAGAAGAAAAGGAAGCAACGAATCCACACAGTCTTCACGCTCCATAGTCTTCATGCAATGTCTTCTCATGTCATAGTCTTCAATATGAATATCTTCTCATACCACCATTGTCTTCAATGTCTTCATACATTTTTAGGGGTCATCTCCGGTAGGTAAACCGAATCAATGAGGGACACTACCTGCGTTATCCTACAATTCTCACAAACGCATTAGTCCCTCAACCAACTTTGTCGTCAATACTCCAAAACCAACTAGGGGTGGCACTAGATGCACTTACAATCTCCCCCTTTTTGGTGATTGATGACAAACTGGTTGAAGTTTTCAACGGGGATAAATATGTGAAATTGTAAGGATAGGAAATAGTCTTCATAAGTTGCAAGGGCTCCCCCTGAATATGTGCATGTAAGTAATTTGCTTTTGGAATGCAAATGCACATGGCAGGTTGTACTTGTGGAGATCCACTTCAACCTATGAAGATAATTCATCATGCATGAACTGATATAGCAAGTAGAATGACATGCATAATGAAAAATGGACGTCTGCAGAATGATCTAAGTGCGGAAGTTATCATTGCACATGCGGAATTTATCATCGCATCATAGTGAAGCAAATAAGTAGCAGACGACCATCAAGTTTAGGTGTTACAACTCAGAGAACCAAATGTTTCAAAAGGCAAGAGTTGTAAGCACGCAGCAAAATATAATGCAACCGCCCATATGAACCCGCTTGAAGACTATCAACTCATACGCATGCATAATGAAAAATGGACGTCTGCAGAATGATCTAAGTGCGGAAGTTATCATCGCAGATGCGGAATTTATCATCGCATCACAGTGAAGCAAATAAGTAGCAGACGACCATCAAGTTTAGGTGTTACAACTCAGAGAACCAAATGTTTCAAAAGGCAAGAGTTGTAAGCACGCAGCAAAATATAATGCAACCGCCCATATGAACCCGCTTGAAGACTATCAACTCATACGCTTCTCCCCCTTTTGTCAGTAAGGACCAAAAAGGTTTGAAGACATAGAGCATCTACTCGTCAATATGAGTAGGTGAAGCAGCAGGGTTGTCGTCGTTGGGTGGCGGTGCAGATGAACTTGGTGCAGTGTCGATGCGCGCAGTAGTAGGAGGTGGTGAAGTAGCATCATCTTCTTCATCGATCACTCTGGTATTTACCGTTGCCGCGGAGGAAGAATATTCAGAGTCTTCAAGAGATGGAGTACGACGTAAGACAGCTGTCCGTGGAGGAGTGGAGTCAAACTGGAATCTTTCAGTGAAGCCATCGTCTTGAAGATCAGCTTCAGCACTGAGCAGGGTCAAACTCTTCCATGATCGCCGGCAAGTTTCATGAGCAACAAAGGCATTCTTGGTGGCAAGTTTGCGAATGCGATTGACATCCACCAAGAGGCTTTGCATCTGTCTCTTGAGCCAGAAATGATGCTTATCCTGTTTCTGATGAAGGGCCACAAGAAGTTCTCGGTCATTGAGAACGCGAGAACGCTTCTGGGGCCTTTGTGCAATGGTGCTTTCAGTGGCTTCAGTGGGTGCTCGATGAGGCAGACGAGTGTTTCCAGCCAATGGATAGATTCGTGTCGCTGCTTGAACACCTTCAATAGGCTGAGTGAAGCTTTGGTGCTCAGCATTCTGAAGACAAAGAGGCCTCTTGGCAGGGTCAGAGTATATAGCTTCAACTGACATATCAACCTCTGGCAGAAAGATCATATGATTGCGAGTAGAGGGCTGATAGTTCACAGATGAGTGTCTCTTGATGAGGCGCATGACCCACAGAGCATAAAACTTCAGACCAAATAGGTCAGAGCCGGAAGCAGCAAGTTGCCTGATGAAGAACTCTTGAGTGTTGAAGTTGATGCCATTGAGAATATAGAAGACCAAAGTCTTCATAGCTCCTTCAAGCTTGGCCGCTGATGAATGTCCTTTGACAGGCCATAGAGTTCGCCTAATGATATGATATATGGTGCGAGGCAGATACTCAAGGTCTTCAACAAAGAAATCTGTTGGATATTCAGCGTCAGATGGCAAGGGCTTCATCATGCTCAACATCTGGCTCATATTGGGTTCTGGCTTATGGAAGATACTCTCTACTGCATTGCGGTGTAGCTGACAGTCAGGTTCATATAGTTCTCCAGGAGTGGCTAGCACTATAAGCTCGATGATATCCATAGCTTTGGCTTCATGATGAACACTTCCAGTCATCCACTCGAGAACCCATCTCTTGATGTCTCTGTAGTAGCCGCAAATGTGTAGAGTAGCATAGAATTGAAGCAATAGCTCTTCATTCCAATGTTCTTTGTCTGTCACAAAGTGGAGCAGACCAGCATCACGAAAGCAATCAAGTGCTTCTTCTAAGCACGGCAGTCCAGCAATGGCTTCTGTATCAAGGCGCATATGAGGGAAAATGCGCCCTTGATCATATAGTATGCATGAGTAATAGCTTCTCTGCTGATAGCTCCAGAACCGATCTGATGATATCCTTGGCTTGAAGTAGGGGTTCTTGGCGCTGTCAAAGAAGGTATTGTGGCTTTTGAAGCCATTGGCATTGAAGGACCCTGGTGAGTTTGCAGTACCTAGAAACCTTGGCAACCTAGGCTTTGTCTTCTGGACCTGAGGCCTATGCTCAATATAATAGTCAAATTGAGGTCCTGAGGCAGTAGGCGGAGGCTCCAAAATGGGCCATCGGACAGTGGTAAGCTGACCATGATTGTATGCTTGCTCAATTGTGTGAGGCCTTGGTGGCGGAATAGGAGCAGGGGCAACAGTTGAGGCGTCAGGCTGCACAACAGGTGCTTCGGGAGCAATTGTCTCATTGGCTTCAGGTGCAGCAGCCTCAGTTGTTTCAGGTTCAGTGGCCACACTTGCTTCAGGCACACTAGTTGGTGCAGGCTCCACATTAGCGTCAGCCATGACTACGTCATTGGCTTCATTGGCGTTGGCGGTGGCAGCCTCAACATTGTCAACCTCCTCTTGACGAACAGGAGGGTCGGGCACAGGCACGTTCACATCAGGAACTGCTTCTTCTTCAATTGCTGGGGGAGTAGGTACACGTACTTCTTCTTGATTTTCTTCGGCTGATGCAGCCGGAATGTCTTCAGCAGTATGTGCTTCAGACTTGGAGACATTCACAGTTGGAGCAAGTTCAGAAAATACTTGACGTGTGACAGGTGAACATTGCACTTCTCCTTATGGAACGCTCGACAGAGGGACTTGAGGCCTTTGTCCTTTGTGAAGCCTGCGAAATGCTGGCAACGCCTTGGGAGATGGAGTTGGCTGGGCCTGAAAGTCTTCATCCTCTTCTTGCACGAGGGGTGTAGCTTGTTGTTGTTGTTGGGGAGTACTGGGGGAGTCTTGTAGTTGTGGGTGATCAGCCCACGATGCATCCTGAGCAATTGGCGTCAGTGGACGACCAATGTTGATGAGTTCGTTGTTCGTATGAACAGGCGATGATACCACGTCATGTTCGATCTGAGAAAGAACTTCATCATCAGCTACATTGTCATCATGACCAATGTCTTCAGCAGCGGTGGGTTCAGCTGCTGGAATATCTTCAGCTTCATGAGCCTCTGTGGAAGCAGGCTCATGGACTATCATTCTTCGTTCTTGATGTTCTGACACTGGGCGAACCACTGAAATGGGTTCAACAACTAAGGGCTCTGTGGAAGCAGCCCTAGTCTTCTTCGTCTTGCGCTTCTTCTTGGAGGGAGCGGCATCAGAGGCTTCAGTGTTCTTTCTCTTTCTGGCTTCAGCCTCGGCAGCCCTCGTCTTCTTCTGTTCTGAAGCGATTGTGGTGACCTTTGGCTTCGAGCCAGTCATGCTGCTTGGGAAGATAATGCGAGGGGCTTCTTGGCTTGAAGGTGCAGGCTGGTCAGCAGGAAGCTTCTTATTTTTCTTTGCAGCCATCCTGGGGTCAATGCCAGGACGGCCAAGTGACTTGCACTTCTCAGCCTCATTGTAGGCAAGCACACATTTATCAGCCAAACTCTTCATGCGCTCACGAGAGCCTTGAGCTTCTTGGAGCTTCTTCAGAAAAGCTTCTTTAAGCTCATGCAGCATGACCTTGAAGTTTCTGACGTCTTGAACACTGAGCTTGGCCACATGCTTCTTGAATTGAGCCTTCTCATAATCAATTTTGTTCTTCAGCTCAATGATGCGCTGAGCAAGAGCTAGCTCAGAAGCAATGGCGCCACTGAAAGAGACGCTGAGGCCAATGGGAAGCTGTAAATCTTCAAAGCTGACATTGGGGGTGTCGAACCCCTCATCAATGAAATTGTGGATGATGGTCACATCAAAGAGAGGTAAGTTGTTGAAGATTTCTGCTTCTTCCTTGCTCTTTATCAGCTGCTCAAGGGCATCATCAGCAAGATCTTCATCACTGGACAGATCAATGGGCTCTTCATGCAGAATGGCGGCAGGAGTCAAGGCTTGATCAGTATGCCTGAAAAGTTGCTTTTTCTTCTCCGTCTTCTTGGAGATGCGGGATTGATCTTCAGACTGCACACTGGCTTCAGGAGGTGCAGTGGCCAGTGGCTTCACACGAGAAGCTTTTGGAGGTGCAGCTGATGATGAAGCCTTAATTTTCTTTGGCTTCTGCGGCCTTGGAGGAGGAGCTGGGGCTTCATCAGAATCAGCCTCATTGTCAGAATGATCCACTTTGGCACCTTGTACCTTGATGTAGGAGATGAGACCATCAAGGTTTGCAAAGGGGCCAATTTTGTTTTCTTCAGCTTCACGTGTGCCATCCTCACGGGGAGCAGAGGGGCCAGGATTGAAGTCTAATCCCCATGACTTCTTGTTTTCCTTTGCCGAAGCCTTAGCAAACTGGAGGTTGCGCTTGAAGAGATTGTCGTCACGACACCAGAGCAATGATGTTGGGTCGGCTTCTTCAGGCTGTGGTCCATGGACCATGCAAGGATAAAATTCTTGCGCAATGGCTTCAGCTTTGTTCTTGGGGGGAAGGCCTCGATAAAGAATATCACTCCAAGGGCTCTTGATAGCATTTTTCTCTGCGTACTCCTAGGTGACGAACTTGTACTTGTACCACTGTTCAGCCCAATAGTGTCGAATCCATTGGATTCGAGTCTTGCGCTGATTGTAATCTTCTTCAGGATCTGTTTTATACATTGTTGCCAGATCATCAGGCAGATCCTTTGAAGTTCCCCCACGACACTGTCTGCCACCCTTCCTGACAGATTTCTCCATAGCCATGAACTTCAAACTGAACGGTTTCAATATGTTCAAAGGCTTCAAAGGCTTTCGCTTGCTGGTCAGACAGGAACTGGCTTCAGGAGAATTGATATGATGCTGTAAGTATTCTGCAAACGAATGCAGACTATGAGAACCAAGGGATTCTCCCATGGACATGTACCTTTTGATCGAACTCTTTACCATTGTCATCGGGACCAAGATGGTGTTTGGCTGGCATTGGAATCGTGTAGCCTTTGCAGTCTTCCATTCCAAACTTCTTCAGACAATCTTTGAGGTATTTTTCTTGAGATATGAAGATGCCATTTCGTTGCTGACGAATTTGAAGACCAAGGAAGAACTTCAGCTCACCCATCATGGACATTTGATATTGCTCTTGCATCATGTACCCAAACTCATCACTGTACTTCTGGTTGGTGCAGCCGAAGATTATGTCATCCACATATATTTGGCACACAAACAGTTCACCATCATATGTCTTCGTGAAGAGTGTGGGATCGAGGCATCCAGGTTTGAAGCCTTTGCTCTTCAGGAAGTCTTTGATTGTATCATACCAGGCACGAGGAGCTTGTTTGAGGCCATACAGTGCTTTGTTTAGCTTGTACACCATATCAGGATGTTTTGGATCTTCAAAGCCAGGTGGTTGTGCGACATATACTTCTTCTTCAATCTTGCCATTGAGAAATGTACTCTTTACATCAATTTGATATAGCAAGATGTTGTGATGATTAGCGTAGGCTAGCAGTATGCGAATAGCTTCAAGTCTAGCAACAGGAGCAAATGTTTCATCGAAGTCAATTCCTTCAACTTGAGTATATCCTTGAGCCACAAGACGTGCTTTGTTTCTGACGACTTGACCATGCTCATCTTGTTTGTTACGATATATCCATTTTGTGCCAATTATGTTATGCTTGCGAGGGTCAGGGTGCTTGACCAGTTCCCAAACATTATTCAACTTGAACTGTTGAAGTTCTTCTTGCATGGCTTGAATCCATTCAGGTTCCATAAAGGCTTCAGCAACTTTCTTGGGTTCAGATATTGATACAAATGAAAAATGCCCACAGAAATTTGCTAACTGGGTTGCTCTTGATCGAGTAAGAGGACCAGGTGCGTTGATGCTATCAATTATCTTCTCAATTTGTACTTCATTTGCAACACGAGGATGAACTGGACGAAGACCTTGCTCATGCTGATCATTGTCATCATTGGAAGTATTGTCTTCGGTCTGAGCATTGTCTTCAGGTTGATTTGGTGCAGAAATGATAAGTTCCTCTTCAGGATGTGCTTCAGAGGGCATGATCTCACCAGTTCCCATCAGCTTGATAGATTCACTGGAAGGAGCTTCATCAAGTGTGTTTGGCAGGAGCTCTCGTTGTGAACCATTGGTTTCATCAAATCGCACATCCATTGTTTCAACGATTTTGTAGTGGAAGAGGTTGAAAACTCTATAAGAGTGCGAATCCTTTCCATAGCCAAGCATGAAGCCTTCGTGAGCTTTGGGTTCAAATTTTGACTTGTGATGGGGATCCTTGATCCAGCACCTAACACCAAAGACTCTGAAGTAGCTGACATTTGGCTTCTTGCCAGTAAGGAGCTCATAGGATGTTTTGCCCAGAAGCTTGTGGATGTAAACACGGTTGATGATGTGACATGTAGTATCAATTGCTTCAGGCCAGAATTTTCTTGGTGTCTTGTACTCGTCAAGCATTGTTCGAGCCATCTCAATGAGGGTTCTGTTCTTGCGCTCAACAATGCCATTTTGCTGAGGTGTGTAAGGAGCAGAAAATTCATGAGTGATTCCCATTGTATCCAGATAAAGATCAAGGCCGGTGTTCTTGAATTCAGTGCCGTTATCACTTCTGATATGCTTGATCTTGACGTCATAATTGTTCATTGCTCGATTGGCGAATCGTCTGAAGACATCTTGTACTTCAGTCTTGTAGAGAATTATGTGCACCCATGTATATCTTGAGTAGTCATCAACAATGACGAAGCCATAGAGACACGCCGTTGTTGTGAGGGTGGAGTAGTGAGTAGGTCCAAATAAGTCCATGTGTAGCAGCTCGAAGGGTTGACATGTTGTCATGATTGTCTTCGAGGGATGCTTGGCCCTTGTCAT
This sequence comes from Triticum dicoccoides, assembly GCF_002162155.2. Classification (NCBI taxonomy): domain Eukaryota; kingdom Viridiplantae; phylum Streptophyta; class Magnoliopsida; order Poales; family Poaceae; genus Triticum; species Triticum dicoccoides. The sequence goes on along the minus strand of NC_041391.1, from coordinate 193,525,099 downwards.
CTTCCCAGCTTCGCAAGCACCACACAAATGATCTTTCTTGAACTTGACACCTTCGATGCCTATGACATGCTTCTTCTTGACGAGAGTGTGAAAGTTCCTCATGCCAGCATGCCCTAGCCTTCGATGCCAGAGCCAGCATTCTGAAGCTTTTGCAAGAAGACATACGGCAAGCTGTGGACCTGCTGAGAAATCTACCATGTATAGATCACCTTTCCTATACCCTTCAAAGACTAGAGACTTGTCAGATTCCATTAGTACAAGGCAACGATTCCAAATATCACAATCATGTTTAAGTCACAAAGCATTGAGACAGACATTAAGTTGAATCCAAGGGATTCAACAAGCATCACTTTATCCATGTGTTGATCCTTTGAGATTGCAACTCTACCTAGACCCAATACCTTGCCTTTACCAGTGTCAGCAAATGTGATTTGACTCTTGTCGGATGGACGTAAGGTTGAGTCCATGAGAAGGCTTCGATCACCAGTCATATGATTAGTGCATCCGCTGTCAATAATCCATTCTGAAGCTTTTGGTGACATGCCCTACAGTGCAGTTAGGAGGATAGGCTTCACAAGGTATGTTGTGAAGCATAAGCATTTGATGCACATGTGGATTATCACAGCATAGATGAAAGTTAGCACACAGTATGACAGGTAAGCGATTCATATGTGGAATACATAGTAAGTCATTTTATCATGCGTCCCTTTGTGTTTTAGGTCCCCAGCAATACTATCGGACGCCTTTGATTGCTGGCTGGAGACCATGTTCTGCAAAAGAGAGTTAATTCTTCTTCACCACCCACATCTTTAGGGGTGGCTTAGAAGCAATGAGTCTAAGTGCAGCATCTGAGAATTTCGGCTTTGGAGCCCTAGCAAATAGCCTTGCAGGAGATGAATGATACTCATATGAATAAGCAGAAAAGTTCTTAGTATTGTGAACATAGCGGTTTGAAGACACACGCTCATATTCATAAGTTTGAGTGTGATTTCCCTGCAAAACATTGGCGTTAGGGTGACTCGGGTGAGTCATGTTTCCGTATGAAGCCGTTGGACCATGTGACACCTTTGATCTGGGGTTTGTCTTCTTCCCTGGTGGTGTCATGACAACATTCACAGGAAGATTCTCAAGACAGCTTTTGGGAACCCAGATCTTCTTCATTGGTGGTCCATTCCTGCAGTTAGTACCAATATACCTGGCAAACACTTCACCATTCTGATTTTTGAACAGTTTATAGTTTGCATCAAAGGATTCATCAATGATAATAGGATTAGCACAGGTAAAGCCAGATAAAGTGGATGGATCCACTAAAGGTTCCTTTGCAGCAACCCATGTGGTTTTGGGATACTGCTCAGGCTTCCAGTAGGAACCATCGGCATTCATTTTCCTCTCGAACCCAACACCCTCTTTCCTAGGGTTTCGGTTCAGAATCTGTTTTTTGAGGACATCACAAAGTGTCTGATGCCCTTTCAGACTTTTATACATCCCTGTTTCAAGCAATGTCTTCAACCTAGCATTTTCATCAGTAATAGTAGTGGTATCCTCAGATGAGGGGTTAGTTTCCACATCAGAAGTTGAAGACAGAGCAACAGTAGCAGCAGTGGAACATTCAGCAACAGAAGTAGCGTTATCACGCTTAATACATTTTAGACATGGTGGTTCAAATTCATCCTGAGCGGGATTGATCTGTTGAGCGCGAAATGACTCATTCTCTTCTTAAAGATCTTCATGGGTCGCTTTCAATTTCTCAAGCTCTTGCTTCCTTTGAAGATAATCATAGGAGAGCTTTTCATAAGTGGTTGAGAGCGTCTCATGAAGACTTTCAAGTTCTTGATACTTAGCATGAAGATTTTTTATGTCTTCAACTAAGGACTGTGAACGTGTCATTTCCACGTCCAACAGGTCATCGCTTTTGTCTAACAGTTTTTGAGTATGTTCCATAGCTCTTTGTTGTTCAGTAGCAATCTTAGCAAGTGTTTTGTAGTTGGGTTTAGATTCACAATCAGAGTCATCTTCACTTGATGTTTGAAAGTAAGCATCGCGTGATTTTACCTTGGCACCGCGTGCCATGAAGCAGTAGGTGTGAGCAGGATTGTCCTTGTCATCATCAGCGTTGGTGTGGGAGTCATTGTCTTCAGTGTTGAAGATGGACTTTGCAACATAGGCTATGGCCAGAGCCAGACTTGCAACACCAGAGTCGGACTCAGCTTCAGATTCCACCTCTGCCTCCTCAGAAGCAGACTCCTCCTCTGAATCCATTTCCTTGCCAACAAAAGCACGAGCCTTGCCAGATGAGCTCTTCTTGTGAGATGAAGACCTTGATGAGGACTTGGAATAAGACTTCGAAGATTTCTTCTTCTTCTTGTCATCGGAGTCATATTCCTTGCTCTTCTTCGTCTTCTTCTCGTTGTCCCACTAAGGACACTCAGAGATGTAGTGCCCAGGCTTCTTACACTTGTGACATGTTCTCTTCTTGTTGTCTTGAGCGGAAGTCTCATCATTTCTTGAACTGGATCGTGAAGACTTTCTGAAGCCCTTCTTCTTGGTGAATTTCTGGAACTTCTTCACAAGCATAGCAAGCTCCCTTCCAATGTCTTCAGGATCGTCAGAACCGCAGTCAGATTCTTCTTCTTCAGATGAGGAAATAACTTTTGCCTTCAAAGCACGAGTTCGGACATAGTTGGGGCCATAGATATCTCTTTTCTCAAAAAGCTGGAACTCATGTGTGTTGAGCCTTTCAAGTATATCAGACGGATCGAGTGTCTTGAAGTCAGGACGTTCTTGTATCATGAGGGCAAGGGTGTCAAAGGAGGTGTCAAGTGATCTCAGCAGTGTCTTGACAATTTCATGCTTGGTGATCTCAGTGGCACCGAGAGCCTGAAGCTCATTTGTGATGTCGGTGAGGCGATCAAACGTGAGCTGGACATTTTCATTGTCGTTTCTCTTGAAGCGATTGAAGAGATTGCGAAGAACACTGATCCTCTGGTATCTCTGTGTAGAGACGCCTTAATTGACCTTGGACAGCCAGTCCCAGACTAGCTTTAACGTTTCCAGAGCACTCACACGACCATACTGTCCTTTGGTCAGATGACCACAGATGATGTTCTTTGCAGTCGAGTCCAGTTGAATGAACTTCTTGACATCAGTAGGGGTGACACCTTCACCAGTTTTGGGAACGCCATTCTTGACGACATACCAGAGGTCGACATCAATGGCCTCAATATGCATGCGCATCTTATTCTTCCAGTAGGGATATTCTGTTCCATCGAACACGGGGCAAGCAGCGGAGACTTTGATTATCCCTGCAGTCGACATAGCTAAACTCCAGATGGTTAAACTGAATCACACAGAACAAGGGAGTACCTTGCTCTGATACCAATTGAAAGTGCTACTATCGACTAGAGGGGGGGTGAATAGGCGATTTTTATGAAAGTCTTCAAAACTTGGAATTTTCAAAGACAAACAACAGAAATGACCTAATTGTAATGCAGCGGAAGATAAACTACCCAACGCAAGCCATAGTCAAGTATACAAAGATATGAAAGTACGGGACTAATAGCAGCTAGGTAAGTAAGGATCAGAATGGAAGATAGTGTGAAGCCAATCAACAGTAGTAGTCAAGCAATGAAGTCAAACAGATACACAGATAGGCAATGACTTCACGAAGACAAACTAAAGTAAGGTTGGGAAGGGATAGAACCAGTTGCTTGTTGAAGACACAGGATTTGTTGGACCAGTTCCAGTTGCTGTGACAATTGTACGTCTGGTTAGGGAGGCTGAGATTTAACTCAGAAGACCGTGTCTTCACCTTATTCCCCTTGAGCTAAGGACACCCAGTCCTCGCCCAATCACTCTGGTAAGTCTTCAAGGGAGACTTCCAAACCTTCACAAACTTCGTTCACCGGCAATCCACAATGACTCTTGGATGCTCAGAACGCGACGCCTAACCGGCTGGAGGATTCACAGTCCTCAAGTGTAATAAGTCTTCAGGTCACACAGACAGAAAGACTTTAGTGATGCCTAACACTCTTTGGCTCTGGGGTGTTTGGGCTTTGTCCTCGCAAGGATTTTTCTCTCCCTCAAATGCTTCGAGGTGGGTTGCTCTCAAACGACAAAAGTCGTGTACAAACTCTGAGCAGCCACCAATTTATGGTGTAGGGGGTGGGCTATTTATAGCCACTAGGCAACCCAACCTGATTTGTCCAAAATGACCCTGGGTCACTAAGGAACTGACACGTGTTCCAACGGTCAGATTTCAAACACACGCGGCAACTTTACTTGGGCTACAAGCAAAGCTGACTCATCCAGCTCTGGATAAGGTTTGCTCTCATTGTCTTTGCTCGAAGACATAGGATTTGAGTTGAGCATCACTTCAGTCACTCTGACTTAGTTCACTTGGACCCCACTTAATAGTACGGTGGTTCCTATGACTCAACAAAGAAGAAAAGGAAGCAACGAATCCACACAGTCTTCGCACTCCATAGTTTCACGCAATGTCTTCTCATGTCATAGTCTTCAATATGAATATCTTCTCATACCACCATTGTCTTCAATGTCTTCATACATTTTTAGGGGTCATCTCCGGTAGGTAAACCGAATCAATGAGGGACACTACCTGCGTTATCCTGCAATTCTCACAAACGCATTAGTCCCTCAACCAACTTTGTCGTCAATACCCCAAAACCAACTAGGGGTGGCACTAGATGCACTTACACCTGGCGGTAAGGTACTTATCCACGTCAGCGCAGGCAAACGGCCGCCTTCCCCCTCCGTCACACCCTACCGCTAGGGCACCTGGCGGTAGGCTGTCTAACCCTACCGCTAGAGGCCCTGGCGGTAGCAAAAGGGTCAAATCCCGGAAATATTTCAAACGGGGGTCAGATCCTGAATTTCTATCGGAAAAGGGTCAAAACACGAAATTTAGCCCCTCTCACTTAGCAATCCCAGCCATACCATGTCTTTGAGTCACTGACAGGTGGGCCCCATGCTCTATGGGACCCATGTGTCAGTGACTCAAAGGTAGTCTAGGCCACGGCGGGGGATCCTTGTCTAGGGACGCGACATTGTTCAACACTTGTGACTTCTTCGGAGAAGGTGCCGTAATCTAAAGCCAATCCCTAAAAGGGTTGAACCCGTATAATTTCAATGAGTATACAGGTTTAGAATAAACTCCGTATCCGTGGTCCGGTCCATAAAAAATTTACCGCGGCCTGTAAAAATTCTCTTCCCACCGCTCGAACAAGGGTCAAACCTTATCTGCCTCCACCGCCGCTCCGCGCGATTCCCCTCCTCCTATGCTTAATTTCTCGTCGTCGTCGAGCCTGAAAAAGCCATGGATGGCTATGGGAGCTCTGGTGGTGACGCGGAGCGCCGCCGTCGCGCTAGATCCGACGTCGCACGCAAGCGGGGCGTGTGAAGGTGGCTCAACCACGGTAGCCAGCCATCGCCGGCGTTCGAACGCTGCGAGCTGGTCGAGTTCGACTGTGAGCTTGCCCGCCGCCGCCACGCCTCCTCTGCTGCAGGGAGCTCGTCCGCGGGCGTCCCGAGCTCACGGCTCACTCCGGCGAAGAGAGAGTCGGAGGAACTCGGGCCGTTCGCCGTCAAGCTCGAGGCCGATGCGTCGCCGCGTTGAGGAGTGATCGGCCCCGAAGACTACCCCCCCCCAGGGGTAGGAGGAGCACCTAGAGCGTGTCGTCATGGAGCGATCGGCGAGGGAGCAGGAGGAGGCCGAAGCCGCCACCGCGCCAGATCCGACGTCGCACGCAAGCGGGGTGCGCGGAGGTGGCTCAACCACGGTAACCGGCCATCGCCGGTGTTCGAATGTCGTGAGCTGGTCGAGTTTGACCGTGAGCTTGCCGCCACCGCCACGCCTGCTCTGCCGCAGGGAACTCGTCCGCGGGCGTCCCGAGCTCGTGGCTCACTCCGGCGAAGAGAGAGCC
>NC_041391.1:193483414-193518508 GCF_002162155.2 Triticum dicoccoides | reverse complement strand
CGGCAAGAGGAGCACCTAGAGCGTGTCGTCATGGAGCGATCGGCGAGGGAGCAGGAGGAGGCCGAAGCGCTCCGCCGCCGCGAGCTCGAGTACGAGCAGATGTTCCTCCAGGTGGGCGTCACGGCGTTGCACGCGCACGTGTCCAAGAAGGCGGACATGCGCTTCATGAAGGCGGACCAGGTCAAATTCTTCATCGACCTCGACTCCGCCGACGAGGACTGAGCTCCTCCGGCTCCTCCGCCGTGTCGCCGCCGCCGCGAGCTCGTCGATTTTTGGTAGCTAGGCTCGGGCCCGCAGATTCCCCCGGTAGTATGATCAATGTAAATGAACTATGTATGATCAATGTATTATGTAGATGAACTAATGCATGATCAATGTTGTTGCAAGTTTCTCCCGCGAATGCCTTCTTAAAATTTTATAGTTTCATATATGGGGTCTGATATGCAGCGCACGAATTCGACCCGCAAATCTTATCTACAGCGAACTGTAAACACATTTTGTGGGTCGGCATTATACGGGGTCTGCTAGAGATGCTCTAAGTCCGCGAGAGCACAAAGACACCAAACGTAAAATCGATCCATGATTTTAGACCATGTTTGGTTTAGAAGCCATATTTTTGCCAAATGTCCAAGTGTTCAGTTGTGACGGAGGGGAGTGCCTTAGATTCGGCTAGTGGTTTATGTTGGGATTTTTAGACTTATATACATCATATGGGTGCCTCAACTTTTGTCCGATGTGGTCATTTTAGTGCCTAAATTTGTAAAATACACGAAACTAATGTCGTAACTTGTCCGAGCATTCAAATACGGTGCCTTCGTCTGCATCCGGACATATGCACTATCCACATGGCATCCGCCCACATGTCAATGGATGCGAGAGAAGTGTGCAATTTGTTTTACAGAAAACTCCTACTTCAAATAATTTCTGCAAAAGATCTTGACATTGTGTTTAGATATGCCAAATGGCATTGATCCCACCTGTCAGATCTAGGCCCCGCATGTTAGCACGTGGGATAAAATAGTACTCCCTCTGTTCTTTAATATATGTATACGAATGTATGTAGACGTATTTTAAAGTATAATTTCACTCATTTTGTTCTGTATGTAGTTTATATTGAAATCTCTAAAAAAACTTATATTTAGGAACAAAGAGAACAATAATAACAAATAAAGAGCGTGCCGGCAATATTCGAACTCGGTTCCTACGCACACAGCCTGCACAAATGTGCTAATTAACCACTAGGCCATGAAAAGTTGTCTGTGCAATAACCAGATACACTTCTATTCCCTCTGTTCCTAAATATAAGTCTTTGAAGAGATTTCATTATAGACTACATACGAAGCAAAATGAATGAACATATACTCTAAAAAGCGTCTATATACATCCGAATGTAGTCTCTATAATGAAATCTCTACAAAGACTTATATTTAGGAACGGAGGAAGTATTTATCATAGTGGGTGAAATAACAAAGAGAAATAAGAAGGAAAAGGTTAACTCGCGAGAAATTGAAAAAAAAAATTAAGAAATTTGCATGTTTGAAAAAGAGAACTATTCAACATATTATCTGTCATTAACTTACAAAAGTGTTAGTGCATTTTTTTAAGCCAACATGTTTTTGAAAAATGTCCGCCATGCATTCAAAATATTTACAACATCTATTTCATAAAATGTTCAATATGTATTAAAAAATTATTGTGTAAAATTATTCTTACATTTCTACAAACATGTTTTAACACATATATAGAATTTATTTTTTTACACAATGATTGTTAATACATGTTGAAGATACAAAATAATTATGCGTGATTGTGGTCATAAATGAAGATACAACAAATTTATGCAATATTTTATAATATACGTTGTACTGTCTAAATCAATAATTTTTTTAGAAAAAGTTCATATTTACCTGTTCAAACTACAAATAATAAAAATAGAATAAAGAATTAAAATAGACAACAATCGCATATTGATAATTATTGTATTTTATATTGAATTTTTTTACATATATCATAAAAACCAAACAATAACTTGAAAGAAAAAATAGAATGGAAATTGCAGAGCGATAGATAGACTATATAAGTTTCCAGCTAACTATTGTACACAAAGTACTATTAGTCTAGGTGGCTAGTGTGGGTGCTATTTAACCTGGAGGTCCCATGGTTGAAACCAATTCAAATACATTATTATTTTTCTCTGTTATTAGCATAAATAGCAAGGGCTTACTTGTGACTTTGATTAAATTGCAGGGGGTTTATGCAAACAAAGCTCGTACGCATTCCACCCAGCGCAGGCAACACTCACACCCACTGACATGTGGGCCAGCTGTCGTGCCACGCGGACAACACGGGCGGAGGCACCGTGTATGCACCGCACGGCAAGTTAGAGCACCAATAATGCATTTAACTCGATATTTTAGACCTCGCAAGTGCGGTACTCAGGCGGATAGCGACGTTTCTTCTTTGGGTTTGTCTTTTAGGCTTCAATCGTCCTCGATTCCGTACATGTCGATGGAGCTTCTACTAGATCCATGTCCTCTCCTTGGGATGGCGAGGTTAGGAATTCTCATCGGGCGTGTGCAATGGAAAGATTCGGTGTGAAGTGCTTCGGATATTCAAGAGTTTAACGCCGATGACTGTGGCTTCAGGGCGCTGGTCCTTAGGAGGTATGCAGGAAGACTTTTCAACAGTTATCGACGAGGTCAAACAGGCTTCGATAGGGAGCAACAACGACGGTGCATTGACGACTCATTCTGACAGTGATAGTGATCGTTCGATGTGCAGGGACTTCGATGTACTTTTGTATTTATGTTTGAGATACTTTCTAATTTTGATGAACTTTTCTATTTTTGAAAAAAGTACACCATTGGCTAAAATTTACCACAAATAAGACGTCCAATTTATCCGCCAGGAAATCTATCATGCGACACAAAAGGCTCACAAGGTATGGAGAAAAACCAAACGTGATCTTAGGGCACTGTAGCAGAATAAAAAAGGCAGCGTTTCAAACTGTTTTGTAGCGCTCTCTATAAATTTTTACAGATTGTAGGGCTTGTGTACAAAGTTAGATTCCCTGAAACTAGAGCCTTAATTATTTTCTCACTCCTTTTTCTTATATGTGTGCATATACACTCTAATGGATCATTAATTTCGTATGGATATAGATCAAACTTTTTACAGTCTGTATCACACACTTAAACAACATTATAAACCATATTTTGAATTTTGAAATTAACATAGCATAGGCTCCAAATGCATGAACAAAACATGAACCATCATCCAAGAACAAAGTCAACTAAAATCAAAATTCGACCAAAAGCAGATTATTATGCACATATTCAGCAGATATCAATGTCGTTGGCATCACTTGGTACTCCCAAGTTTGCGTCGCTCCCTCCTCCCAAGTCCCAAGTATGCTCCTCTCCATGTCATTCTAAATGCCAAGATCTTTTATCACATCGTCTCCTCAAACATTCTTACCCTTTCATCCATTCCATTTGGATCCATCATTATGAGACGGTTATCCTCGACCACCATGTCTTGCAGCAATTGTGCCTCCACGAGTTAAAGCCTACACTCTACACCGGCCTTGCGCCTCTTACCGTAGTTCATCTCTCTCCACCTTGCCAACTTGTCATGTTGTTCACGAGGGTTTATTGGCCAATGGACAGTGAGGCGTAGGCTACGTTTCTTTAGGTACTCATGGACATTCGTGATTTGCATGCTGGCCTTTGGGTCGTGGCTAGGGATTTCAACCTCTTGGTTAATCTTGAGGACAAGAATAATGTGGTTGTCAACATGTACATGATTGCTCGTAGCCGAGGAAATTTGAATAGGCTTGAACTCAAGGAAATTTGTCTCAATGGTCGGAGCTATACATGGTCCAATGAGAGGTAACAACCCACGTTGGAGAACATCGACCATGTTTTCACGGTTATTACGTGGGAAGAGCTCTACCCCTTATGTCTTTGCTCGGTACTGGGGGCGGCCTTATTTGATCATTGTCCATTGTTGTTGGACTTGGACATGGAGGTAAAGATCGGGCGGAGATTGTTCGAATGCTTTTCACACAAGGTTGGTGGTTTTTTGGATGTGGTTTCCAGGGCTTAGAACTCAATCCATGGTTTAGGGAATCCCTTAAGGGTTTTAGTTGACAAGCTCAAGGCTGCCGCGAGGGCGCTAAAACACTGGGACGATCGTTGATTGGGAATACAAGTTGCAGCTCACCATCACGATAGAAATCACCATCTCCCCATGGAAGTGGGGCCGCATAGAATTCTTAAGCGTATGCTCCTAGGGTTATTTTCTTAAAGGATGATTGCGAGACAAAAATCGCTGCGGAAAGGGGATGCTAACACTAGGTTCTTCCATCAACATGCGAGTCACCGCCACCGAAGGGATGCCATGTTTGTCCTTCATGATAATGGTGAAATTGTCACAGGGAAAGATGGCCTCTCGGTGGTCGGATGGGTTTTCCTAGGGTATATTATGCTCTTATCAGCTGAGGAGTTGTTCCATTGAGTCTAGAATGCTTTGAGTGGTCCCTATGGGTCACTCTCACCTAGATGGCCCTTTCTCCGCTGATGAGATCGAGGTGGTGGTTAAGTTCATGCCCTTGACAAGACGCCAAGGCTGGATGGGTTCACGGGGCGCTTCTGTTGCTCGTGTTGGCATATCACCAGAGAAGACATCATACACTCGTTTGAGCAATTACATTAATTCATTCTTTCCTAGAAAATTTTATTTTTTTATCGTGTGTTATTAGATTTCAAACCAAGTCCAAGTAGCTGGTGGGCTTATCTATGTGGTTGCAAAGGGCCCAATGCTCTTGCAAAAATAATTGACTTATCCAAATTAATTCAAGTCGTTTCTGATTCTGCTGCACTGAAAAAAGTCGACTTACTCTTTTTATAGGGGTAAAAACTGACTTACTCAAATTGGATTTTTAGGCGACTTGCCCCTGGGCAGTCCCATTGTCTTATGGTCGTCCACGAGCCCATATCAACCACATCTGTCCTGGAAACATTTGCTAGCATTTACCTTTTTTAAACCCCTAAAAACATTATTCGAAAAAACCCTAAAAGTATTTACTAATATATTTTTCTTACCAAGAAATACTACTCATCAACTCAAATTGAGATAGCTGACAAGATTGTTTTGAATTGGAAAATTGTGTTAGCCTTTTTTTGGACGTCCTTTTGAAACGATTCAATACTCGCAAAGCCGCTTGCCACGGCCAGGGGCAGAGGAGAAATAAGATTATCTCGATACAAAAAAAGGAGTCCCGATAAGGAACCATTCCACATGTCTACGTGTGGGTGATACAAATAATGCCCACACGATCGGTCTTTTGCCTCGCGGTCCCTCTCACACGCCTATGTGTGGGCAAAATAGATGACACCCACATGCTTGTACTCACGGTCCCGCACGCTCCGCGTGACAGTCACCACGCGTCCCCGCAGTTGCCATGGTCCGGACCCCTTCCATGTTCATTTAACTGCAGTTGCCATGTTGCTGAACTACAGTTGCCTTGTCTGACAATTACAGTTGTCATGGTTGCTCAACTGTAGTTGTCATCTCAGGTCAAGTGTCGGATGCCCTTTTTGGACAACTACAGCTGTTGCCATGTATGGTCTGGTCTACTATAGTTGCCATGATTTGAAAACTTTAGGAGTTGACACCTACTAACACTATGCAGTTGCCATGTAGCACTACGAAAAAGGCATGGCAGAAAAACATGTTCGGGTAAAGAGAGAGTTGACATCTGCTTACAAGCATGGTAGGGCAGTTGCCATGTATCCTGCAAAAATACATGGCAACTCGGGTAAAAGTGAGTTGCCATCTGCTTACAAGTTACAACTACGCTAGGGCAGTTGCCATGTATCCTGCAAAACACATGGCAACTGACAAATTTGTGTGTGGGATAGGAGACGAGCGTGTGGGCAAACTGATAAACGCGCACACACCAGACTCTCTACATGCGTGAAAACTGACGGTGCGTGAACTGCTAAACACCCACACACCGCCCCCTCCGTGTGATGAAATGGACGTGTGGGCGACCTGATAAATGCCCACACCAGCCCAGTCCTATGAGGCAGGCAAAACATGCCAAGATTCGTGCAAACACAAACGAACCACAAATCGGTCCCTCCTTGTGGTGAAACGGACGTGTGGGCAACCTGATAAATGCCCACACCAGCCCAGTCCTACGTGGCAGGCAATGCCAAAATTCGTGCAAACAAAAACGGACGTTGATTCTGTTGGGGAACGTTGCGTAAAATAAAAAAAATTCTACGTTCACCAAGATCAATCTATGAGTTCATCTAGCAACGAGAGAGAGGAGTGCATCTACATACCCTTGTAGATCGCGAGCGGAAGCGTTCAAGAGAACGGGGTTGAGGGAGTCGTACTCGTCGTGATCCAAATCACCGGAGATCCTAGCGCCGAACGGACGGCACCTCCGCGTTCAACACACATACGATCAGCGTGACGTCTCCTCCTTCTTGATCCAGCAAGGGGGAAGGAGAGGTTGATGAAGATCCAGCAGCACGACGGCGTGGTGGTGGATGCAGCAGGGATCTGGCAGGGCTTCACCAAGCATCTGCGGAAGGGAGAGGTGTAGCAAGGGGGGAAGGGAGGCGCCGGGTGTCAGGGTGCGGCTGCCCTCCCACCCCTCCTCTTTACATATGGACCCCAGGAGGGGCGCCGGCCCTAGGAGATGGGATCTCCTAGGGGGGCGGCGGCCAAGGGGGAAACTTGCCCCCCAAGGCAAGTGGAGGCGCCCCCTCCCCTAGGGTTCCCAACCCTAGGCGCAGAGGGGGGCCCAGGGGGGCGCACCAGCCCACCATGGGCTGGTTCCCCTCCCACTTCAGCCCATGGAGCTCTCCGGGATGGGTAGCCCCACCCGGTGGACCCCCGGGACCCTTCCGGTGGTCCCGGTACAATACCGGTGACCCCGAAACTTTCCCGATGGCCGAAACTCGACTTCCCATATATAATTCTTTACCTCCGGACCATTCCAGAACTCCTCGTGACGTCCGGGATCTCATCCGAGACTCCGAACAACTTTCGGTTTGCTGCATACTAATATCTTTACAACCCTAGCGTCACCTAACCTTAAGTGTGTAGACCCTACGGGTTCGGAGACACGTAGACATGACCGAGACTGCTCTACGGTCAATAACCAACAACGAGATCTAGATACCCATGTTGGCTCCCACATGCTCCTCGATGATCTCATCGGATGAAACACGATGTCGAGGATTCAAGCAACCCCGTATACAATTCCCTTTGTCAATCGGTATGTTACTTGCCCGAGATTCGATCGTCGGTATCCCAATACCTCGTTCAATCTCGTTACCGGCAAGTCACTTTACTCGTACCATAATGCATGATCCCGTGACCAGACACTTGGTCACTTTGAGCTCATTATGATGATGCATTACCGAGTGGGCCCAGTGATACCTCTCCGTAATACGGAGTGACAAATCCCAGTCTCGATCCGTGTCAACCCAACAGACACTTTCAGAGATACCCGTAGTATACCTTTATAGTCACTCAGTTACGTTGTGACGTTTGGCACACCCAAAGCACTCCTACGGTATCCGGGAGTTACATGATCTCATGGTCTAAGGAAAAGATACTTGACATTGGAAAAGCTCTAGCAAAACGAACTACACGATCTTGTGCTATGCTTAGGATTGGGTCTTGTCCATGACATCATTCTCCTAATGATGTGATCCCGTTATCAAAGACATCCAATGTCCATAGTCAGGAAACCATGACTATCTATTGATCAACGAGCTAGTCAACTAGAGGCTCACTAGGGACATGTTGTGGTCTATGTATTCACACGTGTATTACGATTTCCGGATAATACAATTATAGCATGAATAAAAGACAATTATCATGAACAAGGAAATATAATAATAATACTTTTATTATTGCCTCTAGGGCATATTTCCAACAGTCTCCCACTTGCACTAGAGTCAATAATCTAGTTACATTGTGATGAATCGAACACCCATAGAGTTCTGGTGTTGATCATGTTTTGCTCGCGGAAGAGGTTTAGTCAACAGATCTGCGACATTCAGATTCATATGTACTTTGCAAATATCTATGTCTCCATCTTGAACATTTTCACGGATGGAGTTGAAATGACGCTTGATGTGCCTGGTCTTCTTGTGAAACCTGGGCTCCTTGGCAAGGGCAATAGCTCCAGTGTTGTCATAGAAGAGAGTGATCGGCCCCGACGCATTGGGTATGACTCCTAGGTCGGTGATGAACTCCTTCATCCATATTGCTTCATGCGCTGCCTCCGAGGCTGCCATGTACTCCGCTTCACATGTAGATCCCGCCACGACGCTCTGCTTGCAACTGCACCAGCTTACTGCTCCACGATTCAACATATACATGTATCCGGTTTGTGACTTAGAGTCATCCAGATCTATGTCGAAGCTAGCGTTGACGTAACCCTTTACGATGAGCTCTTCGTCACCTCCATAAACGAGAAACATGTCCTTTGTCCTTTTCAGGTACTTCAGGATATTCTTGACCGCTGTCCAGTGTTCCTTGCCGGGATTACTTTGGTACCTTCCTACCAAACTTACGGCAAGGTTTACATCTGGTCTAGTACACAGCATGGCATACATAATAGATCCTATGGCTGAGGCATAGGGGATGACACTCATCTCTTCTTTATCTTCTGCCGTGGTCGGGCATTGAGGTGAGCTCAATCTCACACCTTGCAACACAGGCAAGAACCCTTTCTTGGACTGATCCATATTGAACTTCTTCAATATCTTATCAAGGTATGTGCTTTGTGAAAGACCTATGAGGCGTCTCGATCTATCCCTATAGATCTTTATGCCTAATATGTAAGCAGCTTCTTCAAGGTCCTTCATTGAAAAACACTTATTCAAGTAGGCCTTAATGTTGTCCAAAAGTTCTATATCATTTCCCATCAAAAGTATGTCATCTACATATAATATGAGAAATGCTACAGAGCTCCCACTCATTTTCTTGTAAACACAGGCTTCTCCATAAGTCTGCATAAACCCAAACGCTTTGATCATCTCATCAAAGCGAATGTTCCAACTCTGAGATGCTTGCACCAGCCCATAAATGGATCGCTGGAGCTTGCGCACCTTGTTAGCATTCTTAGGATTGACAAAACCTTCCAGCTGCATCATATACAGTTCTTACTTAAGATAGCCGTTAAGGAATGCCGTTTTGACGTCCATCTGCCATATCTCATAATCATAGTATGCGGCAATTGCTAACATGATTCGGACGGATTTCAGCTTCTCTACGGGAGAGAAAGTCTCATCGTAGTCAACCCCTTGAACTTGCCGATAACCCTTAGCGACAAGTCGTGCTTTATAGATGGTGACATTACCATCCATGTCCGTCTTCTTCTTAAAGATCCACTTGTTTTCTATCGCTCGCCGATCATCGGGCAAGTCTGTCAAAGTCCATACTTTGTTTTCATACATGGATTCTATCTCGGATTGCATGGCTTCAAGCCATTTGTTGGAATCTGGGCCTGCCATCGCTTCTTCATAGTTCGAAGGTTCACCGTTGTCTAACAACATGATTTCTAGGACAGGGTTGCCATACCACTCTGGTGTGGAACGTGACCTTGTGGACCTACGAAGTTCAGTAGCAACTTGATCCGAAGTACCTTGATCATCATCATTAATTTCCTCTCCAGTCGGTGTAGGCACCACAGGAACATTTTCCTGAGCTGCACTACTTTCTGGTTCAAGAGGTAGTACTTCATCGAGTTCTACTTTCCTCCCACTTACTCCTTTCGAGAGAAACTCTTTTTTCAGAAAGGATCCGTTCTTGGCAACAAAGATCTTGCCTTCGGATCTAAGGTAGAAGGTATACCCAATGGTTTCCTTGGGGTATCCTATGAAGACGCATTTTTCCGACTTGGGTTCGAGCTTTTCAGGTTGAAGTTTCTTGACATAAGCATCGCATCCCCAAACTTTTAGAAACGACAGCTTAGGTTTCTTCCCAAACCATAATTCATACGGTGTCATCTCAACAGATTTAGACGGTGCCCTATTTAAAGTGAATGTAGCTATCTCTAGAGCGTATCCCCAAAAAGATAGCGGTAAATCGGTAAGAGACATCATAGATCGCACCATATCCAATAGAGTGCGATTACGATGTTCGGACACACCATTACGCTGAGGTGTTCCAGGCGGCACGAGTTGTGAAACGATTCCACATTTTCTTAAGTGCGTACCAAATTCATGACTTAAATACTCCCTCCACGATCTGATCGTAAGAATTTTATCTTTCGGTCACATTGATTCTATACTTCATTCTGAAATTCCTTGAACTTTTCAAAGGTCTCAGACTTGTGTTTCATCAAGTAGACATACCCATATCTACTTAAGTCATCAGTGAGAGTGAGAACGTAATGATATCCTCCGCGAGCCTCAACGCTCATTGGACCACACACATCAGTATGTATGATTTCCAATAAGTTGGTTGCTCGCTCCATTGTTCCGGAGAACGGAGTCTTGGTCATTTTGCCCATGAGGCATGGTTCGCATGTGTCAAATGATTCATAATCGAGAGACTCTAAAAGTCCATCAGCATGGAGCTTCTTCATGCGCTTGACACCAATGTGACCAAGGCGGCAGTGCCACAAGTATGTGGGACTATCGTTATCAAATTTACATCTTTTGGTATTCACACTATGAATATGTGTAACATTACGTTCGAGATTCATTAAGAATAAACCATTGACCATCGGGGCATGACCA
Source organism: Triticum dicoccoides (assembly GCF_002162155.2). Taxonomy (NCBI): domain Eukaryota; kingdom Viridiplantae; phylum Streptophyta; class Magnoliopsida; order Poales; family Poaceae; genus Triticum; species Triticum dicoccoides. The sequence goes on along the minus strand of NC_041391.1, from coordinate 193,507,730 downwards.
TAAAACATATCTCTCATATAAATAGAACAACCATTATTCTCAGATTTAAATGAGTAGCCATCTTGTATTAAACGAGATCCAGATACAATGTTCATGCTCAAACTTGGCACTAAATAACAATTATTAAGGTTTAAAACTAATCCCGTGGGTAAATGTAGAGGTAGCGTGCCGACGGCGATCACATCAACCTTGGAATCATTCCCGACGTGCATCGTTACCTCGTCCTTCGCCAGTCTCCGCTTATTCCACAGCTCCTGCTGTGAGTTACAAATATGAGCAACGGCACCGGTATCAAATACCCGGGAGTTACTACGAGTACTGGTAAGGTACACATCAATTACATGTATATCACATATACCTTTAGTGTTGCCGGCCTTCTTCTCCGCTAAGTATTTGGGGCAGTTCCGCTTCCAGTGACCCTTCCCTTTGCAATAAAACCACTCAGTCTCAGGCTTGGGTCCATTCTTTGACTTCTTCCCGGCAACTGGCTTACCGGGCGCGGCAACATCCTTGCCGTCCTTCTTGAAGTTCTTCTTACCCTTGCCTTTCTTGAACTTGGTGGTTTTATTGACCATCAACACTTGACGTTCTTTCTTGATTTCTACCTCTGCCGACTTCAGCATTGAAAATACTCCAGGAATAGTTTTCACCATCCCCTGCATATTGTAGTTCATCACAAAGCTCTTGTAACTCGGTGGGAGCGACTGAAGGATTCTGTCAATGACCGCCTCATCCGGGAGGTTAATGTCCAGCTGGGACAGGCGGTTGTGCAACCCAGACATTTTGAGTATGTGCTCACTGACAGAACTATTTTCCTCCATCTTACAACTATAGAACTTGTCGGAGACTTCATATCTCTCGACCCGGGCGTGAGCTTGGAAAACCATTTTCAGCTCCTCGAACATCTCATATGCTCTGTGTTGCTCAAAACGCTTTTGGAGCCCCGGTTCTAAGCTGTAAAGCATGCCGCACTGAACGAGGGAGTAATCATCAGCACGTGACTGCCAAGCGTTCAGAACGTCTTGGTTCTCTGGGATGGGTGCTTCACCTAGCGGTCCTTCTAGAACATATGCTTTCTTGGCAGCTATGAGGATGATCCTCAGGTTCCGGACCCAGTCCGTATAGTTGCTGCCATCATCTTTCAGCTTGGTTTTCTCCAGAAACGCGTTGAAGTTCATGTTGACATGAACGTTGGCCATTTGATCTACAAGACATTTTTTTTGCAAAGATTTTAGACTAAGTTCATGATAATTAAGTTCATCTAATCAAATTATTTAATGAACTCCCACTCAGATTTGACATCCCTCTAGTCATCTAAGTGTTACATGATCCGAGTCGATTAGGCCGTGTCCGATCATCACGTGAGACGGACTAGTCATCATCGGTGAACATCTCCATGTTGATCGTATCTTCCATACGACTCATGTTCGACCTTTCGGTCTCTGTGTTCCGAGGCCATGTCTGTACATGCTAGGCTCGTCAAGTTAACCTAAGTGTTTTTGCATGTGTAAAACTTTCTTACACCCGTTGTATGTGAACGTAGGAATCTATCACACCCGATCATCACGTGGTGCTTCGAAACGACGAACTTTAGCAACGGCGCAAAGTTAGGGAGAACACTTTCTTGAAATTATTATGAGGGATCATCTTATTTACTACCGTCGTTCTAAGTAAACAAGATGCAAAAACATAATAAACATCACATGCAATTAAATAGTAGTGACATGATATGGCCAATATCATATAGCTCCTTTGATCTCCATCTTTGGGGCTCCATGATCATCTTCGTCACCGGCATGACACCATGATCTCCATCATCGTGTCTCCATGAAGTTGCTCGCCAACTATTACTTCTACTACTATGGCTAACGGTTTAGCAATAAAGTAAAGTAATTACATGGCGTTAAATCATTGACACGCAGGTCATACAATAATTAAGACAACTCCTATGGCTCCTGCCGGTTGTCATACTCATCGACATGCAAGTCGTGATTCCTATTACAAGACATGATCTCATACATCACAATATATCATTCATCATTCATCACAACTTTTGGCCATATCACATCACAAAGCAATTGCTGCAAAAACAAGTTAGACGTCCTCTAATTCTTGTTGCATCTTTTACGTCGCTGCAATAGGGTTCTAGCAAGAACGTTTTCTTACCTACGAATAACCACAGCGTGATTTGTCAACTTCTATTTGCCCTTCATAAGGACCCTTTTCATCGAATCCGCTCCAACTAAAGTGGGAGAGACAGACACCCGCTAGCCACCTTATGCAACTAGTGCATGTCAGTCGGTGGAACCTGTCTCACGTAAGCGTACGTGTAAGGTCGGTCCGGGCCGCTTCATCCCACAATACCGCTGAAGCAAAATAAGACTAGTAGTGGCAAGAAAGTTGACAACATTTACGCCCACAACAGATTTGTGTTCTACTCGTGCAATAGAGAACTACGCATAGACCTAGCTCATGATGCCACTGTTGGAGAACGTTGCAATAAATAAAAAAATCTATGTTCACCAAGATCAATCTATGAGTTCATCTAGCAATGAGAGAGAGGAGTGCATCTACATACCCTTGTAGATCACGAGCGGAAGCGTTCAAGAGAACGGGGTTGAGGGAGTCGTACTCGTCGTGATCCAAATCACCGGCGATCCTAGCGCCAAACGGACGGCACCTCCGCGTTCAACACACGTACGGTCAGCGTGACGTCTCCTCCTTCTTGGTCCAGCAATGGGGAAGGAGAGGTTGATGATGATCCAGCAGCACGACGGCGTGGTGGTGGATGCAGCAGGGATCCGGCAGGGCTTCACCAAGCGTTTGCGGAAGGGAGAGGTGTAGCAAGGGGGGAAGGGAGGCGCCAGGTGTCAGGGTGCAGGGAGAGGTGTAGCAAGGGGGGAAGGGAGGCGCCAGGTATCAGGGTGCGGCTGCCCTCCCACCCCCCTATTTATATAGGGACCCCAGGGGGGCGCCGGCCCTAGGAGGTGGGATCTCCTAGGGGGGCGGCGGCCAAGGGGGGAAACTTGCCCCCCAAGGCAAGTGGAGGCGCCACCTCCCCTAGGGTTCCCAAACCTAGGCGCAGAGGGGGGCCCAGGGGGGTGCACCAACCCACCAGGGGCTGGTTCCCCTCCCACTTCAGCCCATGGAGCCCTCCGGGATGGGTGGCCCCACCCGGTGGACCCCCGGGACCCTTCCGGTGGTCCCGGTACAATACCGGTGACCCCAAAACTTTTCCGATGGCCGAAACTCGACTTCCCATATATAATTCTTTACCTCCGAACCATTCCGGAACTCCTCGTGATGTTCGGGATCTCATCCGGGACTCCGAACAACTTTCGGTTTGCTGCATACTAATATCTTTACAACCCTAGCGTCACCGAACCTTAAGTGTGTAGACCCTACGGGTTCGGGAGACACGTAGACATGACCGAGACTGCTCTCCGGTCAATAACCAACAGCGGGATCTAGATACCCATGTTGGCTCCCACATGCTCCTCGATTATCTCATCGGATGAAACACGATGTCGAGGATTCAAGCAACCCCGTATACAATTCCCTTTGTCAATCGGTATGTTACTTGCCCGAGATTCGATCGTCGGTATCCCAATACCTCGTTCAATCTTGTTACCGGCAGGTCACTTTACTCGTACCGTAATGCATGATCCCGTGACCAGACACTTGGTCACTTTGAGCTCATTATGATGATGCATTACCGAGTGGGCCCAGTGATACCTCTCCGTAATACGGAGTGACAAATCCCAGTCTCGATCCGTGTCAACCCAACAGACATTTTCGGAGATACCCGTAGTATACCTTTATAGTCACCCAGTTACGTTGTGACGTTTGGCACACCCAAAGCACTCCTACGGTATCCGGAAGTTACATGATCTCATGGTCTAAGAAAAAGATACTTGACATTGGAAAAGCTCTAGCAAAACGAACTACACGATCTTATGCTATGCTTAGGATTGGGTCTTGTCCATCACATCATTCTCCTAATGATGTGATCCCATTATCAAAGACATCCAATGTCCATAGTCGGGAAACCATGAATATCTGTTGATCAACGAGCTAGTCAACTAGAGGCTCACTAGGGACATGTTGTGGTCTATGTATTCACACGTGTATTACGATTTTCGTATTATACAATTATAGCATGAATAAAAGACAATTATCATGAACAAGGAAATATAATAATAATCCTTTTATTATTGCCTCTAGGGCATATTTCCAACAGATTCATGCGTGTGGGCGAGATGCAAAAACCCACACGTTGTGGGCGCTTGTATTTCCGAAAAATATATTAATCTCACCCTAAGGCCAACTCCACCGTACGACCCTATCTTGTCCGGACCCGTTCGTTTGGGGTAAAAGGGACAAATGAGACGGCCCAGCGCGCAACGGCCCGAACCCATCTGGTCCGTTTTGTGTTCGTGCCGACCCATTTCGCGCAAACTTGCGCCGAGTTTGGGTCGCGGCGGACAGTGAACGGATGCTTCAAGCGTCCGCATTGGGGCCGCGTGGCAGGCGGCCACCTACCTCCCACCCGCCAACATAAATGCGCACGGGCGGGTGGCCCCACGTGTCATCCGCACAACGACGGGTCGGCGTCCTTCTTAAATGGGACCCATGGACCGGTCGTCGTCCTCATCCCCATGCCGGCCCCTCTCTGCCCCCTCGAAAGCCGACACGCCCAAACCCTAGCCACTCCCCGCCCTCGAGCTCGTCGGCCAGCCGCAGCCATGGGTCTGTGGAACCGCAAGGGGAAGCACGACCTCGAGCCGGCTCCTCCTCCGGCCGCCGTCGCGGATCCATGAAAAAGGAGGAGCCCGCGTCACCGCCGCGCTCCTCCCGTCGAGCCCCCGCGTCACCGCCGCACTCCTCCCGTCGAGCCCCCGTGTCGGCCCCCTTCACCATTGCCCCTAGGCCCTCCGGCGAGCACGACCGGCAGTACATCTGTGCGGACGTGTGCCGGAGGTACTGGGATACGAGGACGCCGGTCCCATGGAGCGACGCGCACCTCCCCAACGGATGGCACCTCTCCGCGGACCGGGTCCCCATCCCGCCAGTGCCGGCGACCGGCCGTGCACGGCGCGATGAGATCAACCGCCACCGCCGCCTCATCCCCGACGACCTGTACTACGACCACAGGTATGCCTCCAACTCCCCGCTGTGGGACACATGGCTCCAGGACGAGCACGACGTGCGGCGCGCGTCCTACTTCACCGGCACCGTGGAGGGGCCGCGGAGGCCACGTGCAGAGCCGCGCGGTCATACGCGGGTGCACGGCCTGACGCCCACGCCGTCGCCCTCCCCGTCTCCGTCGCCACCTCCCCCTCCTCGCATGACAGCGGAGGAGGAGGCCCGTCTCCTGTAGCGTGTCATGGACGACTCCATGAACACGCACGACGAGCGGCAGTGGGACGGCCTGGAGGAGGCCATCGCCCTCTCTGTCGCCGGGGACGTCGCCTTCCCGGAGCTGCAGCTGGCGGCCGTCACGAGGGAGCCAGAGGAGGAGGACCCACCCGCGTTCGAGCAGCTGGTGGGCCAGGGGTGGGGCTGGTTCTACACTGCGCCGGAGATGGCCGCCGGCCTGGGCGTGAACTGGTTCCCCACTCCGCCGCGGTCACCGGAGCGGGAGGCGTCGCCGCGGGAGGAGGTGGTGCAGGCACCTCTGGTCGTCCAGCCCGCCCCCGTCTACCACGCACCGCCGCCCCACCTTTGGACGCCGCCGGAGTACGTCGACCTCGTCAGCGACGACGACGACACCGGCGGCCAATGAAGGCTGCGACGGCCACGGCACCGACGGGCGCGGCAGGAGCGCGCAGGAGGAGTTTTTTTTTGTTATTGTGTTAATTATGAAACTGGGCCTTTTAAGTGGCTGTTGAAACTGGGCCGTTTTGTGGCCGACCCCTATATATGTTTTATGTTTTTTTAAATGTGTTTATTTGCTTTTTTAGTTATTTCATTCAGTTTTTATTCCCGTCCACCCCGGACACGATTTGGGGTGTGGCCGCGCGGTGGGCGCACGCACGATCCAACGAACACAGCCGGACACGGGCGAACTCATCGACGCTCCAAACGGACAAAATCCGGCCAATCCGGACATCCGTTTGGGGTCGTGCGGTGAAGTTGGTCTAAGACAGAAGTGTAGTAGTACAAGATTATTTTAGAGAGGGAACTTGCAAGAAAATACTCCCTCTCTAAACTAATATAAGAGTGTTTAGATCACTATTTTAGTATTCTAAACGCTCTTATATTAGTTTACGGAGGGAGTATTATTTTAGACAGACGCGTCAGGGCGCGCTGCCTCCCGCGGGAGGGGCAGGAATTCACCCGCAGCAGAGGATCTCAGCCGTCAGATGCCCCCATCCACCCTCACATCAACCGTCCCATCATCACGGCATGGCTCCCCACCCACCGGCTCGCGCAACGATCACCCCGTCCGTCCGTCAGGCTCTCAGCCGGACGTACCACGGCTGGCGAGACCCAGCCGCGTACCGCAGGTGCCGCCGCAGGCCATACATAGCCCCCCTAGGCCATACAAAGCCGCGTACCTTGCTTATACGCCGCGGATTCTGATGGACCCAACCGGCATGCAACCCACGGCCTCCTCCTCCTCCTCATCCCCATCTTTTTTCCCCAGGCATATCGCCATTACTGAAACTGAGCCAGCCAAGCTTTTTCTTCCCTCTCTCTCCACTAGGACTGCGGTCAAATCTGAAAATCTTCCCGCCGCTCCACGAGGCAGAAAGGCCCAGGAATCTTGCCTGCGATGCCACACCCCATGCTGCCACCACCAGCCTCGAGTGAAAACTGGGGCACTACTGTATTACAGCAAAGCTGGGGAACAGTGCTGGGCTTGCGGCAAATCCTAGTACTGTTGTAGAGCAGCACAGTCGCAACACCACAGAAGAGGATCTTTGAACAAAAAAGCTACTACTCCTAGCAAGGAGCGTGTGTGCCTTGAGAAAAGATCCTTTTGGCAAGGCCGGCACGAGTCCAAGAACACACGCTCAAAGCCTCGCCCGAAGCAGCAGCCGCTGGGACGCTGGACGGAGAGAGAAACGAGTAAAGGGGAGATCATGGCGTAGCATTGAGTGAAGAAAGGCAGAGGTAAAATTAGTAAATCAGCAGCGGGGCAGGCAGCGGCCACATGGGCGCGACGCAGACGCAGCTTTGCCAGCTGCTCCGGCGCCGAGCGAGAGCCCCCGCTTCGTTTAAGCCCTCGCTGTTTCAGAAACAGTGGCCGGCCTGCAGCTACATGTGTTTTCAATTGCTTTCTCCGCTGCCCCTTTTGCCTGCTACGAGCACTAGTATAATTTTGTACACAGAAACTTAGAGCCGCGCACATGCTGCTGGGCTCACAGTGCCCGATCGCCGGCTCACACGGAGGAGAGGAGAGGGAGGAGAGCCGCTCCGGCCCGGTCTCCCATCCTCGCCTAGCCTCTCCTGCCCTGCCTGCCTCCGGTTTAAACGGCCGGCATCTCCATCAAGTCACTCACCAGCCATGAAAAGTTTTCAACCAAAAGGTATCATTGTGCATGCTCGGTTGTTTATCCCTTCCTTTTCACCAGGTCCACATGGCACCGTGATTAAACCCTCACCCTCCTCCTCCCAACTTTTTACAATAAGTGATTAAGATACTAACAATAGGGTAACTAATTACACTGAACATTGATTTGGCACTGCAACAACAGACAACAATAACGCCACGACAACAGTTGAGAAATCTCTTTCATATCTTTTCTCCTCTTCCTGAAGAATTCAGAACAAACGCGCGATCGAATGTGCTTGGAGAAAGCAGAACACGAAGTTTAGAGGAAAAAGGATGGTGAAACACATTAGACAAAATTTACATGGGGAGGAGCAAAATGCATCAACATGGGGCTCTAGCTTAGCCAGCTTCTCCTAAAGACAAGCACAAAAAATCAGAGCTCGCAGTTTTCTCTTCCATCTTGGGATCTCTTGTTCACTCCAAATCCAAACTAGCTATCTCTCTCAATCTTGTTCTGTTCCCTTTTCTTGGCAAAGGAAATGGGAGCTGCCTAGTACGTACTGTATTACCTAATGGAGGCTACTTGCTCTACCGCTAAACCTAGCTAGCTCAGTCAAAACAAGGTCAATTGCATTTGCTGGTGCCAAGATCTCTGCTACTCACGCTGCTTCCGCCGGGGGCGGCGGGATGGGCCGCCTTCCGGCCGAGCGACGACCGCAGCCGCGCGGCTGCGTCCTTCGCCGCCGTCTCCTTCTTGTCCTTGAAGAACCCGAACGACGGCCGCGAGCACACGGGCACGTTGAGCACCACCGGCGTGGAGTATGACCGGTCCATCACGCGCGAGCGGGACCGGAGGCTGGAGTGGACGCTGCCGGCGGGGGAGCTGGAGCTGCGCTCGAGCCCCTGGAACACGATCTTGCCGGAGGAGTTCATGCGCGGGGAGTCCACCGAGGCCACGGAAGGCGGCGGCGGGGTGGCGGGACGGCGACGGGCGGGGCTGAGGGCAGCGCGCGGCGGGGCGGAGGCAGGCGGGGGGCAATGGCGCTGGGGTGGGGCGGAGGCGGGCGGGTGGCAATGGCGCTGGGGTTGGGAGCGGACGAGCCTGATACGTGGCTTCGGGGTGAGGTCGACCGAGTCGAGGGAGTGGCGGGGGAAGTCTTCGTGGTCGTGGGCGGAGGAGGAGGAGGACGACGACATGGAGAAGCGGGAGGAGGCGAGTGAGAGGGACGCCTCCGAGTCCGAGCTGTCGCGGAGGAGCGGCGACGCGGAGAGGTCCGACGCGGCGGCACCGGACGCGCGGCCGCCGTTCCGCTGGAGCAGCAGCAGCTTAAGGGACCTGGCCGCCGACGAGTTGGAGGCTCTGGAGGGAGTCGCCGGCACCGGCGAAGGAGATTGCGGAGGCGACGGCGACGCAGACGGCTTCTGCGGGGTCTGGACCTTCCTGAGCCTGAGCAGCTCCCGCCAGCGGCTGGAGCACGTCGGCGCCTTGGGGGAGAATACGTAGGGGTCGAACGCCTCGGTCACCGAAGGACGGTGGGTTTTCACCATCTCAGGCGTCGCCGGGATCTCCGCCGGCGCACTCTCCCGCTCCTGCTCAGCCTCCGGCGCCGCCGCGGCAGGCTGCGGCCGGAGGGGCAGCAGCTTCCCGTCCGCGAACAGCTCGTCGGCGGGGAGCATGGTCGCCGACCCGCCGAAACTGAACTCGAAGTCGATGAAGTCCTTGGACGCCGCCGCGGCGGGCTGATCCGCCTTGCAGCTGCTCTCCAGCGACAAGGCCTTGCCGTGATCCGCCGCCACGGCAGAAGGGGCGTCGCGGCTGAAGGAGAGGCGCGGGCCGAGCCAGCCGTAGGAGACGGCGGCGGGGGCCGCGGCGGGCATGCTACTGGCGACGGCGGATGCCATGGCGTGCGGCGAGGCGCATCCAAGGGCGGCAGGGCCAGGAGTGAGCGAGCAGTACACTGGTCACTGTACTTGGCTGTTGTGTGGAGCGGAGCTGGTGGGAACGGAAATGCCGAGACAGGGACATCCGGGTAAAGGCGCGCGTATATATAACCTGGCACGGTAATTTTCCTGACAGGACGGGCCCAGCTCGCCGGGGCAGCTGTTTGAGGGGCCGACGCGTGGGGCCGACCCCTCGTGCCCTGCGGGTGCAGATGGGGAGTTAATCCGCGGTTAATATTTTTGACAGTAGGTTGGTGGCGCTACTCGACTAATTGTATAGTGCCGGTACAGTACAACGCTCTCAATCTTTGTGTCTGAATCTGATAAAGGGAAATCGGTGTTGTTTTTGTCTGCCTTTGGAGCCGAGTGCTGTGCTTAACAGACAAGCAAACGCCAAGGCAGCACGTACAGGCGATCCTGCGGGCGACCTAGGGTTTACGTCCTCGCCGCCGCCGGCGCCGTCCGGTGCCGGCGTCCACCTTTGTCTGTCTGCTTGATGGGCGTAGTCGTCTCTCCCATGCTGAGCGCTTGATGTGTGGCTCGCGTGCTGCGCAAGTCTGACGTCTAGCTGCACGTGCGGCGGCTAGGGCGTTCCTGTAGAGGGTGACCTTGTTCGCCTCTACCGTCTGGGATGGAGTTCAACTCTGATCCTCGTTGTCTTTGTGTATGGGTGAGAGAACCCTGCTGTCTTTGTAAGGAAGGTCTTGTTGGCTTGATTGGATCTGCGATCAGATTGAGAACTGCAGTTTGCAATATCAACCAAATATTGTCGCTTCTTGCTGAACGAGTATATGCATCAGCAGAAGTGGCACTGCCTGTCCTGGGTGTCTCTCGGCGGCTGACTAGATCATGGGTGCTTGCAGCTGCTGGCGGTGGGGGTGAAAAAGGGACACACGGCGAGGGGGTCACCCACCCGAAGCCGTCCAACATTGCTATACCTGTGTTCGCCCATGGTGTCGCGGTGACTGGACAGGTACGACAGGATGCGTTTGACAGGGATGAGTTTTGGAAAGATTGGAAGGATGCACTTGAGGACGGCATGGTGGTTTTGGAAGCAACCGGCCTAGGGGCTGCCGGTAACCTGACGGGGCCGCGTGTGGCGCCCCGTCAGCAGCAATGATAGGCTTGAGCTGGAACTGCCGAGGAATCGGGGGCGCCTCGACGGTTCGTGATCTCACTGCCCTCGTCCAAAGTCATCGTCCGCAATTTGTTTTTTTTGTGTGAAACTAGGCAGAAGTCAAATAAAGTTCGTCGTCTACGCCATCGTTTGGGTCTTCGTGGTTTCAGTGGAGTCGATAGCAATGGTCAAAGCGGTGGTCTAGCTTTGTTTTGGAATGATCAGTTGTCAGTTGAGATCAGAGATCAGAATGAAAGAATGATTGATGCTTATGTTCGTGCCTCACCCAATGATCCGTTGTGGCATCTTACTTGTGTGTACGGCGAACCACGTACCGAAAATAGACATCGAATGTGGTCCATCATGTCGCAGTTGAGGGCTAGTAGTGATCTCCCGTGGATGCTGATGGGAGACTTCAATGAAGCTCTCTGGCAATGCGAGCACTTGTCAGCTACCCCTCGGCCTGCTTGCCAGATTGCAGCCTTCCGTGACATCGTCCAAGACTGTGAGCTCCATGACCTTGGGTTTTCAGGAGCACCATTCACATATGATAACAAGCGAAAAGGAAGAGCGAATGTCAAAGTTAGGTTGGACCGAGCCCTGGCCGACGATCGCTGGAGGGACTTATTCTCTGATGCACGTGTGGTACACCTCATGTCCCCTTGTTCTGATCATCTACCGATCATAATTGAGCTGCAGAAGGAAGAACGCCCACCAAGCCGTGGCCGCACCAACCGATATGAAATATTCTGGGAACGAGCAGGCAAATTGCCAGAGATCATCCAGAGGGCTTGGGATGCTACCCAAACAAGTGGGAATCTGGCTTCGGTAACAGCTGGACTAAACAAAATCATGGAGGAGCTACATGGCTGGAGCCGACGGCGGTTTGGTAATATCATGCGAGAGGTGGAACGTACACGACGTAAACTTGAGCAGCTAGTGCAATCAAATGGTGACCAAAGCGAAATCCGCCGACTATCTGATAGCATGGACGAGTTGCTCTATAAAGAGGAGCTTCTTTGGCTGCAACGCTCACGTGTTAATTGGCTCAAAGACGGTGACAGAAACACTAAGTTTTTCCATAGCCAATCTGTTTGGAGAGCCCGAAAGAACAAGATAAAAAAGTTGAAGGACGACACGGGGGTATGGCAGAACAACCCCTCGGTCATGGAACTGATGGCATCTTCATTCTTCAAAGAGTTGTTCACCCGCGACCCATCTCTAAATGCGGATGAAATTCTCAACTTGGTAGAGCAGAAAGTTACAGAAGATATGAACACTTCACTGTGCATGGAGTTTTCGAAGAAGGAGATTGCAGACGCTTTGTTTCAGATTGGGCCCTTGAAAGCACCCGGGCCGGATGGATTCCCGGCACGGTTCTACCAACGAAACTGGGTTGTCCTAAAGACCACGGTGGTAGCGCAATACGTCTTTTCTTTGCCACGGGATATATGCCCTCTGAGACGAACTCCACAGCGATTGTGCTCATTCCAAAATCAGATCAACCGGAAACTCTTAAAGATTTCCGTCCTATCAGTCTGTGCTCAGTCCTATACAAGATAGTGGCAAAATGTCTCGTCAATAGACTCAGGCCAATACTTGGTGAGATTGTATCACTGAATCAAAGTGCCTTTGTCCCGGGGCGCTTGATTACTGACAATGCATTAGTGGCGTTTGAGTGTTTTCATGCAATTGAGCACTGCAGCAAGGTACATGAATCCTTTTGTGCATACAAATTGGATTTATCTAAGGCATATGACAGAGTCGACTGGGACTTCCTCAGAAGAATGATGCAGAGGTTGGGTTTCGCTCCCCGATGGGTTGATTGGATTATGTCCTGCGTTACCTCGGTGAGCTACTCGGTTAAATTTAATGATACCCTCCTTGATTCATTCGTCCCTTCCAGAGGTCTACGCCAAGGTGATCCACTATCTCCATTCTTGTTCCTTTTTGTCGCTGACGGTCTCTCTGCACTCCTACGTCGTGAAAATACCCAGGGTACGATCACTCCGCTCAAAGTCTGCCGAAGGGCCCCGGGAATTTCACACTTGCTATTTGCAGATGACTCTCTGCTTTTCTTTAAGGCAGAACCAGAACAGGCTGTAAGGGTCAAGTGTGTGCTCGAGACATATGCTAATGGGACGGGGCAAGTCATCAACCCCCAAAAATGTTCAATTCTTTTTAGCCCCGCATGCCCGATGACGGTACAGAACAATATAAAGGGCATATTGCAGATAACTCAGGTTACTTTTGAAGCCAAATACCTCGGTCTCCCAACACCAGAAGGTAGGATGAGTAGGGGTAAATTGAAGAGCTTGGAGGAGAAACTAGCAAAGAATTTGATGGAATGGGGTGATAATTATCTGTCCATTGGGGGGAAGGAGATAAAAATCAAAGCCATTGCACAAGCTCTTCCTGTGTACATCATGAGCGTATTCAAAGTCCCGGCTGGCCTTTGTGATGAGCTTACAAAGATGATTCGTCGATATTGGTGGGGTGCAGAAAGAGGTAAACGCAAAACTCATTGGGTCGGATGGGACATCATGTTGCGGCCCAAAATGCGAGGCGGCATGGGGTTTAAGGATCTCCGGTTGTTTAATCAGGCACTGTTAGCTCGGCAAGCGTGGCGCCTAATCCAGTACCCAGAGAGCTTATGCGCGCAGGTCCTTCGAGCAAAATACTATCCCAATGGCGAAATCACAGACACGGTATTCAGTGGGAATGCATCCTCGACATGGCAAGCGATAGAGTATGGTTTGGAGTTGGTAAAACAGGGCTGCATTTGGCGTGTGGGTAATGGAGCTAGTATCCGTCTATGGCGCGACCCATGGATTCCCCGGGGACCTTCTCTCCGACCAGTCACACCTAAAGGAAGATGCAGACTGAGGTGGGTTGCTGATCTCCTGAACGTGGACGGTTCATGGAATGCAACCTTGGTTCATCAACATTTTCTCCCTGTTGATGCAACGGAAATTCTCAAAATCAAACCATCACGGCGCCTAGAGGCTGACACTATTGCTTGGCACCCAGATAAGCATGGACGATTCTCAGTGCGGTCTGCTTATAACATGGCAAGGGATATGATCATGACAGGCGATGGTGAAGGTCAGTCCAGCTCCCAACCTGATGGATCTCGGACGGCATGGAAGCTGCTTTGGAATAGTGGAGCTCCACCAAAGGTTAACGTATTTGCTTGGAAAGCAGCACGAGATGCGCTAGCAACTCGTGAGAATAAACGTCAGCGACACCTAGAGTTGGAGAACACCTGCGAAATATGTGGCCTTGAAGCCGAGACTACCCAACATGCATTAACCAGGTTCCCTCATGCCCGCGATCTCTGGGATGCTATGCGTAGGGTGTGGGACCTGCCGTCGGATGAAGTCATGCATAGAGATGAGCCAGATTGGCTGTTGTTAGTTCTACAGGACCTGGATGACACCCGTCGTATGCTCCTGCTAATGTTGTTATGGCGAGTTTGGTACGTCCGTAATGAACTCACACATGAGAAGCCATTCATCCCGATAGAAGCGTCCAGGCGATTTTTGTGCAGCTATGTGGAGACGTTGCTTTTGATCAAACACTATCCCAATGAGGACCTGACTAAAGGCAAGCAACCGGCAGGTTTAGCAGGGCAAAAGAAACCATCCAAACGCGAGCAGTCTGAACTGTCCACGGCTGAATGGGAACCGCCACCGGAAGGTTGTGTCAAGCTGAACTTTGATGGTTCTTTCGTTGCTGCTGATGGAACGGCGGGAGCAGGAATGATATTACGTGACCATACTGGTAGTGTGATATTTGCAGCTTGTAGGTGGCTCTTCAACTGCCAAAGCCCCTTCGAATCGGAACTAGCAGCATGCGAAGAAGGCCTACGACTAGCGCTGCATTGGTCTACGACACCCATTATGGTGGAATTCGACTGCGCCAAGTTAGTCACTCTACTTTCGTCCAGTACACCAGACCGATCTAGCAACATGTATCAACTTGCAGATGTGGCTGACTTGCTCAAGGAAAGGGAGACCCACGTCCGGCGAATTGGCAGAGCACAGAACAAGGCAAGCCACGCCATGGCAGCCATTGGCCGTGGCCAACAACGCACTGCATGCTGGCTCTCTAATGTACCCCAGGAGATTAGCACTATAATTAGTGAGGAATGTAAAACCATTATCAATTAATGAAATGCTTTTCCCCCCGCAAAAAAAAACGCCAAGGCAGGCACGCTGCCTCTGCATGGGGCAAGCGGCAGTGATAATAATGTACTCCCTCCGTTCCTAAATACTTGTCTTTTTAGAGATTTCAACAAGTGACTACATATGGCGCAAAATGAGTGAATCTACACTTTAAAATATGTCTACATACATCCGTATGTTGAGTCCATTTGAAATGCCTAGAAAAATAAGTATTTGGGAACGGAGGAAGTACGTAACATTGCGTTTTGATCACGCCGCGACAAGGCAGATCTGCTCACGCAAGTGCTTAGAGCATCTCTAACATAACTGGGGCCCTTTAAACTCAGCTCATATGTGAGACGGATATGAGGCTGTTTGAACTTATTTGTCACGTATTTTCGACCGTCTCGATCCATCTCAAATCCCTTCAAATCGATATGACCGATCGTTCTCTCTCCAGTGCGCGTACTCTCTTACCCGCGTTCGCTCCTCCTTTGCTCAACGTCCACGTCACTGACCTTCTCCCCCATCCTAGTCATGGACGCCTCCTCCACCACCCGTGTGCATCATGGAGAGGTGCTCAGCGGGGACCGTGGGGGTCTCTACCATTGGGGACAAAGCGGAGGACATTGGTCGCACGAACTGGCGTGTCCGACAACGCACCCAAGGGAAGGCAGAGAATGTAGTTGTGGAGAAGGACGCCGAAGACATGGAGTTTGTCGCGCCCGTGGCCATGCCTGCTTCCTACACCTTTCGTGTGTCGCAATGGCCACGCGCCTTGGAAGGCTTCACTCCGGAGCGAACACGTCCTTGGACACGGCGCACGAGTCATCACAACTCCAACGGTCGCAGTCAACATGGGGTTCTCCTACGCCGGACATTCCCAGCAACTATTCACAATGACCTCCTTCAGATTATGAGATGAGTGACCAAAATTCGTCTGAGGCAATGATCGAACACTAAAATGAAGGTGAAGGCAAGAGGAAATGCATTACTCAACCCTTGAAGATAAACCGTTGTGTAAAGTTTGGTTGGTCACAAGCATGAAGCTTATTTGTGGAACCAAACAAAAGGGCTCCTAGTATTTAGGAAAAAAATCATGGTACCACGAACACAAGCACTACATGAAGTCGCATTCAATCATTTACACTCGCAGTGAGGGCTCTGTACAACATAGATCGGATGCCATCCAAGAGTGTGTCGACAATTTTTGTGATTTTTATGCACAAGTGTTGAATAGGCACCAAAGTCGTATTGGAGTCGATAGCAATGTAAGTTTTGTACAACATAGATCCTTGACACTCGTAGTGAGGGCTCTGTACAACATAGGTCGGACGCCATCCAAGAGTGTGTCAACATTTTTTGTGATTCCTATGCACATGTTGAATAGGCGCCAAAGTCGTATTGGAGTCGATAGCAATGTAAGTTTTGTTTGCTTGACAGTAGCCATCCTCTTTCTTGCTTGCTTCGTTTCTTGCATTATGTTGACGTGTGATTTTCGCTTGCTAGATGGGTTCTTCGTCGTTTTCGTACCACCAAGTTGAGAAAAGAAAGCATTCAATATGTTCCATTGTTGGGTGCAATTGAACAAAAAACCGAAGTGGTCAAACCTCTTTGAAAATCTTAAGAAATTCGTCAACAAGATGAAGAACAATGATGAAGTAAGCTCTCGCCAATCTATTGGATTGGATAACGACGATGAGCCAAGTGGAGGGGTGAACGAACATGGAACATGTAACAATCCCGAATTAATAGTAGCAATTAGGAATTAAGTATGTACCGTCAACATCATGTTTAAAAAATTAATGTTCATTTGAAATTAGGATAATTCAACCCTCAATTTTCTCTGAAATGCAAAACCCTAATTAAAAGCCACTTCTAATAAAATGCATAGAGCTTGATCTATTTAAATTGAGTTCACATGATGACTTATCTTGAGTACTTATATTTAGCCTACCACTAATATTAGGAAGCTACAATAAGTATTCTATGGATTCTGGAATTACCCACAACACACTCATAGTTCAAAACCTAAACTTAAATCAAAATGGATACATATATTTAGAAACAGAAATATACACCAAAAATATCTGGAAATTACATGTTGAGTTGGACTAGCCAGTTTATGCCACATATAAATTTTCAAGTCATTTGGTGTTGTTTTGGATTTTGAAAATAAAAATAAAACGGAGTAGCAATTGTTAAATCGGAATTGATTAGTGGCAATTCAAAGTGCTATAATTATATCATAGCACTGCCATCTTAGAATTGTCACCCACTGATCAATGTAGTTGCAATTCGACATTTCTATGACCAGTGCTTCATAGAACTGCCCAAACTAAATTCTATTTTGTATGCTCGAACAGCTCATGTATCAACTAGGGATGTCTGTATCTTCCATGTTAGGCGGGTTATTCTCAAGAGGAGAGGACTCCGCTCCTTATTCACGAGAAAATGGCTGGTCACCAGGATGCCGAGTCCCATGCTCAAATCAAATCAAAATAATTGCAAACAACCCCCCCCCCCAGGATTGTTGATAACTGGAGGCACCCGTTGTTTCGGGCAAGTCATGGATTGATGCTTGTTGGGGTGGGGGGTATAAACTTTTACCATTCTATTTGGGAACCGCCTATAATGTGTGTAGCATGGAAGATATCGAGATCTCACAGTTGTTATGTTGATAGTGAAAGTATACCACTCAAAATGTTATTCATCTCTATTTCAAAATCGAGCTCCGGCACCTCTACAAATCCCTGCTTCCCTCTGCGAAGGGCCTATCTATTTACTTTTACGTTGAGTCATCACCCTCTTATTAAAAAGCACCCGCTGGAGAGCACCGCTGTCATTTGCATGCATTACTATTAGTTTATATCGTGTATGACTATGACTGGATCTCTTTTATCATGAATTACAATGTTTAGTCAGTCCTTGATCTTTAAAGGTGCTCTACATTTATGTTTTGCGGTCTCAGAAAGGGCTAGCGAGATACCATCTTGTTATATCATATTATGATTGTTTTGAGAAAGTGTTGGCATCCGAGTTTTGTTATTATTGCTCGCTAGTTGATTATGCCATTGATATGAGTAAACATGAGACCTAAATGTTATTGCGAATATGGTTAGTTCATAATCTTTGCTGAAAACTTGAATGCTGGCTTTATATATTTGTAACAACAAGAGCAAACAGAGTTTGTAAAAGTTTTTCTTTATCACTTTCAGTTTGTCAACCGAATTGCTTGAGGACAAGCAAAGGTTTGAGCTTGGGGGAGTTGATACGTCTCCGTCATATCTACTTTTCCAAACACTTTTGCCCTTGTTTTGGACTCTAACTTGCATGATTTGAATGGAACTAACCCGGACTGACGTTGTTTTCAGCAGAACTGACATGGTGTTATTTTTGTGCAGAAATAAAAGTTCTCGGAATGACCTGAAAATCAACGGAGCAACTTTTCAGAATTAATAAAAAATACTAGCGAAATAATCAATGTCAGGCGGCCCACACCCTGTCCACGAGGGTGGGGGGCGCCCCCTGCCTCGTGGCCCCCCTGGACGTCCACTGACTTTAACTCCAACTCCATATATTTGCTTTCATAGAGAAAAAATTAAAGAGAAAGTTTCATCGCGTTTTACGATACGGAGCCGCCGTCAAGCCCTAATATCTCTCGGGAGGGCTGATCTAGAGTCTGTTCGAGGCTCCGGCGAGGGGAATTCATCGTCGTCGTCATCATCAACCATCCTCCATCACCAATTTCATGATGCTCACCGCCGTGCGTGAGTAATTTCATCGTAGGCTTGCTGGACGGTGATGGGTTGGATGAGATTTACCATGTAATCGAGTTAGTTTTGTTAGGGTTTGATCCCTAGTATCCACTATGTTCTGAGATTGATGTTGCCATGACTTTGCTATGCTTAGTGCTTGTCACTAGGTCCCAGTGCCATGATTCCAGATCTGAACCAATTATGTTTTCATGAATATATGTGAGTTCTTGATCCTATCTTGCAAGTCTATAGTCACCTATTATGTGTTATGATCCGACAACCCCGAAGTGACAATAATCGGGATACTTCTCGGTGATGGCCGTAGTTTGAGGAGTTCATGTATTCACTATGTGTTAATGCTTTGGTCTGGTACTCTATTAAAAGGAGGCCTTAATATCCCTTAGTTTCCATTAGGACCCCGCTGCCACGGGAGGGTAGGACAAAAGATGTCATGCAAGTTCTTTTCCATAAGCACATATGACTATATTTGGAATACATGCCTACATTACATTGATGAACTGGAGCTAGTTCTGTGTCACCATATGTTATAACTGTTACATGATGAACCGCATCCGACATAATTATCCATCACTGATCCAATGCCTACAAGCTTTTCACATATTGCTCTTTGCTTATTTACTTTACCGTTGCTACTGTTACAATTACTACAAAACTGCTACTGTTACTTTTGCCCCTGTTACCGTTACTTCCATACTACTTTGCTACTAAATACTTTGCTGCAGATACTAAGTTATCCAGGTGTGGTTGAATTGACAACTCAACTGCTAATACTCGAGAATATTCTTTGGCTCCCCTTGTGTCGAATCAATAAATTTGGGTTGAATACTCTACCCTCAAAAATTGTTGCGATCCCCTATACTTATGGGTTATCAAGACTATTTTCTGGCGCCGTTGCCGGGGAGCATAGCTCTATTCTTTGAGTCACTTGGGATTTATATCTGCTGATCACTATGAGGAACTTGAAAGACGAAAGAACTAAGATTTTTCCCTCAACTACGAGGGGAGGTAAGGAACTGCCATCTAGCTCTGCACTAGATTCTCCTTCTGTTATGAATAAGCTTGCGACACCTAAACCTGATTGTGCTATTAATTCTGATATGTCGCATGTTACTGATGATGCCACTTCTACTATGCATGATACTTATGATGAAACTACTTCTATGCTTGATACTACTGTGCCATTAGGTGAATATCTTGATGAACAACTTGCTAGGGTTAGAGAGAATGACATTATTGAAAATGAAATTATTGAAGATAGTGATGATGAAGGTTCTCCCCCTAAGTATGAATTGCCTGTTGTTCCTGAGGGTTATGTTATGGATGAAGAAACTGCTAGAGATTTTCTTGCTTGCAATGATAGATCTGATCTTAAGAATTTATTAGCTAAACTGAAACAGAAAACTCTGAATGCTAGAATGAAATATGACCCTGCTTTTGCTACTTCACCTATCTTTGTTAGTGGTAAGGATTATGAATTCTCTGTTGATCTTGAGATAATTACTTTGGTCGAATCTGATCCTTTTTATGGCTATGAATCTGAAACCGGTGTGGCACATCTTACTAAGTTAAATGATATAGTCACCCTGTTCACTACTGATGAGAAATCTCGCGACTATTATATCCTTAAGATATTTCCTTTCTCATTAAAGGGTGATGCTAAAACTTGGTTTAATTCTCTTGATCCTAGTTGTGTGCGTAGTCCCCAGGATATGATTTATTACTTCTCTGCTAAATATTTCCCTGCTCATAAGAAACAAGCTACCTTGAGGGAAATACATAATTTTGTGCAAATCGAAGAAGAGAGTCTCCCACAAGTTTGGGGGAGGCTTCTCTGATTACTTAATGATTTGCCTGATTATCCTCTTAATAAAAATGAAATACTTGATATCTTTTATAACGGACTAACCGATGCCCCCAAGGACCACTTGGATAGTTGTGCGGGTTGTGTTTTTAGGGAAAGAACAGTCGATCAAGCTGAATTGCTATTGAATAATATGTTGACTAATGAAAATAATTGGACACTTCCTGAACCAACTCCCGAGCCAACTCGTAAACCAACTCTGAAGAAGAGAGGTGTTCTATTTCTCAGTCCTGAAGATATGCAAGAGGCAAAGAAATCTATGAAAGAAAAATGTATTAAAGCTGAAGATATTAAGAATTTACCTCCTGTTGAAGAAATACATGGTCTTAATATACCACCTGTTGAAGAAACACATGGTCTTGATAACCCGTCACAGGTAGTAAAGGTAGATTCTCTCTATAGGTATGATAAAGTTGAAATCCCGTCTACTAAGTTTGCTAGCCAATGCTTGGATGAATTTGATGACTTTATGGCTAGACAAGAAAATTTCAATGCTTATCTTGGTAGAGAATTAAAGAGTAATGCCTACATGATTGGACACTTGAGTAATTATATGGCTAGAGTTAAAGCTGAACTTAAAATCATTAGTACATATGCTTCTATGATTACCACTCAAGCAGAACAAGTACTTAAAGCTCAAACTGATTTGCTTGATGAATCAAATAATAAACATGATTTTGCTGTTAGAGTGGCTACTAGAATGGGTAAAATGACTCAGGAACCTTTGTATCCTGAAGGCCACCCTAAGACAATTGAGCAAGATTCTCAGAGAAATAATGTAGATGCAGCTAGTCCTTCTAAAAAGAAGAAAAAGAAAAATGATAGGACTTTGCATGCTTCTAGTGAACCTGTTGTAGACACACCTGAGAATCCCAATGATATTTCTATTTTTGATGCTGAAACACAATCTGGTGATGAACATGAACCTAGTGATAATGTTAATGATAATGTTCATGTTGATGCTCAACCTAGCAATAATAACGATGTAGAGATTGAACCTGTTGTTGATCTTGATAACCCACAATCAAAGAATCAACGTTATGATAAGAGAGACTTTATTGCTAGGAAGCACGGTAAAGAAAGAGAACCATGGGTTCAGAAACCCATGCCTTTTCCTCCTAAGCCATCCAAGAAAAAGGATGATGAGGATTTTGAGCGCTTTGCTGAAATGATTAGACCTATCTTCTTACGTATGCGTTTAACTGATATGCTTAAAGTAAATCCTTATGCTAAATACATGAAAGATATTATTACAAATAAAAGAAAGATACCGGAAGCTGAAATATCCACCATGCTTGATAATTACACTTTTAAAGGTGGAATACCTAAGAAACTTGGAGATCCAAGAGTACCAACTATACCATGCTCCATTAAAAGAAACTATGTTAAAACTGCTTTATGTGATCTTGGAGCCGGTGTTAGTGTTATGCCTCTCTCTTTATATCGTAGACTTGAATTGAATAAGTTGACACCTACTGAAATATCTTTGCAAATGGCTGATAAATCAACTGCTATACATGTCGGTATTTGTGAGGATGTGCCTGTTGTGGTTGCAAACGCCACTATCTTAACGGACTTTGTTATTCTTGATATTCCCGAGGACAATAGTATGTCGATTATCCTTGGTAGACCCTTTCTGAATACTGCAGGTGCTGTTATTGATTGCAACAAAGGCTATGTCACTTTTCATGTTAATAGTAATCAGCATACGGTACACTTTCCGAGGAAACAACCTCAAGTTCATAGCATCAATTCTATTGGAAAAATTCCAACTATCATTATTGGAGGTTTTGAATTTCATTTTCCTACTGTCAAGAAGAAATATGATATTCCTATTATTGGGGATGTGCATATCCCCGTTGAGGTAACCTAGTGTTATTCGAAATTTCTCTGGTTCCATGTTATTCGAAATGAGTTTGTTAACAAGACTTGATCAACCTTGTTAGTGGATTCCTTTTGATGAACATGAGATGGATGAAGTTAGAAGGCACAACCTTCTGTACCCTCCTTTTACTTTCTATTATTTAGATTAAATAAAGTAAAAATAGTATTTTCTGTCTGTTTTCTAAATTGTCCTTGGAATAAAAAAATACCAAAAATAAAAGTTCTCCAAATGCCCTGCAAATTTAATATGATTTTTTATGGAATATTTGAGAATATCTAGCACTGTGAACACAACATGGGGAGTTGGCACCTGGCCACGAGGGTCCAGGGTGCGCCCCTGCCTTGTGGGCCCATGGTGGCCCCCCTCCACTTATTCCGGCATCCACACACTTCTTCTTCCTGCCAAAAAAATTACCATCCAGCTCAAGCACGAGTTCTAGCTCACTTTGCTGCCATTTTCGATCTCCTTGCTCAAAGCTCCATTCACAAAACTGCTTCTGGGGGATTGTACTTTGGTATGTGACTCCTCCAATGGTCCAATTAGTTTTTGTTCTAGTGCTTTATTCATTGCAAATATTTGCCGCCTATGTGACCCTGTTCTTGAGCTTGCATGTCAAATTTATATGGTACCAAGAAATCTAATGCATGATATAGGCTCTAGGCACTTGTGGGAGTAGTTGCTATCAATTTTGTTGAGTTTGATTCACTTTTATTTTGAGTTACTAAAAATTTCAGAAATTTTTAGAAAAAGATGAAGAGATTTTTCTTGAGGGGCTCTTCTAGACAAGTCTCTAAGGATAAACAAGCTAAGGAGAATGAAAAGTCCAAGTATAATCTCCCTCGTGTGGCGGAAGTGCAGACGTGTGAATGGCCTTGTGATGATTTCTTGAGAGCAGCCATGATTCATGATGATTTTATTCGTTGGCTGATAATGCGGGCCTCACCGACTTCCTCCACGACCAGCTCGAACAGTATCTCTTACTCACCAATACTTTCATGAAAAAAAATTACTTTCATCCCAAGAAATCACCTCCTTCAGTAGAGTTTCATTTATATGATGTGGCTAGGGAGATGACACTATATGAATTTTGTGTGGTCTGCAAGATACCTTCCAGGGGCAGCTTAGAGGAACCACATCGTAGAGATGTGGATGGATTTATTGATACAATTACTGTAGGGGAAACGATGAAGGTTTACGATGCAAGAATTACTAGCATACACTTCCCTGTTCTACGTTACTTTGCAACATTTGCTAGTAGATGCTTAATTGGTCACAGGAACTTTGGAAACCTTAGTGTTCCGGATATTATTATTTTGTTCCATGCTTTATTTCGTGATAACTCTGCTAGTATGGGCGCTATTATTGCTAAACGATTAAGTCTGAACCGTACAAAGGGCCCCATCTTTGGAGGTATCTATGCTTCACGCCTTGCTAAACACTTCAAGATACCTATTAGGCATTATGAGAAAGAGGAAAAGTTGTTACAACCTACCTTTCTAGATTACAAGAGCATGGTAGCACATGAGTTTATTGTTAAAAATGATGAGAAGATGCTTAAGTATAATTTGAGATTTCATAAGAAACACACACTACTAGGGAAAACCTTATACACAGAATCTTACCAGTAGCGCGTCTGCTAAAACGACGCTACTGTTACCTGCTTAGCAGTAGCGCGACAGGAGCAGAACGCGCTACTACTATAATTGACACACCGTTCCCGACATGCTAGGTATAGTAGTAGCGCCCTTCTAGGAACAGCGCTACTACTACGGATTTTAGCAGCAGCGCTTTTTGCCACCCCGCGCTACTGTTATAGCTATTTTCACCTAACTCCCCGCGCGGCCTGATTCCCTCTCCTGATCTGCCTCCTCCCCCAATTCTCCACTCTCTCTTCTCCTCCTCGTCGCCTCCGCCTCGCCGCCGTCTCGCCGTCGTCTCCCCCGACCTCGCCTCGCCGCCGTCTCCCCCGACCCCGCCTCGCCGTCGTCTCCCCCGACCCCGCCTCGCTGTCGTTTCCCTCGACCCGCCTCGCCGCCGTCTCCCCTGACCCCGCCTCACTGCCGTCT
>NC_041391.1:193462013-193482814 GCF_002162155.2 Triticum dicoccoides | reverse complement strand
CTGCCGTCTCCCCCGACCCCGCCTCGCCGCCGTCTCCCCCGACCCCGCCTCACCGTGCCTCGGTGCTGCCGTCTCCTCGGACCCCATCTCTGTCCCCGCCCTTTGTAAGCACTCTCCCCTTCCGATCCCTCTTGTTTGCTTAGTATGAACCCTAGCTAGTTTGCTAGTTAGTATGAACCCTAGGCTATTTTTAGTGCTAGTTAGTTAATAACAATTAGTATTAACCCTATTTAATTAGGTAGTATGAACCCTAGTTAAAAATGGATACTTATGGTAATTAGGGCAGTAGTTCCTAGGTACTAATTACTCCCTCCATTCCGATTTACTCGAACTAGTTGAATTAATAGAACTAGTTAGTAAGAACTTGTTGTTATTTTTTAGTTAAAGCAATTTTTCCCGCCTCGACGTGGACGATGCTTATCCCGCATCCTCGTTGTCGAGTCGGCGGAGGACGACACCTGCTTGACCAGATGGGCCATGTCCGAGACTGGGCTCCGCCGGGGTGGTACTAGGAGGCGCTACCTACCGGGGGGGCGCAGGTTGGTGAGGAGCCAGCCTGTCGTTGACGCGAACCTTCTTTGGTGGCGGTCGCGTGGGCCAGTGACGGTCCAGAGGCTCGAGGACTCCACGGAGGTGGTGCGTCACCGTGTCAGTGAGGAGGACGCGCACGTCCGTCACTACTTGTTTGCGTTGGAGCACAGGTTCTCCAGGGATCTCACTGGAGCTATGATCCCGTGATGGTTCCTTCTCTGTGGGTGTCCACCGCCCGTGCCGATACCCGTCGTGTGCTAGGGTTTTAGTTGTATTAGTGATGTTATATGTATGACACTATTCGTGATGTATTAGTGATAATATTCGATGATGTACAGACCCATGAGATGATTTACTTTTGCTTATTGAATGCATGCTAATTTGAGTCCTATAAGATATTTTGAAATGTATATCTTATGATGCTCAATATCCAAGTGGCCAGTCATGTTTGCAGGTTACACCTCCGAGTGGCCTATGTTTTGCCCGAGTGTTGATTCATTTCTGTTCCGGAAAATTTCAGGCGCTCGATATGTCCTATTTTAGCAAAGGTCATGCCGGATTTTTCCGTGAATTTTGGCATGACTTGTGCCAGAATATGTAGGAATTATCTAGTGCCCCGGATTTGTGTGTTGAGTATCCTGGTAGTTGTCTTCGATCAATTTTCAATTAATGTTTTAACTATGAACATAGGAAATGTCTGACGACGAAAAGGATTTCGGTATTTGCAAATACTGCGAAGACGAGTGCGGCGTGTGTGACGGAATCTTCCTAGATGATGATAGGCGCTTCAGCATCAAGCTGGACGAGAACTTCGAAGTGGATACAGTAAGTCACAACGACAAGTCTTTTTCCGTAATTAAGCATGACATTTGCTTCATTTGCTTCAACTTATATATTTTTTACTATTCTACTAGTGTATCCCCTGCCATGCAAGAGTTTTTGTATTGGATAAGATAGGTTTCAGTCATACTACAGAGGTAAAGAAAGTTTACTTGAAGACCGAGCATGGTTATATTTTCCATGCAAAATTACACAATTCAGACGACTACACCTATTTTGGATGCAAAACATGGCGAGCACTATGCAAGACTTATGCATTTGAGCCTGATCTGGTTATCACCTTTGATATTTGTCCGGAAGATGATATTGAAGGTAATACCGACATCTGGGTCGATGTGCAGACGCCTCCAGTTATACCAATATGTAAGTTTCTCAACCATATTTATGTCTTTGATATTGTTTATTCAAAAATAGTTGACAACTAATTTGTATTGTCAGCTTATTTCGGTGCAAGCAAACATGTCCAGCTCTTGGTAGACAGGACCTACTACTGTCTCGGGGCTGAACTCAACTGCGAGGAGCTAAGTCATTATGTTTCATGGCTTGCGGATCTTGATACTGTCAAGACAAATTTTCTTCCTGCATTTAGAAATGTTAGTTCTGAAAACGTGCGACCAATAGTGTTCGTATTGAACTACGGTCACATCTATTTAGGAAGGATGGTAAGATTTTTACTATTTGTTCTCAATGCATCTTTTCCATACATTATTTTTGAAGCTAAACTTCATTGCTAAGTATGTTACCATACGATGTTCTTCAACAGGGACTCCCGATGAATGTTGTGCCTTATAGGATCAAGACTAAAGGTACCATGAGTATTATTATCTTACGGCCAAGATATCCTACAGATTACTTTAGTGCATTCAAGATCAGCGACGGATGCTTAATAGTGCAAGACTGGACCAAATATGTGATGGGGGAGCACAGAGAAGTACTAGGGGGCAGCAAACAGATGCGCTACCCACGATTAGGAGACAGGTTCATCTGCATGCTCCAACTTGATCAAGGAGGAGAGCTACACATGTTTTATGTTATTTTACCTAAGAGAGAGCAGCAGGAGTGATTAGCTAGCTAGAAATGAGTTTGAGGATGATGATGTGCTACACTATTACTATGATGATAAAATAGCTAGTGTTGGTAGTAATGACTATGATGATTATTATTAGCTAGTGTTAGTGGTGATTAAATATATATTGTTGGTGGTATTGACTATGATGATGATTAAATAGCTTGTGCTGGCGGATTAGATTCAATTGGAGGCAACATGGGGTGCACATCGAAAGTACTACTAGTCCAAACAAGATCAAGTTTGGATTAGTAGTATACTTTTGACATGCACCACATATTGCCTCCACTCGAACCTAATTCACCTTCATTTGACACACTGTTATGGACATAATGATGTAAACCTCGTAACTGGTATTGTACCAATATTTGTACGATGGCGCATAAATACACTAAAAATAAAAAAAATAAAAAGAATACTAGTAGCGATGGAGAGAAAACACGCTGCCAGTAGTTACATTAGCAGTAGCGTGGGATTGGACAAATGCTGCAGCTATTTGTCCTAGCAGTAGCGCGTGCGGGCACGCGCTACTGCTAAGCAATAGCTGTAGCGCCTTATTAGTGGCGCGCCTGCCCGCGCTACTGATACACCTAAAACCCGCGCTGCTGCTAGCCTTTTCCCTAGTAGTGACAGTGAGACTATTATCTTGCCTGCACCCGCTTTGTTTGACTTGACTGCAGGCACATACCTCGTCTTGGCGGAGGCTGTGTACGCGTACCGGGGCCAGACATCAGCCCTAGAGCCTGAGTCAGAACCATCACTTGACCCTTATCGTCCATCCTTTTATCAATGGGATCCGGAGGAAATCGCCAGTGGTAGACGGATAGCACTCCTCAGTACACCGGAGAGAGTAGTTATGATCCATGGCCATAGAACAACTTAGGACAAAAGCCTAAGCTTGGGGGAGTACATATTTCTCACCGACATTACATTCATGTTCACACACTCATTCTAGTCGTCGGTGCTCATACTTTTTCATTGTACTATCCATGCTAGTTTAATTTCTTTTTCTAGCTTTCTTCTTGTGTGTTTAATAAACCTTAAGAAAAACAAAAAATTTAGTTAGCCTACTCTCCATGCTTGCAGTAGTAATTAAAAGAAAACCCAAAACGATTTCTTGTTCTTCTTTTGCTTGTTGGGAGCTTTCCCGTGTAAATAGTTTTATTTCTTTTCTTTCCTTTGGGGGCCGAGAGGAGAAGACCATAATGAAAATGTCTAAGTGGCTCTCATATGCATGATTGTTGATTTAACCAAGATCCCATATTACCTTGTCTTCTCCCTTGAATTGAATGCTTGCAGATTCTAGCTTAGTCCAACGCATGTGCGCTATTATTATTATAAATACCATTCGGTCGTGCAAGTGAAAGGCAATAATGACGACATACGATGGACTGGCTGAGATGAGAGAAGCTGGTATGACCTCGACCTCTCTTGTTTTTGTAAATATGATTAGTTCATCATTCCTTATTTAGCCTATTATGAATAAACATGTTTGCAATGACAATTAGAGATTATAGTTGCTTATGCCATGCTTACTTAGCTAGGAGCTTATAATGGTTTACCTTGCGTGCCAACATGCTATTAAAATCGTTGTGATGTGGTATGATAGGGTGGTATCCTCCTTTGAACGATTCGAGTGACTTGACTTGGCACATGTTCACGCATGTAGTTGAAACAAAATCAACATAACCTTCACGATATCTATGTTCATGGTGGATTATATCCTACTCATGCTTGCACTCGGTGTTGATTAATTTTAATGCATGTTCATGAATGTTGTCGCTCTCTCAGTTGGTTGCTTCCCAGTCTCTTGCTAGCCTTCACTTGTACTAAGCGGGAATACTGCTTGTGTATCCAAACTCCATGAACCCCAAAGTTATTCCATATGAGTCCACCATACCTTCCTATATGCGGTATTTACCTGCCGTTCCAAGTAATTTTGTATGTGCCAAGACCAAACCTTCAAATGAAATTCTATTTTGTATGCTCGAACAGCTCATGTATCAACTAGGGTTGTTTGTATCTTCCATGTTAGGCAGGTTATTCTCAAGAGGAGTGGATTACGCTCCTCATTCACGAGAAAATGGCTGGTCACCGGGATGCCCAGTCCCATGCTCAAACCAAATCAAAATAAGTGCAAACAAAACTCCCCCAGGATTGTTGATAGTTGGAGGCACCCGTTGTTTCGGGCAAGCCATGGATTGATGCTTGTTGGTGGTGGAGGAGTATAAACTTTACCATTCTGTTTGGGAACCGCCTATAATGTGTGTAGCATGGAAGATATCGAGATCTCATAGTTGTTATGTTGACAGTGAAAGTATACCACTCAAAATGTTATTCATCTCTATTTCAAAATTGAGCTCTGGCACCTCTACAAATCCATGCTTCCCTCTGTGAAGGTCCTATCTATTTACTTTTATGTTGAGTCATCACCCTCTTATTAAAAAGCACCCGCTGGAGACCACCGCTGTCATTTGCATGCATTACTATTAGTTTATATTGGGTATGACTATGACTGGATCTCTTTTACCATGAATTACAATGTTTAGTCAGTCCTTGATCTTTAAAGGTGCTCTGCATTTATGTTTTGCGGTCTCAGAAAGGGCTAGCGAGATACCATCTTGTTATATCATATTATGATTGTTTTGAGAAAGTGTTGTCATTCGAGTTTTATTATTATTGCTCGCTAGTTGATTATGCCATTGATATGAGTAAACATGAGACCTAAGTGTTATTGTGAATATGGTTAGTTCATAATATTTTCTGAAAACTTGAATGTTGGCTTTACATATGTGCAACAACAAGAGCAAACCGAGTTTGTAAAAGTTTTTCTTTATCACTTTCAGTTTGTCAACTGAATTGCTTGAGGACAAGCAAAGGTTTGAGCTTGGGGAGTTGATACGTCTCCGTCGTATCTACTTTTCCAAGCACTTTTGCCCTTGTTTTGGACTCTAACTTGCATGATTTGAATGGAACTAACCCGGACTGACGTTGTTTTTAGCAGAACTGCCATAGTGTTATTTTTGTGCAGAAATAAAAGTTCTCAGAATGACCTGAAAATCCACGGAGCAACTTTTCAGAATTAATAAAAAATACTAGCGAAAGAATCAACGTCAGGGGGCCCACACCTTGTCCACGAGGGTGGAGGGCGCGCCCCCTCCCCTAGGGCGCGCCCCTGCCTCGTGGGCCCCTTGGACGTCCATCGACCTCAACTCCAACTCTATATATTTTCTTTCGCGGAGAAAAAAAATTAGAGAGAAAGTTTCATCGCGTTTTACGATACGGAGCCGCCGCCAAGCCCTAATCTCTCTCGGGAGGGTTGATCTGGAGTCCGTTCGGGGCTCCGGAGAGGGGGATTCATCACCGTCATCATCATCAACCATCCTCCATCACCAATTTCATGATGCTCACCACCGTGCGTGAGTAATTTCATCGCAGGCTTGCTGGATGGTGATGGGTTGGATGAGATTTACCATGTAATCGATTTAGTTTTGTTAGGGTTTGATCCCTAGTATCCACTATGTTCTGAGATTGATGTTGCTATGACTTTGCTATGCTTAATGCTTGTCACTAGGGCCCGAGTGCCATGATTTCAGATCTGAACCTATTATGTTTTCATGAATATATGTGAGTTCCTGATCCTATCTTGCAAGTCTATAGTCACCTATTATGTGTTATAATCCGACAACCCCGAAGTGACAATAATCGGGATACTTCTCGGTGATGACCGTAGTTTGAGGAGTTCATGTATTCACTATGTGTTAATGCTTTGGTCCGGTACTCTATTAAAAGGAGGCCTTAATATCCCTTAGTTTCCATTAGGACCCAGCTGCCGCGGGAGGGTAGGATAAAAGATGTCATGCAAGTTCTTTTCCATAAGCACGTGTGACTATATTCGGAATACATGCCTACATTACATTGATGAACTGGAGCTAGTTCTGTGTCACCCTATGTTATAACTCATACATGATGAACCGCATCTGACATAATTATCCATCACCGATCCAATGCCTATGAGATTTTCACATATTGCTCTTTGCTTATTTACTTTACCGTTGCTACTGTTACAATTACTACAAAACTGCTACTGTTACTTTTGCCACCGTTACCATTACTTCCATACTACTTTGCTACTAAATACTTTGCTGCAGATACTAAGTTATCCAGGTGTGGTTGAATTGACAACTCAATTGCTAATACTTGAGAATATTAGTTGGCTCCCCTTGTGTCGAATCGATAAATTTGGGTTGAATACTCTACCCTGGAAAACTGTTGCGATCCCCTATACTTGTGGGTGACCGACATGTGGCATCCACCGTAACGGCCTAACGGTATTAGGCCCAGTAGCGTCATGTGGGCCGTCCAATATGATTCCAGCCCATTGTAACTTCCGGCCCATGTATGGCCCATGACGTCTTTCGGCCCATATGAGTCCCTTTGTAACTCTTGGCCCACTAACGGCCCGTGGTGAAACCGGCCCACAATGAACAATGTATCGCTTTATACCCATTAGCGGCCCATTATTCCATTGGGTTGTTTCCAGCCCGTGTTACCTTTCGGCCTTCTCAGGGCCCATTTATTCTTGGGCTCATTTCCAGCATTCGGTTACTCATGGCTCGTTACTGGCCTTTTCTGCTTGTGGGCCATATTCAGCCCATGGATACAGTCGGCCCGTTTGTGGCCCGTCAATCTGTTGGGCCATTTTCATAGCATCATCAAATACGGCCTATTAACGGCCCGTCATGGTCAGCCCATAAAACGTACGATTTCCACTCTAGCCCGTTTACGGCCCATTATACGGCTCGTACGAGGCCCATAGATGAGACGGCCCGTAAAAGCCCATGAATCCTACGGGACGTAGAAGGCCCATTGATCCATAGGCCCATTGAAGGCCCATTAATCTAACGGCCCATAGAAGGCCCATGGATCCGATAGCCCATAGAAGGCCATGGATCGTCCGTCCCGTAGATGGCCCATGGATCGTACGGTCTGTGGAGGGCCATGGTCACTACACTGTTTGGGCGAGTTGGCCCCCGTTTGAACGATATAGCATATTCAAAGAATTATCCTACTTTATACTATCAGCTCTAAAAATATACACTATACAACAAAGAGACCAAGGCATAAAAACGTAGAATAATCCTACACTATACAATAAAGAAATTACAGCCGATTATACCCACTGGGCATTATGGTTCGGCACCGGTGATAATAAAGCATACACAAACAACAAATTACATACACTGGGCACATACAGCTCATACACCATGGACGTGCATCAACTTAACTCCATTTGAACTATAATCTCTTTAGAAAATAGGATTGGCCGGATTCAAATAGCACAAATTTCAGTCTGCAAAATCTCCAATTCCTTCGTGGTTACCTCAGTGTCTTGTTTCATTTTTTTGACTCCTGCATCTAATACCTACATGTCCAGTCTCAACTTGTTGATTGTACGTTGAGAATCATGTACACGTTGTCTTGCCACCTCTAGTTGATTCTCGAGAACATCAGCACATTCCAATTCCAATCCATAATCATTCGGTAACGGCCATGCCGCACTGCTCGCAGATCTTTGTGTTGATATCACTTCATCCTGAAATGTTTCTGTAAGTACACATGACTAGGGAAAAATTATAGTTACAATAGTGAAGCGAGCAAGACAGACTATTTTGTACTCCCTCTGTCCCAAAATAAGTGTCTCAAGGTTAGTACAACTTTGTACTAGAGCTAGTACAAAGTTAAGACACTTATTTTGGGACGGAGGGAGTACATGTCAAAACAGGACTAACAATAATGTTACACGTCATGAAGCATAAGCAGGGGATATTTTAAAAATTATAAAAAAGGTAGTCTGTGCAGCCTGCATACAGAAATGTCTCTTAGCTCACCAGAGGAGCATGATGTTGGGGCAGAATCCAAAACACAAACAAATTACAAATTTAGACAGCATGTTGCGTATAAGTAAGCAAGCAGTTGTCCATTCTGTAGCTGAATTAAAGTCTTAGGGAGCATAATGAACTATAGAGGGTTTCATACAAACATACTACAACAAGCAAAACTATGCAATTATTAGCCTAGTATCAACTAGATTGTGAGCCTCATGCAATAATAGTTGGCTAATAGACTTCAAAGCTTCAGGCACGCTTCCGTAGAGTAATTAAATGGTAAGGCCTTTAATTATGTCAACTAATAGTTATACAAGTACCCAACATCAGGCATCATCCTTTGGACATCTCATTAACTGAGGACAAATAAAGCAATTGAAAAGAGCAAATTAACTATGCCTGAAACAAACAAGGAATTGAACTGTTGAGTTGGATACAATGACTTACCTTAACAGGTTGAAGAGGCTCAGCGCAGCTCCTACTTCTCTTGCATGGCTCCTTCCTAATATCTTGTACTTGGAAATCCTCAATCTTATCTTCATTGCACCCCCTCTGCAAGGTGACACAAACTAGTTACTCGTCTCCTTGGAAGATAAATATGCATACTTTCCGGTCTATGAACACAAAAGGATGAGATTATAACAAAACAACACCACATAATGAAACATGCCGCATCTCTTGCACTTGCACACAATGAAATGAGCATTTACTATGTCTGCACTATGTAAAAACTAGGCATACCTTCGAACTGGACCTCCAGGTACTCTTGGAGAGCCTACTTTAGTGTACAGCCAAACCTTTATGTCACCTATGAGTTAGACAAGGCCCCACTACAGCAGCCCTTAGTGTTTAAATCGTTGACAAGCTCTGTTAGAGTGTTAGGTCAAGAATAACAATTAATCAAAGCAAACAGTCCTAGTATGGCTGGCTGATGCAAACAAGCAATTGAACAGATGTGTGAGCAAATCTTACGTATCAAGAAAAGAAGCAAAGAAGGAGGCTTAAAGACCATCACTTGACTGACCAGATTTAAGGGGCATTTAAACATCCTATGCAATGTATGAACTAACATAAACATTGCATATTCCAGATTCTACAATGGAATGCACATGTATTAGGTTATGCCATGTATGATGATGCCTAAATGTACACTATAGCAGGCAGGAGTGATTCATCATTGCACGCACAATTGAATTGCAGGTTAAGGGCCAGTTCAATTCCGCCTTTTCAGGGCTTATTGTCAAAATAAGCCATAAAGATGTAAAGAAGTCATTTTTGAGTTATAGGCTTGGGCTTAACTAATTTCCCTTTGGAGGGGGTTGTTTCGGGTAGAACCTCACTAAAAATTGAAGGGAAGGGGAATAGTGAAATGACTCTATTGTCTGCCTATATAACCCTACGTACCCTAAAACCATTGAATATCAAGATAGATCAGGAGTTCTGCCGCCGCAAGCCTTTGTAGCCACCAAAAACCTCTCGGGAGGCCGTTCCGGCACCCTGCCGGAGGGGGAACCCATCACCGGTGGCCATCTTCATCATCACGACGCTATCCATGACGAGAAGGGAGTAGTTCACCCTCGGGGCTGAGGGTATGTACCAGTAGCTATGTGTTTGATCTCTCTCTCTCGTGTTCTCTCTATGGCACGATCTTGATGTATCGCGAGCTTTGCTATTATAGTTGGATCTTATGATGTTTCTCCCCCTCTACTCTCTTGTGATGAATTGAGTTTTCCTCTTGAAGTTATATTATTGGATTGAGTCTTTAAGGATTTGAGAACACTTGATGTATGTCTTGTCGTGCTTATCTGTGGTGACAATGGAATTTCACGTGCCACTTGATGTATGTTTTGGTGACCAACTTGCAGGTTCTGACCATGAACCTATGCATAGGGGTTGGCACACGTTTTCGTCTTGACTCTCCTGTAGAAACTTTTGGGCACTCTTTGAAGTACTTTGTGTTGGTTGAATAGATGAATCTGAGATTGTGTGATGCATATCGTATAATCATGCCCACGGATACTTGAGGTGACAATGGAGTATCTACGTAACATTAGGGTTTTGGTTGATTTGTGTCTTAAGGTGTTATTCTAGTACGAACTCTATGATAGATTGAACGGAAAGAATAGCTTCGTGTTATTTTACTATGGACTCTTGAATAGATAGAACAGAAAGGATAACTTTGAGGTGGTTTCGTACCCTACCATAATCTCTTCATTTGTTCTCCGCTATTAGTGACTTTGGAGTGACTCTTTGTTGCATGTTGAGGATAGTTATATGATCCAATTATGTTATTATTGTTGAGAGAACTTGCATTAGTGAAAGTATGAACCCTAGGCCTTGTTTCCTAGCATTGCAATACCGTTTACGCTCACTTTTATCATTAGTTACCTTGCTATTTTTATATTTTTAGATTACAAATACTTATATCTACCATCCATATTGCACTTGTATCACCATCTCTTCGCTGAACTAGTGCACCTGTACAATTTACCATTGTATTGGGTGTGTTGGGGACACAAGAGACTCTTTGTTATTTGGTTGCAGGGTTGTTTGAGAGAGACCATCTTCATCCTATGCCTCCCACAAATTGATAAATCTTAGGTCATCCACTTGAGGGAAATTTGCTACTGTCCTACAAACCTCTGCACTTGGAGGCCCAACAACGTCTACAAGAAGAAGGTTGTGTAGTAGACATCACTGATGCCCATGTCACACCTGACCCTCAAGTAAAAACAAACACACAAGTGTTCATTGCCCTGCCCGCTTGCATCTCCTCTGCCCTTTCCCTCTACCTCGATCCCCTGCCTGCAACACTATGGTTCCTCGAGCGAGCTGTCGCCACTGGTCCCATCTGGCCTGGTCCTCGATGATGCTCTGTCCAGCTAGGCCACATGTCCGGCGGGTAGGGGCAAATCTCCCTGGCTGCTCCTCCCTCTGGCGCTACCCCTCATTCTCATGGTCTCCAGCAGCCGCTCCACTGTGGTTCATCCAACGCACTACTCCGGCGTGTGCTGCACAACTACGGCTGATGCCACAATGCGGCAGAAGGCACCTTATTTTCCCTCCCCTCCTCCCAGGCTGTGGCCTTGAGGTGCGGTTGAAGGATGAGCTCATCCAACAAGGTGAGGATCTCCTCTGATTTTTTGCCAAATTTTCATTCTGATCCACTATACAATGAATTACTATGAGCTGCTTCTATTGGTGCTATATGATGCATTGCTATGAGCTGCTCCTGCTGCTGCTATATGATGAATTGCTATGAGTTGCTGCTGCTGCTATATGATGAATTGCTATGAGTTGTTGCTGCTGCTATATGATGAGTTGCTATAAGCTGCTCCTGCTGATGCTATATGATGAATTGCTATGAGTTGCTCCTCCTGCTGCTATATGATGAATTGCTATGAGCTGCTCCTGCTGCTGCTATATGATGAATTGCTATGAGCTGCTCCTGCTGCTGCTATATGATGAATTGCTATGAGCTGCTGCTGGTATATGATGAATTGCACATTGCTGCTGTATGATGAGTTGCTATGAGTTGTTGCTGCTGCTATATGATGCTTTCAGGTGGTGCTGCTATATGATAATAACCAGCCACTTGGACCATCGAATTTCAATAAACAATTGTTCTTCATTTAAATGTGGGTCATGCGTTCTTCGTTTAAATTAGGCAATGGGATCTCTATGGAAAACATTGACGAAAGTAGATTGTGCCAAGTAGATGGTATCTTTGTATTTGCATTTTGAGCAAATAGTGATGGTCTATTTTCCTATCATATTAATTACTGCACTGGGTTCAATTTATGGTGTTTGCAAGTCAAATTAATTTTCATATGGGCAACAAAATGAAAAAATATAATGCAATCTAGATTCACCGATCATACCAAAGATAAGCTAAAAACGCAATGAAAAGAACTGGTTGGCTTATTACATGGAGCTTATATTCACAGGTGCTTATTTTCTTAGGATAACCCGTAATAACTGTCCCTAAGAAACTTGGCCAATAGAACTGACATACAAATAACATGTCACAATGATTGCAATGGAGGAGTGACGTACCATAGCACACTGTATAGGTTCACCGCCGCCTCTCCTTTTTTTGCCATGTTCCATGAAATTGCCACATAAATCTTGTACTTTTTCATTGTGTAACCCTATCTGCAAATTGACACGGCTAATTTCAGACATCTCTACATGATAATACATTGCATATCCCTTGCGCATATTTAAACCACCAATTAATGATTGTGTGCGTAGCATAAACTAGCCATGGCTCTGTGTGCTGGACTAGCAGACACTCTAAGGGAGCCTAATGTAGTGCACTGGAATTCCTACATGCCACCCATGATTTTATGTAATGTACTGCTTCTGTTCCTAAATATATGTCTTTGTAGAGATTCCAGTATTGACCACATACAGATGTATATAGATGCATTTTCGAGTGTAGATTCACTCATTTTGCTCCGTATGTAGCCTATAGTGGAATCTCTAGAAAGACATATATTTAGGAACGGAGGTACGAGGTAGTGTCATGTATGACATCTACATATCCAATTTAGCAGCCAGTAGTAGAAATCATTGTCTGCACAAAGGGATTACTGGTCGAAAATCCTAGCAAAGCATGCTGGCAGAACAATACAAGAGAGAGAGACGCACTTACAAGATCATAGCAATGCCTCAGTCCAGGATCTTGGTTGTCCAAGCTGTTAGATCCAGAAGAAACATCGTCCTTATAGTTTTTGCCAGCTGCATAACAGGTAACAGCGACTATTAGTATATTTGAAGTACATCGGGCAGGTGATGCTGGACGGGTTTAAAGGTGACAAGTACCTAGGCCACGGCGGGTGCTTGGCATCTTGCCAGACGGTGGGAATCAGGTTAGAAACATAAGGGTGATGATGTTGCGCTGGCTGTCGGGGTCCGGTAAGGAGATCTAGAACCGTCGCGTAGTGTGTTTGTGGAGCGGCTCTGGTAGGGTGAACTATGGTGTGGGCAAACGGATCCGTGGTCGTGGACGAGGGCGTAGGTGAAGCTGCTTCGGTGGTTGGGTTAAGGATGGTGTCGACGATGCAGATTTGCGGCCGTGGACGGGGCGTCATAAGCTACTCCGGTGGTTGGGTTAAGGGTGGTGTCGACGATGCGGATCTGCGGCCGTGGACGGGGCGTCAGAAGCTGCTCCGGTAGGTTGGATGAGGGTGTGAGGAAGCGAATCTGAGGCTGTGGACTTGTGAGTTGGCAAAGCGGCCCCGGTAGGGTTGAGAATGGTATAGGCGAAGCTACTCTGGTAGGGTTGACGATGGTGTCGGTGAAGCGGCTCCAGTAGGGTTGAGGAAGGTGTCGGCAAAGAGGATCAGAGGCCGTTGACGGGGGCGGAGGTGGGGCGGCTCCGGGGGGTGTGGACGAAGCGTCTCCGGTGGGGAGTACGAATGAGCCCCTGCAGATGCGCGGCGGTTGACGAGAGTACCGGTGAAGCATATCCGATGTCGTGGACAAGGCCGGCACTGAATGGGCTGTGCTACAGTGATGGATGAGCAGTCTACTTGTTTCTAGGGGAGGTGGGAGGGGTAGATGCGGCCGTGGAAGTAGATCCGACGAGGTGGATGCCGCTGGTAGTGAATGGGCTATGGTACGCCGGTGGATGAGCAGTCTAGGGTTTCGAGAGGGGAGGGGAGGAAGGTCGATGAAGTACGGACGACGTGATGTAAGATGCTCTAGTGATCTGGAGTTAGTCGTTTTTGCGGGAGGGGTAGAGGAAATGGGGGTGCCGTGTAGTGGAGGGAACCGAAAGTTACCAAAGCAGCCCCGACCTATTATGTAGATGAGGGCGGTATTGTAACTGTTGGTCTCCGTGCACCAAGGACAAAAGGGGAATTTTGCATGCTAAAGACTAAGGTGGCGGAAATTTTAGAAGGAGGCGGGAGATTTTGCCGCCCGCGGGATCGTTCGTATCCAGTTTCAACTAATTTTGGACCGTGCTAGCGGGAAGGTCATGCTAGATTGTGTACACGGGGCACGCGTCAGCAGTTAATAACTGGTGTGAAGTCCACCCCAGAAAAAAAGACAATAACTTGGGATGATGCGCTGATAACTTTAACGTTCACACGGGCGCGGCCAATCGTACGAGTGTAGTGGTGCGTTCACAAAAAAAGGGATCAAATGCTTAGCCTATGTATTTCTCGTGTAAATAGATAATTTAGTGCCATTCGTTATTTACTTTAAACATAATGCATTGACGTGTTAGTGTAGAGGTGCACAAAAAGAAATGGATATTGTAGTCCGCTACTTAAAGGTGTTACCTCATATGATTACATAGCCTCCATTTCATAAATTGCGTACTCATTGAATTCATATATGAATATTACATATATTACTTCATAATAGAACCTAAATCATCCAAGACTAATGAATTTGAATGCAAGAGTAACAATGGTGCATGCACATGATAGCTACATTGGTTGTTTGAAGAAACATCACTGTAACTTTGGCATGCACAACTGAAAAGGTTTATTTAAATAGAAAAAAATGTAATATGTGAGTGTCCAATCTTTATAGCGTTGAATCGATATTGTACCTTTGGCCACGATACGAAGTAGATATTGATTTATGTTCAAGCCATGCACGTCAATGATCGCTAGATAGTGATACATGAATGAATTGTGCAATCTCTCTCACACACGTACATATCTCATTTCCCTGTGGGCATCGGAATCACACACGCACACTCCGTGTATTTCTCTCCCTCCGTCAAGGTTAGAATTCGTCTTTCTACCCCGTCCTACAAGTCTCTCACACAGAAACACACACACTCTCTCTGTCTATCACGCACACCCCTTTAATTCCGCCCACCCACAGCCACTAATGTCTCAAAGTATAATAATGTCTCTCACACATATGCCTGATGGAGAAGTAAATGGTAGAAGTGGCGTGCAGGCAGTGTAGACGGCTAGGTAGACTAAACGAAAAGGCTATGCGGGTAGACTGAGGAGTCCTACCTATTCGCGTACGTGCCCATCCTTCCTGATAGGTGGGACCTATGCAAACAGATAAAAAATGTGTCGTAGCTAGTTCAGATGGATATTGGCGAGTGCGTGGGAGACACAACATTCTCTGGTTAAGGAATACTCCCTCCGTCTAGGTGAGTAAGTCACCTTATAAAAATCAGGTTTTCCCAAAACCTTTAGGCGTGGAACATTAACTTCCTGCTCGATCCCCTCCCAGCCTCGTTAGCCAGCGTTCTCTTCCTCCGTTGTCGCGTTCTACCTTTCCATTTTCCTCTTCTCAAGTGTGGAATGATCTGCATGTGATCCTTGATGCACCAGAACGACCACTGCATGCATCGAGGCAGGGCGTTGATTGGGCCTGCTTGGAGAGCTGAAAAGGCATCCTTATAACTACGTATTAATTGCTGATTTTGCTTCCATTTGTAATAGTGTCGTGGTTGGAAGTTTTGCTCGTCCCAGTGCTCTTTCTCGTCCAATCTACAACCACCTAGGTTGCGCTCACCTAGACGAAGGGAGTACACGGTTATCCTCATCAAAGGCCCATCTTCGCGCTTCCGCATGCACGAGAATTTGGTTCTGCTCGCAATATGGATGATACCTAGAGGATGAAGTGAACAGACATGCTAGCACGGGAGACCTATTTCCGCTATACAGTACTGGAGTACTCATGTTCCTACTACTAGTAGTAGTGGTACAACTGTGGTACACTTGATGGTCAAAATACTATTCATCCGGTCCTCAGAGTGAAGTGACAACACCTTGCGCGTGACACTAGTCCAGGAGGCGTGCTCGGGTTACCAAAGTTAGCCTCACCCTGTGCATTGTGCAGTCTGTCACCGCCGCTATATAGCACATTGGCATGCCTCGCCTCGTCTCCCTCTCCCCTTTCATAGCACCACTCCATCTCCATCTCCATCTCCATCTCCGTCTCCGTCTCCATCTCACTGTGCCCTGTGTACCGTCGCCTCGCTTACCTCCCCCAGTACCACTATTCCCTCGCTAGCCGCTCCAGCACCGACAACCTTCTCCCCCGTAAATCAAGCCCCCCAAAAACCCCACCTTCCAAACTCCACCATGGATGAACGCAAACCGCGCAACATCCATATGAGACGCGATTGGAGTAATCTCCCCAGTGACATCCTCGACCTATGTTGTTCGTGTATGGATATGTTGAACGCCCTGCGGCTGGCTGCATGCTCGAGGGCATGCACATGACCATCATCGAAGCGAGGCCTAAGCTTTTCAAGACACCTTGCTTGCTGCTATCTGGTCTTGCGAGATTGGCTCACCATGATACGTAGGCGTACATGATGCCCCTCGACTTCAATTCGATCTCCATTAGCCGAAACTTCTTTGCAGGTATGTAGTGGGTCGCCGTACATCATTTCCCTCAACTTCGATCCGATCACCATTGCCCGAAACTTCTTGGCAGGTATGTACTGGGTCGGCATGAACTCCCACTGGATGGCTGGATTCAGAGAAGACGGTAAAAAGTTGGTGCTCGTGAACTTCCAGACCTCCCATGAGATTATCGTTCCTCCATTGGATTATATAGAGTTTTACCATCGCGGTCCAAGTCATCTAGATTACCATGTCAGTTGGACGGACCTTGTTTTGCACAAGATTGTAATCTGCCAAGTGCCCACACGACATGCAAATTACGCAGACTTCAAGCTAATTGCCTTGTTCGACTGCGGACTCGCCTATCTTTACGCCGGTGCCTTCTTTAGCTGGAGACAACTCAGCTCACAGTGGATCATCATCAAAGCTGATACACACTTCTGTGATGCTGTTGAACACAATGGCATCATCTACGCGATCAACAAAGCAGATGGCACCATGTATTGCTAGGATGGCGCGTGTAAGTTGTTTTCGTCTCATGTTAATGATGACGCCATGACACTGTTTGAACTTTTTGTGATGATTGGCATATCCCTGTTTGAGTAGAATTTGAGTAGAACTATGGCAATGTATTAGAGACGCCGTAAATCAGCTGTATTTGGAATGAGTTAATTCATGCGATTGTGACCATGTCATTACAACCAATTTGTACCCCTGAATAATCAAACGGTTAGGAATATATGGATATTCTCCTTATTTTACAGTAATCTATATACTACTACTAAATATGAGTGTGTATCAATGGCCATGTTAGTTTTCTCATTTTCACGATGTAGAAACATGCACCACACTGTTTGTTTCATCTAACCATACATTAGGGAAGTAAATGTGCATATGGAGAAGTAAACGTGCATATGGAGAACTCGATATTTGGAAGTAGCGAAATCCTGTAATGCTTATGCTTACCATGTGTACATACCTATATTCGCCCTTCAGCAATCAATGGCTAGAATAACACCCTCACAAAAATTTTGCCCACAGAACACGAGTATATAACAATGCATGGTCTGTTAGTTACCTTGAAGAATTTGTTTGTGAGGACAGAACATGATTACATAACACGCATGACATGGTAGTTTCCTCTGAAGAATCGATTGCGAGATAACATGAGTATAACCATGCATGGCACTTCTATATTTTCGAACCCAGTATACATTTCCCTGTATTTTCCTCCCAGTTCCAACAGGGACATATCAATGCTATTTCTTGCATTATCCAACTCATACTCTGAACAATGCTTATCTTACATTAACAATGCCTATCCTTTTTGATATGATGCAGTGTCCCTACGGTTACTGCCCTTTGTAATCACACCACTTTTTCCAAAAACAGGGAAGCACAGCTAGTTCCTCGCTCGATCAGACGACGGCAAAAAACTGATGATCATTCGGACACATGAGCCGGAAAATTTATATTGCAAAACCCCCACTATATACAAGCACCGTGAAATACATGAGTATCCGGACAGTGGTTGTTACGTCTATGAGCAGGATACCAGCTTGTTGGGGCCTTCAGGATTTTTTAGTTGGAGGCGGGTAAACAGCCTTGGTTCACACTCTCTGTTTCTCAGACTCAATTATCCGATTAACCAGGAGATCACCGTTGGCAAGGACCTTGATGGCAGAGAGGCTCTGTTTGCTATGGAAAACTGTGTCTACATGGCGAGCCCTAGGAGTTCGGGAGCAAACTCCCCTGATTGACAACGATACAGCCTGCAGCCAAAAGAAGGTGAGAATGACAAAGGCATCCGGATTAACTTTGATCCTTGGATGTCTCAATTACGATAGGTAGTGATGTGGTTCAAGCCTTCAGGTTGATAGGTAATTGGGCTATTGCATCGAAAGGGTGGAGGACTGGTGTCTCTAGATCACTGGTCGCTGAAGCGGGGCTGCAAATTATGATGATGTTGGATCATCTCTTCGAGTAACTTTGTTATCTTTGTTGCTGGTTCTGGATGGGTAGTTCTTTCTTTTGTTATGCATATTCCTTGTCATTTGGTCATCCTCGTCTATGTCACTCTTACTATGTAATAGTTGCCTCTGTTTAGAATGTCATTCTCGTCTGGATCACGAGAGTCTGTGCGCTGCAGATGGGTGCGTTTTGGTGGTGTAGCAAGACTTCTTATGAACTATCATGTCTTGCTGTTTATGATTGTAGTAGTCACTAGTCAGTGTTTGAATGTTGTATATATCGTTGTTTCAAAATGTTTATTGTCTCGAACTACTGGTGGGCTAAATGAGGGCATCACCATTCTCAAGTGTTCAGAGTATATCTCCTTTTTTCAAGTTATATAATTTGAGCTCAGTGTCTTTTCGATGATGTACACTTATTTGGGCCAGTGAGGTGTCGTTGAATATGGGCCGAGTAGTAGCGCAATGCCAAACAGGTCAATTATGACTCTCCGGCCGGGCTCTCAAAAGATCCTCAAAAAAAGGCCGGGCTCTCCAAAAAAGAAAGAATAAGGACTCTTAGGCCGACATGTGGGTGCCACCGGTGTTTTCGTGCGCTTGCGCGCCGAGAGCATATTGGCGCGTGTTCGAAATTCATGCTACCTTTTCATCCCTAATCTCCCGTCCCTCCCCCACCTCTGGAATCTCGATTCCTACTCCAGTTCCCCCAAATCCCCCTCCTGTACTCCCTGTACTCAAGCGCACTGTCATGTCGCCGATCAACGCGGATCTCCGAGCCGGAGATCCTGAGGTCCGTCCTGCCTTCGGTTGCTGCGTGCTGTCGCTCAACAGTGACATGGCGGCGCTTGACGACCAGTTTGCCGGCAAAGTGCTGATGGTAACCATCAACGGCGACCGGCCTCCCGTCTCGCCGGACGACCTTGTCAAAGCTCTTGGCATTGTGCACGGCATCCAAATAAGTGACTTGCTCGTCGAAGTCTGTCCGCCACCGGCTGATTTCTTCGTCAGGTTCCAGACAACTTTCGACTGCAGTTGTGCGTTCGAATCTTCCCGGCGTTTGTTCTACGATGACGCACTGGTGAGCTTTGATCGGTGGCACCGAGGATGGGGCTCGGTGCCCTCTAAGCTTGAGTTTTAAACAAAGCTTATCTT
This sequence comes from Triticum dicoccoides, assembly GCF_002162155.2. Classification (NCBI taxonomy): domain Eukaryota; kingdom Viridiplantae; phylum Streptophyta; class Magnoliopsida; order Poales; family Poaceae; genus Triticum; species Triticum dicoccoides. The sequence goes on along the minus strand of NC_041391.1, from coordinate 193,463,028 downwards.
TCACGGCATGCCTCGACGTGCTTGGAACAACGAGTCCATGAATGAGCTTATCAACGACCTTGGAGGTGAGCTCGTAAGTATGTTTGTTCCTCCAGATAGCTGGGCTCTGACGGTTATGGCATGGATGAAGAAGCCGTCCACCATACCGAAGGTGATTGGTGTTGAGATACCGGTGCAGGAACCGGGGATGTACTATTCGTCGCCACCAAGGCCGCCGCGGACCACGTTAGGGATGTACTTGTATCGAGTGTTCGTGCATGTCGAAGAAGTGGTCAATCCATCAATCGAAGTCCTGCCACCGCCGCTGGTGCCAGGGTCCGTCGACGACGTCCATTACAGGAGTCAACGTCAGACTTTCCCCGCGTTGCTCAGAACGATGGATGGCACAGGGCCTACACCATCGCGCGGCGGCGGCCACTGCTTCTTTGGGAGAAGAGGCAGGGTTGGCTGCCTGGATGTTCTATAATTTGAGGTAACAACTGAATCTTGTCAGATAGTAGTTAAATCTAAGCTATGGGTGTGAAGCACTGATGTGCGAGAACATTTGATTGTGACCTGTTCTAATTTTGTACCTGAACTTCTTTTAGAAAGGGTTGTGCGTCAACTTAATGTGCTAGCAGAACTTATTGTGTTGTCTGTCTGTTTTTTTGCACAACATTCAAGATATTTCCCCGTCATTGCTAAAGACGATGAACCGTTATGTACGAGTTCGTTGGTTTCAACATAGCAGTACTGATACGTCTCCGTCGTATCTATAATTTTTCATTGTTCCATGCCAATATTATTCACTTTCATATACTTTTTTGGCAACTTTTTATATTATTTTTGGGACTAACATATTGATCCAGTGCCCAGTGCCAGTTCCTGTCTGTTGCATGTTTTTTGTTTTGCAGAAACCCAATGTCAAACGGAGTCCAAACGGGATAAAAACGGACGGAGATTTTTTTTGGAATATTTATGATTTTTGGGAAGTGAAATCAACGTGAAACGGTGTCCGGGGTGGTCACAAGGTAGG
>NC_041391.1:193455818-193461749 GCF_002162155.2 Triticum dicoccoides | reverse complement strand
CGTGGTCCACTCGTAAGGCGGTTGACGCTCTTCTTCTCACGCAAGAAAGCTAATTTTATGAGAAAGATCTAGGCGAAAGATTCACCCCAATCGGAGTTACGGATCTCCAGATATAAAGGAAACGGTGAAGGGGTAGAAGCAGAGAACGCAGAAACAGAGAGATAGATCCAATCTCAGAGGGGCTCTCGCCCCTCCCAAGCCATGGGAGCCAAGGACCAGAGGGGAAACCCTTCTCCCATCTATGGAGAAGGTCAAGGAAGAATAAGAAGAAGGGGGGCCCTCTCCCCCTTGCTTCCGGTGGCGCCGGAACGCCGCCGGGGGCCATCATCATCACCGCGATCTTCACCAACACCTCCGCCATTTTCACCAACATCTCCATCACCTTCCCCCTTCTATCTACAGTGGTCCACTCTCCCGCATCCCGCTGTACCCTCTACTTGAACATGGTGCTTTATGATTCATATTATTTTCCAATGATGTGTTGCCATCCTATGATGTCTGAGTAGATTCCTATTGTACTATCGGTGATTGATGAATTGCTATGATTGGTTTGAGTTGCATGTTTTATTATTGGTGCTGTCCTATTGTGCCCTCCGTGTCGCGCAAGCATGAGGGATTCCCGCTGTAGGGCTTGCAATATGTTTATGATTTGCTTATGGTGGGTGGCGTGAGTGACAGAAGCACAGACCCGAGTAAGTAGGTTGTTTGCGTATGGGATAAAAGGGGACTTGATGCTTTAATGCTATGGTTGGGTTTTACCTTAATGAATCTTTAGTAGTTGCGGATGCTTGCTAGAGTTCCAATCATAAGTGTATAGAATTCCAAGTAAGGGATGATATGTTAGCTTATGCCTCTCCCTCAAATAGAATTGCAATAGTGATTACCGGTCTAGTAACATAGTCAGTTGCTTAGGGACAATTCCACAACTCCTACCACCACTTTTCCACACTCGCTATATTTACTTTGTTGCTTCTTTATCTTAACAGCCCCTAGTTTATATTTACATGTTCTTTACTTTCTTGCAAGCTTACCCAAAAACACCTACAAAGTACTTCTAGTTTCATACTTGTTCTAGGTAAAGCGAATGTCAAGCGTGCGTAGAGTTGTATCGGTGGTCGATAGAACTTGAGGGAATATTTATCTACCTTTAGCTCCTCGTTGGGTTCGACACTCTTACTTATCGAAAACTGTTGCGATCCCCTATACTTGCGGGTTATCAAGACCTTTTTCTGGCGCCGTTGCCGGGGAGTAATAGCGTGGGGTGAATATTCTCGTGTGTGCTTGTTTGCTTTATCACTAAGTAGTTTTTATTTGCTGTTCGTAGTTGTTCTCTATCTTTAGTTATGGATATGGAACACAAAATACCAAAAAAATAGGTGTACTTGCTACTCATGAGGATGGGGTAACTCCTAAAACCCTTGATTCTCATCATGAGAAAAATATTTTGTACTACTTTGATAATCCTGAGAAAACCCCATTCAACTTTATAATGGGAGTAACGTTGGATCAACGTGAATACTTTAGGGATTATCGCTCGACACAAAAAGGGAAACTATTATGGGATCAAATTAATATGTTGAAGTGGTATGCTTGGCAACTATGCGTGGAATATGATTATACTTGTTGCTCTAGGATGAATTCTCTGTACCTTCCCTTTTCATGCAAATTTAATGATAATAAAACCTTAGCTTCTTATGCTAATGGTATATATGATTACTATGATGTGGAACAAATAGAAGAATTTGTTGCTTTTATGGGTGCTTATGAAATTGAAGCTATGTGTAAAGAGTTTGAGGATTTTGATGATGTTGTTTATAGATCTGAAAATTTAGCTATCCTCAAATATTGCTATGAGAATTATAAATACAATTATGAAATTAATGCAATTATTAAGAAAGTTTCCGCTGTCCAAGAAGAGACTAATATTTTGCAGGAATCTATGGAAGAAGAAATTGATGAAACATGAGCTCATTGGATGAAAAAGATGAGGAGGAGAGCGAAGAACAAGAGGAGGAAGAGCGGATTGATCACCCATGCCCACCTTCTAATGAGAGTAACTCTTCAACTCATACATTGTTTAATTCCCCTTCGTGTTTACCGAAGGATGATTGCTATGATGATTGCTATGATGACTATTATGATCCCATTGATTATCTTGAAGTATCCCTTTTTGGTGATGCTTGTGGCCAAGATGCCAATACGAATCATGCTTGTGGAGATGAACTTGCTATAGTTCCTTATGTTAAACATGAAATTATTGCTATTGCACCCACGCATGATAGTCCTATTATCTTTTTGAATTCTCCCGACTGCACTATATCGGAGAAGCTTGCACTTATTAAGGATTATATTGATAGGTTGCCTTTTATTACTACACATGATAATTTTGATGAATATAATATGCATGTGCTTGCTGCTCCTACTTGCAATTATTATGAGAGAGGAACTATGTCTCCACCTCTCTATGTTTCCAACACGATAGAATTGCAAGAAACTGCTTATACTATGCATTGGCCTTTACTATGTGTGCATGAATTGTTCTCTTATGACATGCCGATGCATAGGAAGAGAGTTAGACTTCGTTGTTGCATGACATATGTTACTTTATGCTCAATACTAAATTACAAATCATTGTTAATTAAAATTGGCTTTGATATACCTTGGGATCCGGGTGGATTCATTACTTGAGCACTTTATGCCTAGCTTAATGGCTTTAAAGAAAGCGCTGCCAGGGAGACAACCCGGAAGTTTTAGAGAGTCATTTATTTCTGTTGAGTGCTTTCATATAGTTTAAAAACAACAAAAATAAAGAGGGGAACCCAAAAACTTTTCAAAAGGGAAAGTGAAAGTGAGAAAGACAAGCATTGTTGAAGTGGGAGAGCTCCTTGAACTTTGTTCATGCTCATGGAAACTTTGTGAATCTTGATTACAGAAACTTTTCATCAAAAATAATTATCCCCTTGTACAATTTCATTGTATTATAAAAATAATGTGCTAAGGTTTGCCTTTAGGATGTTTACAATGCTTGTTGGTTTGTACGGTGCAGGACAGAAACTTTGGCTGTAGTGTGCGATTTTACATTTTTAACTGGAACGTCAATTGGTTCTGATTCCTTTTGCACTGTCTTTCTATACAACTTTTCTATTTTTCCTAATTTTTGTAGAATTGTTGGGGTACCATAATTATGGTGAATGTTCAGATTGCTACAGACTGTTCTGTTTTTGACAGATTCTGTTTTTGATGCATAGTTTGCTTGTTTTGATGAAACTATCAATTTATATCAGTGAATTAAGCCATGAAAAAGTTATATTATAGTAGACACAATGCAAAAACAAAATATGAATTGGTTTTCAACAGTACTTAGAATGGTGATTTGCTTTATTATACTAACGGATCTTACCGAGTTTTCTGTTGAAGTTTTGTGTGGATGTAGTGTCTAATCGAGGATGTTTCGATGTGAGAAGAAGGAAGAGAGGCAAGAGCTCAAGCTTGGGGGCACCCCAAGTAAATATTCAAGTAGACTCAAGCATCTAAGCTTGGGGATGCTGGGGAGTCATCCCCTCTTTCTTCAACAAGTATCGGTATGTTTTCGAATTCGTTTCGTTCGTGCATTATGTGCAAGTCTTGGAGCGTCTTTTGCATTTAGTTTTCATTTTTATTTTATGCACCATACTGGTATGAGATAGTCCTTGGTTGATTTATAGAATGCTCATTACACTTCACTTAAATCTTTTGAGTATGGCTTTATAGAATGCTTCATGTGCTTCACTTATATCATTTGAAGTTTGGATTGCCTGTTTCTCTTCATATAGACAACCGCCATTTGTAGAATGCTCTTTTGCTTCACTTATATTTGTTAGAGTGTGGGCACATCTTTTGTAGAAAGAATTAAACTCTCTTGCTTCACTTATATCTATTTAGAAAGATGGCAGGAATTGGTCATTCACATGGTTAGTCATAAAATCCTACATAAACTTGTAGATCGCTGAATATGATATGTTTGATTCCTTTTAATAGTTTTGCGATATAGAGGTGATAATATGTGGGATGTACTAGTAGATTGTTGTGTTTAGTAAAGATGTTGGTGTTAAGGTTTGTGATTCCCGAAGCATGCACGTATGGTCTACTAACTATGTAACCAAATTGGCGCGCATTGTATTTTGATTGTTTATCTTTGCGTGAAGGTCGGGGGCGCGCGATGGTTAACTCCTACCAACCTCCCCCATAGGAGCATGCGTGTAGTACTTTGTTTCAAGGGCTTCTAAATTTTTGCAATAAGTATGTGAGTTCTTTATGACTAATGTTGAGTCCATGGATTATACGCACTCTCACCCTTCCATCATTGCTAGCCTCTTCGGTACCGTGCATTGCCCTTTCTCACCTCGAGAGTTGGTGCAAACTTCGTCGGTGCATCCGAACCCCGTGATACGATACGCTCTGTCACACATAAGCCTCATTATATCTTCCTCAAAACAGCCACCATACCTACCTATTATGGCATTTCCATAGCCATTCCGAGATATATTGCCATGCAACTTCCATCATCATCATATTCATGACTTGAGCATTCATTGTCATATTGCTTTGCATGATCGTAAGATAGCTAGCATGATGTTTTCATGGCTTGTCCGTTTTTTGATGTCATTGCTACGCTAGATCATTGCACATCCCGGTACACCGCCGGAAGCATTTATATAGAGTCATATCTTTGTTCCAGTATCGAATTATAATATCGAGTTGTAAGTAAATAAAAGTGTGATGATCATCATTATAGAACATTGCCCCATAAAAAAGGGGGGGAAGGCCACAGAAGCCTAAATAAAAAGGGGGCCTAAGAAGCCCACCAAAAAAGAGAAAAAGAAATGGGGCAATGTTACTATCTCTTTTTCCACACTTGTGCTTCAAAGTAGCACCATGTTCTTCATATAGATTGTCTCCTATGTTGTCACTTTCATATACTAGTGGGAATTTTCATTATAGAACTTGGCTTGTATATTCCAACCATGGGCTTCCTCAAATTCCCTAGGTCTTCATGAGCAAGCAAGTTGTATGCACACCCACTTAGTTTCTTTTTTGAGCTTTCATACACTTATAGCCCTTAGTGCATCCATTGCATGGCAATCCCTACGCCTCACATTGACATCAATTGATGGGCATCTCCATAGCCCATTGATTAGCCGCGTTGATGTGAGACTTTCTCCCTTTTTGTCTTCTCCACATAACCTCCATCATCATGTTCTATTCCACCCATAGTGCTATATCCATGGCTCACGCTCATGTATTGCGTGAAGGTTGAAAAAGTTTGAGAATACTAAAGTATGAAACAATTGCTTGGCTGACACCGGGATAGGCATGAGGGGTACCTTGTGTTAAGAAAAGGGAGCATACAAGACTATATGATTTTGTAGGGATAACTTTCTGAAGCATTGATGTTTTGAAATACATGATTGTTTGTTGGGATGCCCTAAGTATTATTGCTTTTATGTCAAATGATAGGCTATTGCTTTGAATCACTCGTGTCTTAATATTCATGCCATGATTAGACATATGGTCAAGATTATGCTAGGTAGCATTCCACATCAAAAATTATTTTTTTTATCATTTACCTACTCGAGGACGAGCAGGAATTAAGCTTGGGGATGCTGATACGTCTCCGTCGTATCTATAATTTTTGATTGTTCCATGCCAATATTATTCACTTTCATATACTTTTTTGGCAACTTTTTATATTATTTTTGGGACTAACATATTGATCCAGTGCCCAGTGCCAGTTCCTGTCTGTTGCATGTTTTTTGTTTTGCGGAAACCCAATATCAAACGGAGTCCAAACGGGATAAAAACGAACGGTGATTTTTTTTGGAATATTTATGATTTTTGGGAAGTGAAATCAACGTGAAACGGCGTCCGGGGTGGTCACAAGGTAGGGGGCGC
>NC_041391.1:193453495-193455561 GCF_002162155.2 Triticum dicoccoides | reverse complement strand
CCCTCGTGGTCCACCCGTAAGGCGGTTGACGCTCTTCTTCTTGCTCAAGAAAGCTAATTTTATGAGAAAGATCTGGGCGAAAGATTCACCCCAATCGGAGTTACTATAAATGGGTTGTAGTAAATTTCATTAGAATTAAAAAATGGGTTGTACATTCTTACAAATCGCAAATGGGCTATATGTTCTCTACCACACACTTGTGGGCCTTCTAAGTTGATGCGTCCCATAAAAAAACTAAGTTGACGCTTTGTCAACAACACATGGTTCTAGCAGCTATAGCCGTTAGATGTCCATCCAACGGATGTCGTGCTTCTTCTTCAATCTCGGATATTCTTGCTTCATCCGACCAAAAAATGATTCCTCCCCTGACATCTGGGGCGCACCGTTTCGTAGGCTGACCTATGGGCCTACTGAGTTGACGCATACCAAGGGCTTTGTCAACTTAGTCAATATAAACGATTCTAGCTACAGTGACCGTACGATGTCCATCCAACGGCCGTAGTGCTTCTTCAACCTCTGGTCTTCTTGGTCCAGCCGCCCAAAGCAACGCCGGTCGTGCCGCGTGCTCCTGCCTCCCGTGGCTGGTTGTGTTGCCGCGGAGGCCCCACCGCCCCTACTATTTCCACCGCTGGACAGGCCCTGCGGCGACGACAGTCTCACACCACAGTCGAACCAATGAACCCTCATACTCCTCTCTGCGCGGGTTTCCACTGCTGCGTCTTCCCCGGCTCCGCGTCGTCCCCTTCCTAGGCCTCACCATCGTCCACCGCCCTGGTGCTCACGGCGTGGCGTGGTCAACGTGGTCAAGGAACGACCTCCATCGGACATGGACTGTACGTGGAAAGGCTGACAGCTGGGTCCACGGCCGCAGCAAGGAAGTGCCTCCATATTACGCAGAAACTAATGATTCCTCCATCTGACAGCAGGGACCCACGGACGGGCCACCGTATTTCGCAAAAAAAACGTTTCCCCCTAACTGCTGGGACCCACCAGCTACATCTTCGCACGCAAGGAAGTGCGTCTGAAAAAAACGATTTCCTCCCTGACTGCTGGGACCCACCATCTACATCTTCGCACGCAAGGAAGTGCCTGACAGTCGGAACCCACCTGGTCAAAGCGTACGTAGCGTTGTCATTCTGGTCGTGAACGTGTACATACATACTGGTCGATGTAGAATCGCGCACGTGTCATAGTAGAGGCGCGCATGTAGCATGTACACGTACGTACAACGGCTAGTGTGCAAGAAAGAAAATACGGCCACGTACGTACATACGGGCGGGGACTCGAACGCCTACTCGCGCATACGTACGGCCAGGGCTTGTGTACATAGCTGGGTCAGAACGGAGAAACAACATCGTCGTCATGTTCATGGGGAGCCAACCAGCTGGGTCGGAAGGGAATCGTCGTCGTGTTCATCGGGAGGGCTTGGATGGAACATGCGATGGAAACGAGGCCTGACGTACCACAGAATAGAGGAAACAACCTTGTGTTCGATCGTCCACGTTCTAAAGGGGATCCTGTTCATTGGGAGGGGTCTGGCGTACCACAAAACGGAGGAAACGGACTTGTGTTGGACCTCCTATGGTCGAAACAGGGTCCTGTTGATCGGGAGGGGTGTGGCGTACCGCAAAACGGAGGAAACGGACTTGTGTTGGAGCGCTAGGTCGAAATGGGGGTCCTGTTCATCGGGAGGGGTGTGGCGTACCACAAAACGGGACTCCATGGGATACTGTTCGTCTCCACCGTCGACCTCCTCCAGCCTCCACGGGCTACTGTTCATCCACCGTCGACCTCCTCCAGCCTCCACCTGCTCCTGTTTATCCACGTGCTCCTGTTCATCCAGCCTCCACCGCGCGCTACTCCACCGGCTATTGTTCATCCACCCCTCTCCACGGGCTCCTGTTCAACCACCCCTCCACGGGCTACTGTTCATCCACCCCTCCACCGTCTACTGTTCATCCAGCCCTCCACGGGGTCGTCCTTTTCATCCAACCCTCCAGGGGGTCCTGTTCATCCAGCCCCAACCGGCTCGATCGATCGGGGTTCTGTTCATCCAGAGGCAACAC
>NC_041391.1:193450464-193452825 GCF_002162155.2 Triticum dicoccoides | reverse complement strand
TCGATCGGCTTCAGTTAGAAGCAGTAGCGAAGGAATCGCTCGATCGGGTTCAGTTAACAACCATCAATCGATCGCTCGGGTTCAGTAACGCGTAGCCTGCAATGCAATCGCTCGGGTTAAGTATAGGCGAACGCCTCGCTCGGGTTCAGTTACATCCCAACGCCTCGCACCCACGCGCGTACATGTACGAGGGAAACGCGCATCGCTCGGCCCCGACTACCCACCGTAACCAGGAACACCCCGATATTTTCCTCGCCCTAACTTCTACCATGGTTTTTTTCGTCATGGACGGCCCAAAGAATGTCATGCAGCTGCGTCTCCGGTCCGCCCAGGACGAAAAGCCAATTTTCTGTCATGATTTTTTGTCATAGAAGTAGGAGCCCACAACATCTATGATGATACCGGGTTTTGTCACAATTATCGTCATAGAAGTGTCATAAGTATGACAAAAAAAATTGTCCGGCCCAAAATGTCACAGATGTGTCTTTTTTTTGTATTGTTAATAGCCATCGGACGTTGTTCCGTGGCTCGATCCTGGGGCACCTTCTGGCGTTGGATCGCAACCGAGAGAGCGACCATTTCCTTCTTTGGAAGGACTACTTTGACTCAACCAACCCGCTGTTCAACCATTAGAAATTCTACCGGCGTTTCCGTATGAGTAGGCATCTTTTCGACCGTATTAGAGGGGGGATGGTCGGATACAAACTATTTCGAGTGCAAATAGGACGCCCTTGGAAATATTGGCTTCTCATCTTATCAGAAATGCACTGCTGCCATCCGGATGCTTGCATACGGAGTGCGCGGTGATCTCATTGATGAGTACGTCCGTATGAGCGAGTCTACATGCCTAGACTCCATGTACAAGTTCTACAAGGCTATGATTGATGTGTTTAGCCTTGAGTACTTGAGAGAGCCGTCTCCTCAAGATACAACCCGCTTGTTTGGCGATGAATGCCACCAGGGCCTTCCCAGGGATACTTGGCAGCATAGACTACATGCACTGGGAGTGGAAGAATTGTCCTTCTGCTTGGCAAGGGAAGTATAAGGGCCATGTCAGGGCTTGCACTGTCATACTTGAGGCCGTGGCCTCATAAGATCTTTGGATCTGATACTCTTTCTTTGGCATGGCCGGATCACACAATGATATCAACGTGCTTCAACGCTCGTCGGTGTTTGCAAGGCTTGCCGAGGCAACAACTACGACAAAGGATACTATCTAGGTGACGATATCTATCCTCAGTGGACCACTATTGTGAAGACAATTCCTAACCCTGTTGGAGAGAAAAGGAAAAGATTTGCCCAAGAGCAAGAGAGTGCTAGGAAGGACGTCGAGCGTGCCTTTGGTGTTTTGCAATCTTGATGGGGCATTGTTCGGTATCCTGCTAGGACTTGGAGCACCAAGAAGATGTGGGAGGTGATGACAACTTGTGTGATCATGCACAATATGATCGTAGAAGATGAGCGCTCGAAATGTATCTACGATCAAGGGTTTCGGTTTCAGGGTGAGAATGATGTCCCTGAGCACGGAGGAGCGGCAATGTTTGAACAGTTCATCCTATTTCGGCATGAAATGCGTGACTGGGAAACTCACATGCAGCTGCAAAATGATTTGGTTGAGTATATGTGGGCTCATGTTGGCAACCAATAGATGTATCTTCTTTTCACATGTATTTGAGACAATTTAATTTTTATTCGGCTTGCAAAATTATGCATAATTTATTTGGTTTTGCAACTAAGACTGTGCTAACATCCAGTCGGCTGGACGTTAAGCAACAGATGCACACGATCCTTCGATGGCTGAAACAATGCTCCATCCACTATTCCTATTCTCCCCCCGATCGATTTATTGCACAATAAGTAAAAACACAAAAAAATACCTACATAGAATTCAAACATGCGTCGAGGTGGAAAGGACAAGCCCAACTACCATCACGCCAACCTAGTTTGTTGTTCATTAGGTGAAAACGGTAAGTCTTTTAAACTCTTTCTTACAACTATCATAAGAAAAACGAAAGCTATTTTTTGAAAAAAAAATCCGCTTCATCAATGAAAGTTACGAGGAGTATATTTCATGATGCCCCTCCCTCCCCCATCCCCACCCCGGTCGCCAAAGTTATCGGGACCGGGGTACATAAGTTATCAGGTCCGCGAGATGTGGGTTACCGTGCTATTAGCATGAAAGTTCCCGTGGGTATATTTTATCACCCCTCCCCCTCCCCAGAGTTATCAGGACCGGGGTACATAGGTTATTAGGTCTAGGTCTGCAAAATATGTGGGTTACCATGCTATTCACACACACGAATGTTACCGGACCCCCCCCCCCTCCTCATGTCAAAGTTATCAGGACTGGGGTACATAAGT
>NC_041391.1:193437582-193450061 GCF_002162155.2 Triticum dicoccoides | reverse complement strand
CCCCTCGGTCGACAAAGTTATTAGGACAGGAGTACATAAGTTATCAGGTCTGCAATGTGTGAGTTACCATGCTATCCACAGAAAAGTTATCGCGGGGATATTTGATCGACTCCCCTCCCTCCCGGTCGCTGAAGTTATCAGGACAGGGGTACATAAGTTATCAGGTCTGCAATGTGTGAGTTACCATGCTATTCATACAAAAAACTTATCGAGTGTATGTTTACATTAGTTTATTTTTGGGTCAAAAAAGCTACCACGATATTTGTACATAAGCTATTAGGTTTGTGGTGCATATAATTATCACGCTCATTACATAGAATTTACAGTAGTGCTACACAAACGACACCCATGCACGACTGCTGCACGATTCTACACATCCAGCCATCAAAATATTGCATGAAGTCCAGCACGGCCATTTGATCATCAATCGTCCATGAATCGTCCATTTCGCATCGGCTGTGAAGTAGTTTCGTAGAATTTACCGAGGTATGACAAACGAGAAAAAAAATCGTTGTTCGAATTCTATAGGAGTGAAATATTTATTTCATCACTACAAAAAAAGACAAAGTGAAGTACAAAACACGTTGCATTGGTCCTTTTAAAAACTTGGAGCAAAATGGTTTTGCCTCCTCGTTAAAGGCGTTGTTTCTTTCTCGCTCTCAATTATTAAGGTAGAAATACCAATTAATCTGCGAATGAAACATAATAGATAGTCATATCAGTTGGTAGTGCATCGTGGCCACAATGAACTCGTCGTGTGTTCGAATCCTAGTGGTGGCACCATTTTTCTGGTCGACTGGAAAATATCTTTTCAGTTGAAACTATACTATTTTTTCATATGTCTGCCTATGAAATAATGCAAAATGCGTGCATATTCGTTGAAAGTGGCCGGCTAGCCGGCAATGCTAGCAAATATGGATCAACGCGTTTAGCACTCTGCCGACCCAAATTTAAAAGAGGACAGACGCTGAATGGGCGACCGGCCCAAACGAATGAAAAGCGGACAAAACGCAGTTCGTTTGGGTCGGCTTGTTGGAGTTGCTCTTAATTTTGTTGTACCTATTAAGATGACTGCTTTGCTAATCGAAGAAAATGAGTTGCTCCTGCCGTGCAGACAGATGTCAATCCAAGTCCCATCGTCGTCGTCCAGATGGATACGGGGTTTCGGCACCCCCATGCACGCGCAACAGTTCTCCCTTTCTCCGCCATGATGGACGCCGATCCAAAACAGTGCCGACACGGCGATTAGATTTGCTGATCCGTGAATGAATGAAATGGACGGCCTCGTCTTGGTCTGGTCTGGTCTGGTGCCGCCGGAGACGCCGACGCCGACACCGGAAAGTACAAGGAAACCATATCCTCCCCGCGTGCCGTGCCGTCCGTCGCCGCGCCGTCCGATGGCGAAAGGCTACTACTGCTACCCTAGCTAGCTCGCTAGGGAACAAATCTGTCCACAAAGATCCATTGTCCACGTAGCAAAAGGCTACCTAGATGCTTGTTTCTTTCCTGTCCACGTATTCCCGTTGTAGCGAACGGCGTGTTTTTTTTTCTACGGCGGTAACGGCTCTCGTTTTTTTACCTTATCTCGTTATCTCGGCCTGGAGAATTTACTTGATCCGCTCCCCCACTTTGCTATCCCCCACGTTGACCACGCCGAGACTCGAGGGCCCCGGCACGTGACCCCCCACCACCAACCCCACTCAACACCACCACACTCTCCACTGCTTTGGCTGAGCCTGAGCCTTATCCTCTCTCGTGGAAGACATCTGGACCGTCCGTCCGATCCGACGGCGAGGGGCGGGTCCTCGGCGCCGCGCGGGCACGTGATCGCCAGCTGTTTGCCCACCGGCTGCCCCGCCCGGCGGTCACCACGTGGTGGCCGCCGGCGGTGGCCCTGCCGCCCCTCGTGGAAAAGGCAAAGGCGAGTGGAGTGGGGCTCTTTCCCGTTTGGCCCCTCCATGAGCGGCCCTTTCCGAGAACAGCAAGGGGGTCTACGTGCAAAAACGACGCGGATCGAAAATCGGGAGGAAGGAGGGAAACCTTTGGCGCCCATTCGCCCAATCATTTGAGCTGCGACGAAAAGACTGCGGTGCCCCTCCCCGCTGTCGTTTCCGGAGGGCCGAGGGCGATACTGTGGCGGTCAAAGTTGTACTGGGCAGAGGGCAGCGCAGGAACTTTTCCTGTCGACCGGTGGGGTATACATGCAGGCGGCAGGCCCCAGTACGATGCGGTGGGACAGACGGGGGCATGTACGGGATGGGATGAGACGAGGCATGCCGCCTTCCTTCCCCGCTGCTGTTCGGTCGTACTACGTGATGTACGTACGTGGTACGTGCTCGACCGCCAACGGAAGCGGCCGTGATGTGTGGAGCCCGTCGCGCCGGCTTGTCGTGTTGCCATCCGGATTAGGTGGTGGGATTAGTACTAGCGTCTTTGATGTGCAATGTGTCGTGCCGTGACCAGGTGCTGTGGACATGGCAGCCAAAAACGACAGCAGGTGGGCCTCTTTTTCTTCTGCCGTGATTAGTGGTAGAAGCTAGGGTTAGGAGTAGCCGTTAATGATGGACGCACATGCACGGCGGGAGTGAATGGCGATGTGTTCTACGGTGGGTGGGTGGGTGGAAGTGCAGCAGCAGCGCCATGGAATAATAACGGTCCTGTCGTCTCCGACGGAGCGCATGCACCATGCAGCCGGCGGGACCCGGGCGCGGCCTGGATGCCTGCGTCGCCCCTGACCTGGCTGTTGGTCAAGCGGCCGGGCTCGGTCGACTAGGCATGGTATGGCGCCGAAGGCCGAACCCATTTCGATCCTCTCACCGGTCCGTCCATCGGTCCGTCACCTGCCGCTGCGCTCCTGGGCGTACGTACCTGTACGTATGCTTGTACGCCCGGTATCCCATACTGACCACGCACTCATATGCTGGGCACGCCGGACTGGGCGCGGCGCGATCGCGGATCCATCGGTTTCCCCATGCGTAGGCTGCAACAAGGGGTGTGTAGCGTAGCGTAGGGGAGGCTTCAGTCCGTCCTTCCCTGTGATCGTCGGCCAGCCGTTGCACCTATGGATATTTTACTGGAGTAGCCTCGTGAGAAATCTGCTCGGTAAAGGAGATGCTCCTGTTGTAGCTGCCATGCCATGCCCTGCCCTGGCCGGGTGAGGTGCGGCCGTGCGGGGCGCCCGGTGGCGGTGGACTGGTTAACGGAGTGGACCCGCCTGCCCGCTAGCGGTGCTCAAAAGGCTACGGCTCTGACACAGATTATCCACCACGGGCAGTATAGTAGTAGAAAAAGATTTGGAGTGCTCTCGGTCGGCTCGGCTCGGGTAGGCTAGGCAAATGCAGCCGGCTCGATTTCGAACAGAGAAACGAAGCCTGCCGCTTGCCAGATAAACGCGGGCAAAGAAGAAGAAAATAATTGATGCAACATACTAGTACAGCAACTGTGGCACAATACAATGGTGCATGCACAGGACTGCCACGTTAGTCGATCTGCACATATTGCGTATTGCTTGCATGCTAAAACCATGTACATTTTCATCATAGATGCGCTCTTCCCGCTCATCACAGTCGTCTCTCATCTCATGCAAGTCTGTGTTCCAATGTTGCGTGATCTGGCCACTACGCGCCGCAGATGCCGTCAGACCGGTCAGTGCAGGCACTCCTAGCTCGCATTGAATCCCGCCATTCATTCATTTACACATCGAGTTTGTCCGATCACACTCCCGGATCTCCTCTCTGGCAAAGCTAGCAAGGAGTATCTTTTGATTTCTTCCTTCAACCGTCCAGTGGCCTAATACTCGAGTAGCCATGTAGACCGGCGGCAACAGCCCTCCGCTCTGCCGCAGCAACGCCAGCCATCCTTGTCCATGTGAGACTCTCTAGACAAATATTTGTAGTCCATATTAACATACATCCTATGGCTTATAGCCATAACAAACAAGCAACGCTCGTTTTAACTTTGTATAACCACATCCTCTTGATCTCCTTTGATGGTGGATCTGCACTAACATGTTGGTCACGAGCCTCTTCTCTTTTGTGTAGCATGGAGCAGGTGTCTGGTCAAGCATTCTGCCCATGTTGCACGCCATGTGATCCGGCCTCCATTGGCATGTTCCTGGATATTACTATAGTCAAATATGCTACCACCCACTAAAGTTTTGTTTTCCACAGCCTATGTTGCCGCTGGAGCATAAAGAAAGAGCGTCATGTCGCGGGTCGAACCAACCGTCGGAGGTGCGTGCCGGGTGCCTGTGGCTTCCCTCGGGGCACGGTCCAGACGCCAAGTTAAGCTCAAGACAAACGATTAAGATTTAGATTTGGTTTTGGTTTTGGCGGAAACACGAGAATTAGCAGGGTGGTTCAGTCCAGTGGCTTGTCAGTGATCGGATCAATTTGCAACTTGTGATATCGTTCCCCCCAAGTGGATCAGCGATAATTGTAAATTTGTCACATGGATGTCCATGTATTTTCACCCGTAAAATGAAGCATGTGCAGTACCCACCGGCGGCATGCGTATCATATACTCCCTTCATTTTTTTTCATACAAGGTCACTTTGGCTTTGACCTATAATTCTGGTTAACAAAATATGAATTGTATGTCATAAAAAACATATCATCGGAAAGTTCTTTGGAATGTGCATCCGGCGAAATACTTTTTATGGCATACAACTTACTTTTTGTTGGTAAAATTAACAGTCAAAGTTAGACATAAAAATATGAAACAACCTTGTATAAAAAAATGGAGGGAGTATTACAAAAGAATGGACGAATATGGCCAACCATTTTGTACTCCCTCTGTTCCTTTTTACTTTTTTAGTACGCATGTAAAATTTGATCAGTCAAACTTTGTAAAGTTTGACTAACTTTGTAGGAAAAAAATATCAACATCTACAATACTAAAGCTACATTGTATAAAAATTAATTTCATGATGCATCTAACAATAATGATTTCATATTGCGAATGTTGGTATCTTTTTCTATAAACTTAGTCAAACTTGACAAAGTTTGAGTTTGACTAAGTTCATGCAGGCTAAAAAGAAATGAAGGGAGTATATCTGAATACATCAAGGACGCACCCCACACACAACTCTCCATCTAGACAAGCGTCACACTCATTCTATGAACTCCATCTGAAAGGTCGCTCCATTGTCCATTGATACTACCCTGCTGCCGAACCCCCTCCCCGAATTCCTGATTTATCCTAGTGAGCACCATCGTTAGAGATGGCACGTCTTGGCTGAAGACGATGTTCTTCCTATGCTTCCACCGCTCGGAAAGGACCAACTGGATGATCGCACAAAGTTCCTTGACCGTACTGGTATATGCGTAGTCTCTCGATCTCTCTCGGTCAGTTTGAGTGTGTTAGTCGTGTGTGTATTCTCTCTCTCTGTGTGCGCGTGCGCGCTATATTACCCAAGTGTACACTGTTGCATACCTACACCTCCTTCCTCGACCACGGCTCACCATTGGAGACCAGTATGCACGTCACGATTGGTACCGGACATATAACACCATACACACGTAGGCTTCAACCTAGTGGGTCACAGATATCCAAATTCAATTAGGAGGAAGCATTTTTTCTTGAAATAAGGAGGCACCTATTTTGCGCGTGATCTTGAACCTAGTCGGTCCCTAATTGTCAGCTTCTCCATGTGCAGTCCTCTTTCGACGACTCTCGGTTGTTGACTACGTTGGCAACACCAGACGGTGACGCCTCGACGAGCGCACCAAGGCGGCAGACAACAAAGAGGCCTCGAACGGGAATGACTCATAGCCTAGTAAGACGCTGCAGTGTAGTCCCACGTGAGGGGACAATGGTTAGCTGGTTCGGTGCGGGGTGGGGTTGCCGTCACCGGGGAACAACAGGAGGTGTGGAGGTAGAGGGATGGCTTGGGAGGCGGTTTAGCATAGGATGGGGCGGCGAGGGGAGCATTGTAGCGCCGTTAGCCGCGAGAGGCAGGAACGGATGATCTGACCGCACTCGTTTGAGTGGTTAGAGGAAGAAGACGGATTGCAGAAGCACAATAGCCGTTGGATATCAATCCAACGACTACAGTTGGCAGATTCATTTGTTGATCATGTTGACAATGCCTTGCATTGGCTTCAAGCTCATGGGTCCCAATGCTTTTCTAGGGAAAGGTCGGTCCCAAATGCCATACTTCAAATATGTGGCGGAACTATAGCCTTTTTTAAGAATTTATAGTTCACTTGCTTAGCGTGCCAACCTAGAAAAAGACTAAAATTTCCTTCATGGCCCAAATCCATCTATCCTGTTGGGAGATTTGCACTTGAGAATTCTTTAAAAAATAAATAAAAGTGGAATGTGTAGTTTTCTTGAAAAAAAGTTGGGTCGGTCATGTTCTATGAAAAAAAACATGGGCAGCGTAGGCCCAACGCTTGCCCAACCAAATTGATACTTACTCGATCCAAAAACAAGGTACCAGATGTCAGTCTATGAAATCTGCTGGATCCACCTGACATGGGTATGTTGGACTCGAAAAGCAAATCAGAAGAATGTGTTAAGAAGTTGGGTAAGTGAGGATCTGAACGAGAAGAACATGTGGTGTGGGGGTTAAAGGGATGGCATGGGGCGTGCTTCACGGTAGGGCATGCAACGGCGCTGTCATCCACACAGCGTTGGGAGCGGGCGGTCCAGTTGGAGCTGATTTGGGTGGCTGGAGGGAGAAGAAGGAAGATTGAAGGGGCACGCCAACAATTGGATTTGAATCCTAGGGTTGCTAGAATGAGTGATACGAGAAACAAGGAGACACTTGCATGTGTATGGCCATGTTTAACCTGCTAGGTCCCCGGTGTAAGCTTTTCCTTGTACAGTTTTTCTCGTTTATTGATGACATTGACAATTTGTTGGTCTCAGACGTCAGCATTACAGTAGGAACCAACACGTAGGAACCAGCACTTTTTCTCTGTGCTTTTGCTCTTTACATGATGCTTGAACTGAACTTTTGTTTCACGCTAGTCAATTCTACATTAGCACCGAGAGTAAAGACAGCAGCATGGTGGCAAGCGCAACATCGACGAGGTCCGAACGGAACAACTTGAGCCGAAAACAACGCAACAGTGACGTCCAAGGCTAAGGGTTGACTAGTTAAGGTACAAGGTGGGGTTGTTGTCGCTAGAGAAGAACAAGAGTTGTGTAGGGTTAAAGGGATGGCCTGGACGGCAATTGGGGCTTCGAGGAAGCTTTGCCGGTCTCAAGGGCCGGTAGCACATTGTCCGGCCGACGTTGGTTTGTGTGGCTTAAGGAACAAGATGGAAATTAGAAGCACGCCGGCCATTGGATTGAAATTCAACGGCTAGACTGATGCGAGGAAGGGGCGTTTTCTTTTCTTTTCTTTTTTTTGCGGGAAGGGGCGTTTTCTTGCATACAGGTTGAGAAACCTATTGGGTCCTCGATGTCAGCCTCTCCTACATTTCTCTTGTTTACTGAATTTTGATGAGTGGCATCATGGTATCAGGTTGATTTTTTCCCTGATGCAAATGCCGTTCCTATTCTCCGTATAGCTGCTCGAGTGCAGCGATGCGCACACTGGCCGTCCCTATTGTCCAGACAGCATGCCCGAGGCTATATCTGTTCTCCAGGCGCCACTTCTGACCATGTCTGCCTAGGGCACCAACCAGACATGCAAGCAATGAATCCTGCCTTTCTAAAAAGGTAAATAAATAAATCAATCAATCAAAGCTCTTTCATGTTCGAGACTGGAAATAATCCTTTTCTGCTATAGAATGATCAATAATACTCCCTCCGTAAAGAAATACAAGAGCACCTGGTGATCTAAACACTTATATTTCTTTACAGAGGGAGTACGATACAGCAGGAAAATTTGGCTGCACGACATTCAAATGCTAACGATAAATTTCAGCAAAGCTGCATGCTCTAGCTTTCTCTCATTTTTAAAACATCCCCAAAAAATACATCAGAAGGTGCTACAAAGTCTTGCTGTGTTCCCATAGGGGAGAAGAAAGATGCCACAAGATTTGTATTCAAATGCTATGACCCAATCTTTGAGAAATGTTGGTTGTTCTGTAGCAACTGTCATCTGGGGTAGTCCATTCACCTGCCAAAACAGAACATCAAAAGAAGATGAAAATAATTCACAGCTCCCACTCTGAGCTTAATACTTAAGAGAAACAATCATTACAAAACTCTAATAGGATAAATACTTAAACATGAAGTTCCATGTGATGACTCGCTTTACGGTGGCATATAAAATATAGTTTTATCCTAAATACTTTTGTAGACTAGCTAAAAGTTATGTTCGGGACTATATCAGCAATACTACCGCAGGTGATATTCTGTTCAACGCAGTAGCTTCTTCCTGCTATAGCATGGCAAGGGGTTTGAAAAAGCAATGGAGATTCGTGTGCAAACTTCTGTACATCTCCGATGTTATCTTTTACGTATGTTTCCGGTGAAGTTGAGCTGTAACTGTAAGTGAACACTCATCAGGTTGATAAGCACAGCAGAGTCAACACTGGTGGTTTATATATGCTTTGCTGTTAGAACATAAATAGTGACGATGCGGTTGTAAAATAACTTATTTCCATTTCACTTGAAAGGAAATGTGGTGTATCCTAGAAGCCATAAAAAGAAAGGCACATAGAAAGGACAAATGAATATCATCAAGCAGTTAAAACAGCAGGAGATTGGGATCTGTAAATCATTACACCCGGTTATCCTTTCTCCATGGGCGCTGGGACCTATTTTAGACAGTTGCAACAAGATACTGGGTCAGCCAACAGTTTTACTACTATATCGATAAAAAAAAGGCCAACTTACTGAGCTGGCAATACTTCTCGAACTAGAAAACGAGAAAACAAAATATCCAGCGCAAAATAAATAAGACATTTGTTAACACCAAAAGAAATTGAGCATATTGACACATCAATTCTATGCAGTGAAGAAAAGACTGAACACATCATCAGCCAGAAGTCCAATCATGCTCAAAGTATAACTTGCTTGAATGAAGAAGTGTTTATAGAAAAGAAAAAAAGACACAGATATGAGCAACTGAGCATGGCTTGACAGAACATATACAGAGATATTTATATCTTGGGACCAAATGTAAAGAACTAAAAGCCTCAGGCTATAGATTTCCAAAATGAAACAACGACCACAAATCCATGAAAGTAAGGTATCGACAATCTGTTTAGGAGCTCCAGACTACATTATTCAAGCATCCCAAAACCGCAGGTAGTAAATTTTGTCACCTAAGCATATTGGTGAATCCTTTCAAAGTAAATCGGTAACCTTTCTACATAATAATCATACCACCAATCAAAATTACTTTATCTGTTAGTTCCCACATGGGATGGTGGAATACCCCCAACCCAAAATGTCCCTGAAGGCCTGAACAGCGGGTAATGAAAACATCAGATCACACTAGCAGGAGGGTGGTAGGTAGGTAGGTAGGTGACATGCAGAAGAAACGA
Source organism: Triticum dicoccoides (assembly GCF_002162155.2). Lineage (NCBI taxonomy): Eukaryota > Viridiplantae > Streptophyta > Magnoliopsida > Poales > Poaceae > Triticum > Triticum dicoccoides. The sequence goes on along the minus strand of NC_041391.1, from coordinate 193,440,612 downwards.
AACTACTTTGCGTACGACCTTTTTTCATACGATTTTCATACGACCAGACAGAGGCCCGTTTCCTGATGTTTGGGCCTACAACACCAGACCAGTCTTGTCGTACAAAGATCATACCCTAGCAGCTCTCCAGAAGAAATACTGACGATGGTGAGTGCGGCTATTGCTTTACAAGAATATAAGAGAATGTACTTGTTAGAGTATGTAATGGCCTAATAGGCCTGGGCTGGCGGTATAGCCCGTTAGTCTTAGGGTTAATTAGAGATGAGGGTCGCTTGCTTGGGAGTCAAGTAAACTTCTCTATATAAGGAGAGGAGATGTATTAATCTAATCAAGCAAGAAGCAATCATATCTGCTCGGCTTCCTTAGGGAGCCGGGAGACCTAACCCTAGCCGCCGCCGCGCTCTCTCTCTCGCGCGCGTGCACGCAACGACGGCGCCCCAGCGCCGGCAACCACGCCTTCCTCCACGCCATCCCTCCTTCCACCCCTACAACCTGAGACCACGCCCTGGTAGGGATCCGGTTCATACCAATTTGGTATCAGAGCCGTACTCTAACAGTACGGCCAAGAGAAGTCTTTTGACAGCACACTGCAAGACATAAAAAAATTATCATTTTTTAGAAAATGCTACTTCATAGCATTATGCTTCATTTGCATTACTATATTATACTCCCTCCGTCCCAAAATAAGTGTCTCAACTTTGTACTAACTCTAGTACAAATTTGTACTAAGCTCAAGACACTTATTTTGGGAGGGAGGGTTGCCCAACCATAGCAACACATACAAATATGAGTTCTTTTTACCAGAAATAATGGGTCTACAGCATAAAATATCAGATGGGGTAACTAACGGAAAGACGCTGGTGAAAGAAAATCACTGTAGCAACAAGTCTACAGGATTTAGGAAAGAGGGATACAGAAAAATAATTTGGTAAGATTAACTCCTTACCTTGTAGTTACATGATTTTCAACTACTTTCTGTTCATCTTCACTGAACATGAACCACTTGTCTTGGTTCTTCATTGTAGCTTCGTTGTCAAATTCTGACATAAACATGGTATTACTAATAACTATATATTTGCAAATGAGTAAACTGAAATCTCATAATAATAATTTCTTACCTTGGCGTAATATGTTTGTATTGTTATTACAATAGCCATCCAGCTTCCAGTATGCTACTCCTTTGTCTACCATGACAGGCGTGGACCTAAGGACACATCCCAGTTCCTCTAATTCTGCATAGTTGGAAAGTAAAAGAAGAAATTAATACAGCATGGCTAGCTCAATACCCCTTTTTAATAAATAAAAAAAGCCTAGACATTTTACACATTACATAATAAAACATAAGGACAAGAATACATAGGAGGACCTATCGTTTATAGAATAAGAAAGGCACCCTAAATCGCATGTCAGGAGAGACTCGGTGGTGGGGGTGTACAACCACACCTCCCAACTGAATTAATATGCTTGAAATGTTAAGAAACCAAATTAAGCATTTTTACTTTCACATTCTGAAAAGTAATTACCCGGACAGTCTAGACTGCACATTACGCAAAATATGGAAAATAAAAGTATTAAATTGAAAAGGAAAACTGACACTCGAACTGCGCTTCTGCTGCATAACTAAAAGTTGTCAATGAAAGATTATGTGAGGTTCAAAGTAAAGGGCTGCCTCATGAATCATGATTGCTTCTGTTCCAACTTATTTATTTCAATTTAAGATGGAATTTCCATCATATCAAAGAAAACATATCGTGATATCAAACTCTCAGTTAGCATTTTTGACGTGCATCTTATTTCCACCCCTTTAAATAGGGCAAGGTAGACTTAATCAATATTATTGCCAAGACCTGGCTTTAGGAGTGCTTGCTCTAAACCTCAACCAGCCCATAATCACCTTCAAACTTGTTAAGAGTTATATATAGCCATGTAATATCCCCATTGTATAAGGGGTTCTCTACATGTTTACCACTCATGTACTTGCCTCATGGAAATGCAATTTGCATATTCCCAACATGGCATCAAAGCCCTAGGGTTCTTTTTCCCGCTTTCCCAAAGCGAAGCAACGTAATACTGCTGAAATTCCTTCATACCGGTAGTCAATTGCCTGACCCAACATGTCGCTTATGATTCGTGAAAGTGAGGCCATGGCGTCATGCCCTCATGACAATCTAATTGCTATGCTGGTAGGACCAGTGGTGCCGTCACGTCATGTTTTCACAAGGCTTGTTGAATCTTCTGTTCTACCTATTTCACAACGTTGCAAGAACCGACTGTAACAGTTTACTACACTCTAGGGAGGGGTTATCGTGGCATCACCTTGGCATTGAGATAGCACCCCCGAGGCCATATCAGACACCAAGGGCCATCATCCTAGGTATTTTAGTTAGGCAAGCGCCTAGATAGTTTAGGTGACAGTGACACCATCGAAATATGGATGTCACCAAGAGTAATAAAAGCATTATATTAGGGAAAAGATCATTTTTAAGACTATGGTTTCATACCTAAAAAATCTAAGAAAAAATGGACCTTGGAGGGTGGGGGAGCGATCCTATGTTGAAAAAGATCCTAACATGAGGGGTCTTGACTTGGTATGTTAACCAATTGGTAATATAAGTTGTGCCAGCTATGGCTACGCTAACAACGGAAGCTGCCCGATGGTGAAAAGGGCAAGGCCTTCGACACCAAAATAGGTGGTAGGTTGGTGTCACATGAAGAATGTTAGAGTTATATTGGTGATGGCCTTTGGCCTTTTGTATTCTAGCCTTTTGGCATCCTCTTGTACATATATATGATGGCTTTGGCCTTCTTGTAATACAAGTTGCATATTTTCCTAACATGGTATCAGAGCTTAGGTTCTTTTTTCTGCACGATTGCAACTAGTGCTGGAGCTGGATCCATCTAGTACTACCGCCGCTGTCTTCTTTCAGGCCGGCAGAATTTCTCCAATTCTCTCCGGCTTGGCCGTGTCGCCGCCTGCCTCTGCTCCCAGGCCAGGCCGCCGCCGCTGCCGCTTCGCCTCCCAAGCCCGGC
>NC_041391.1:193272543-193437152 GCF_002162155.2 Triticum dicoccoides | reverse complement strand
GGCCGCCGCCGCCGCCCCGCGTGCTCCAGGCCAGGCCGCCGCCGCCCGCCCTCTTGGTGCGCCGCCGCCGCCGCCCGTCCTTCTTTTGCCCCGCGCGCGATCTGGTCCAGCGCCAACCGCCGCTTCCGCCTCTGCTCTCCCGAGCTGTCTGCCGCTTGTTTTCTGGTGCCCTCGCGTGCGTTGACTACGGGGCCGTGAACGATCCAACTGCCCTGTGCGTGCGTGCTCCCTGCACGGGTTCGCTCCTCTTGGGCTGCTGCTGGTGGGCTACTCAGTCAATTGGCCTACTACATACGAGTGCCTGGCTTGACGCCCTGTAGTTCTTTCGTTGTCTAAAAAAAGAGAGAAAGTAAAAAAAAATGTAAAAAAGGAGACATGTCGTTTTCGTCGGGCCTGCATTCCGTCGCTTCCCACAGACTACCGATGGTGTTCCATATATTGATCTCGTCTCGCATATGCGCCGCCGCTCGGTGCTTGGTGCTCGTCCGCCTCTGATGTTGCCCTCTATGGCGTCTTCAGCAGGCTGTGATGGTCGTTATACGTCAACTCCTCTCGCGGCTTCCGCCCGCGGCGGTGACCGCTCTACGTCGACTCTTCTCGCGGCTTCCGCCCGCGGCAGTGACTGCTCTACGTCAACTCCTCTCGCGGCGACCGCTCTACGTCGACTCTCGCGGCTTCCGCGCACGCTGGTGGCCGCTCTACGTCGACTCCTCTCACGGCTTCCGCGCTCGCCAGTGACCGCTCTTCGTCGAGTCTACACACGGCTTTCACGGGTGGTGGCGACTGCTCATCGTCGGCAAGTGTTTCTACCTCGACCTTTTCCGCACCGTCTCTGTTTGCGCGTGAGATTGCGCAGCTACGATGCCTGCTTGCTACTTGGGATTCTTCACCGACAGGTTCTGCAGGTTTTGTGACTGACCCTTCTGGCACTGAGAAACCACCTTCTACCCATTCAGGTACATCCCCATGGATTCTTGATACTGGAGCATCTTTTCATATGACTTATGATTCTTCCACTTTGACCTCCATTCGACCTGTCAAGTCTCCTGTTCGTGTTCTTGCAGCTGACGGCACTCCCCTCCCTGTAGCTAGTCGAGGCACTCTTAGCACTTCTTCATTTCATGTTCCCTCTGTAGCTCATGTTCCCCGACTTACCATGCAGCTCATATCTGGTGGTCAGATTGTTGATTCTAGTTGTAGGGTCATTCTCGACTTTGATGTCTGTTCTCTTCAAGATCGTCGCACGGGTGCTCTGCTTGGTGCTGACCCTCGACGCTCTAATGGTCTCTGGGAGCTTGACTGGCTTCGTCTTCCCTCCGCTGCCACTACCGCCAGTCTCACCACCCCTGTTGCTGCAACTACCAACTCTTTTCAACAGTGGCATCATCGTCTTGGCCATTTATGCGGTTCTCGTCTCTCGTCTTTGGTTCATCGTGGTGTTCTAGGGTCTGCCTCCGGTAAAGCTTCGTTGGATTGTATGGGTTGCAGGCTTGGTAAGCAGATTCAACTACCCTATCCTCATAGTGAGTCAGTGTCCGAGCGCCCCTTTGACCTCATTCACTCTGATGTTTGGGGTCCGGCTCCCTTCGCTTCGAAAGGGGGTCATCGCTACTACATTATCTTTATAGATGATTTTTCCTGGTACACTTGGATCTACTTTATGTCTTCTCGTAGTGAGGTCTTGTCTATATAAAAAAGATTGCTGCCATGGTTCATACCCAGTTTCCACTCTTATTCGTGTTTTTCGTGCAGATTCAATATATCTCCCATGCGCTGCGAGGATTCCTTTGGCCTTTTGTATTCTAGCCTTTTGGCATCCTCTTGTACATATATATGATGGCTTTGGCCTTCTTGTAATACAAGTTGCATATTTTCCTAACAAAGAACATTGTGTGACATACATATTTCCATTATTATCGGCAGTGTCCATCCTTGTCACAGTTGCTTTTATTTTGGCAGGATAAACACCAATGGGCCTGATGGTATCGAACTAGACAACAAAGTGGGAAGGTGTGTAGGTAGAAGAGTGAGCACAAAGCACTATGGTGGATGCACAAATAAGTTTGCCGGACTCTAAAACGATGGCCAAGTTCCATCTTATTGTTACAACATCAGGGAGCAGAACACATTTAAGGTAATCAACATATTATCATATGTTTCCTTTTTCTTAGGGCTACTTGGGTTGGACTATACAAACAGTATGTTCACATAAATGGTCAGTATGCATGTATGGTGGAGGGTAAGCGGACAATTTGACGTCGGTGGTAGTTAGATATTCCCTCCGGTCTTAACTTTGGCCGTTTGTTTCTACTACTCCATCACGTCTTTGAGAAGATAGTAAGTTGCACAATCTCCAAGAATAGTACTTTGACCATCAGTTTCTATTATGGTATAATGTTTAAAACTTAATAAAATCTGTTGTATTGTGCAAGTATTTTTTAGACAAATCTATACATATGGTTCTCACTTACCCAATCAAAATATTTTAGAAGATATTGCCTTATTGATGGTTAAAGTTTTAAAAGTTAGACCAAAACTATGTCCAAAACATCATGTTTTTGTCGACTGGAGGGAGTAATATAAAACCTAATAATGTAGTTATATTACAAAGGTATTTTCCAGAAAAAAAATATACATATTAAAAGGCATGCTATATTTGATGTGAAAGATATCAAACATACTGTAAACTGAACAAATGCACAATAAAAAGGGCAGCCCGGTGCATGTAGCTCCTGCTTGCGCAGGGTCCGGGGAAGGGTACTGTAAACTGAACAAATGCATAATACAGTACTAAACAAATTTGACCATACTGCGACATACCATTCATGGCTGCCTGCTTGACTTCTTTTGCCTCCTTTATTTGACAAAAGATATTATTAGCTTCGTCATTGCCAGCGATTTCTCCTCCCATTGTTTTAGCCATGTCATTCTGTCTTTCTTTTAGCTCCTTTTCCTATGAAAGAAGAGAAAACTGCTGATCACTAATGTCAACCAAGTGACTTAACCACAAAGAAAAGGAACTTCTCAACTAAATACCTTCTCGGTTGCAGCACGGATCTTTTGTCTGGCCACACATTCTCTAGCTTCAATCCTAGTCTTCAACTTTCTGATAAAGATACAAGATAATTAATATGACAGTAGTAAAGTGAACTACTTCAGCACATATGGTAGCCTGTACTTACTCAGATGATAATGCCTCATCACACAGAGAATTCAGCACATCCAGCTTATGAGAAGGGCTCAAATTTTTATATCCAGATAGCCCATGGCTTAAGTACTCAAGGATGAAATCTTTTGCGTGTAATGTCGAGTCAGTGATATATTTCCTGAGTTTTCTTATCCATGCATCCCCATGTCTTGGATATTTCAAAGGCCTTGAGAAAGGAAAAACCTCATTTATTCATTTTTCAACTACATGCACAAAACTAGAAGGAGATACAATTTGAAGTATACTTACTTGTAATTGCCGTTTTCTATGACAGATAACAGGTTTGCATGAAGCTCAGCAACAACTGAAGACACCTCTCGGAGTTGACGATCTCCAGTTATGTCTTTGACAATTTTTTCTGATTGGCCCTTCCTTATTTGGAAGATCTGCTTAAATAATTTTGTACATTATTCTATTTATAATACGGAAGAAAAAGTCTCTAAAAGCAAGCAAGTAGCTAAGAACTGGTAAGAATTCCAACTATCGAAACAAAAACCAAGTTTGATGACAGATTATAAATACAATGCAAATAAACTTTCTTTAGATTATTATAAATTGACATATCATAAAGAATATGCCTCTCAAGTTGATGATCTGTTTTGTGTTAACAAGACAGAAGTAACAAGAACAGGATTAAGATTCTAGACCTCACCAACAGCAGAATTTATGAGCTCAGCAACAATCTCAGACAACCTCACTTAGCTACTGCAAACAGGATTTAGAAATGACAAATGAGGAGTCCATGCATCAAACAATGCAACACAAAATAATTTCTAATTGCTGTACACTCAAAATTGTTCCATGGTGCTTGTTAGAGATAGAAGATGGATTTAAAATAATTATGACACTTTCTGGAGGTAGATGAAATCAAGCATACAGATCATTAGAGATATACCAAGTGGGCACTTGCATAGACATGCATCACTATCACAAATATTGTGAAGCCCTCAAGACATCCTAGTCTCAGCAATGATTTGCACGACATATTGCGCTGGTCAAATTGTCAGAAATGTAGATGCATATGTCATATGTGATACTAAGGAGATTTTATCGCAGAAGTGTAACTAACATATGATTAAAAAAATACTATTTGCTTTCCATAACTACCTCGCCAAATGAGCGACAAAACTCCAAAAATTGAATGGCGGCACCAACATCTTCAGGCTGCATCTCTACACCAGCAACGCAAGTCACAAGAGTACCTCTGGGTATGACTATTTCATCCTTGAGAGCATCGGTGCTCTCAATTCTCCGCAGGTTGCCCTTCGGTCTCTTGACAAGAGTACCTCTGGGTATGACTATTTCATCCTAGAGCATCGGTGCTCTCAATTCTCCGCAGGTTGCCCTTCGGTCTCTTGACAAGAGTACCTCTGGGTATGACTATTTCATCCTTGAGAGCATCGGTGCTCTCAATTCTCCGCAGGTTGCCCTTCGGTCTCTTGACAGAATGGACCATTGGCCCTGCTGGCTCCTCCCCTCTCCTCTTTCTGCCAAACAAAACCAGATAACGAGTATATAAAAACAATAACAATAACCTATAATCCCTCATGACAAGCACCAGCTTCAGATTGCTCACTTGCACTTGCTGCAGTTGCAGTCATTCCTGCACTTGGGGCATTCCCAGGCTTCCTCCTTCAACACCTCATCCGCAATCAAAGGGTACCTGTTAAATAAAGAGAACATCAACAAACCCATTCAAGATTGCCTACCACAGCCTCTAAGAAAAAGCAGAGAGGACATTATTGAACCTGTTACGTATGCAATTCTTGCAATATCTGAGAGCGCACTTGCCATTCTTCTTGGACCCTCTGCAAGCTGCCGTGGGCCCTATTTTTCTCTGACGGCACTGAGGAATAGCAACACAGAAGAGATGAAACGAAGATACATTGAGCAGAAGCGAAAGGGAGCAGGAGCTAGGTCCGGATGTTAACTATGGCTCTATGCGGCACCATATTTAATGAGGTGTGGTTTATCTTCGTACGATCGCAACAAAGGTCCGCAATAAAGCAGTGCTATGTGTGAAATTACACTAATTTGAACCAACTAAATTGAACCGGTCATATACATACTTTCTTGATTTGCAATATTTTTCAGTGGATCAAAACATCTTTCTCTGCAAGTTAATTTTCACATATGTTTGCAATATTAGTCGAGACATGCATTTGCACGTGCACGCTTACTAGTTGAGCAGAAGCAAAAGGGAGCAGGAGCTAGGTCCGGATGGATCCAGTTCTGCTTTCTTTCAAGATTTCTAGCCTATAATTCGGGTGGACAACCAGAAAGGATAAACAGATCTTACATGATTTTGTTAAGGAAAAAAGATAATGACAACAACCCTTAGTAACTTCAAACCAATTTCCCTCCTTAATTGTCCAGTGAAGTCGGTCACTAGAGTTGCAGGATTACATTAAAGATATCATAGATCTCTCGGTCAGGAAGTTGTGTGAAACGCATCTTGTCTTAACAAAATCAGATCCATGGCATAAAGGATTTTTCAGTTGTCTCCCCCCTGTTTTTCCTCCCTCCTGTTCGATCTGTGCGGTTCTTTGATTTGGAGTTTGTAAATCTTTTAGATGCCATCCAAGTTTTTGGCTCAGCGTTTTAACGAAAATCAAGGTAGGGGCTCGGTCACGCTCCTCTGCAACGGCGCGCTCGGCCTCCTGCCGGCGCCGTATGCTCGAGGTAGCCGTGTGCTGAGAGCGACCTGCAGACATGGCTTGCTGCAGGGGGGCTGTTGCGTGAAGAGGAGGCTGTTGACGAATTGCTGCTCGATAGTCCGGAGGGAGGGAGGTAACCAGAGGCAGTCGGAGCAGCTGCTGCTACCGACTTAGGCTTCTCACAGGAAATGCTCAGGGTGCAAGATAACGAGGCTCTGATACCACTTGTTAGACCTTTCAACCTAAGCATTGATAGTTGTGGATGACACTAGGAGAGTTGGGACAATTTTCGTTGGTTTATTTCTCACACAATGCCATGCCAACCTGAGGGGTTGGGGATACATACTTATAGGCTGCTAGCCAGCCAAGCATATGCTAAGATGCCGGTCTAAGATGCTATCTCAACTGCCAGTCCTTGATGGTCAAGGACTCTATCCTAACTGCCATAAGGACCATGTGCTGCAGCCCCACAAAGGACCATGTGCTGCAGCCCCACAAAGACCCTAGTACGTAGACTTATCCATCATTCTCCCCCTAAGTCTTGTACGTCGCTTTGTGGGAGAGTTGAATCATCCCAATCCTGGAGCAAAGTTCAAGGAACTTGATCCTCCCAAGAGGCTTGGTGAGCAGGTCTGCGAGCTGGTCCATGGTGTTGATGTAGCTCGCCTCGATGCTCCCTTCTTCCAAGCAGCTGCAGATGAAGTGATACCTCAGTCGGATGTGCTTGCTCCGTTCATGAAAAACGGGGTTCTTTGCCAGGGCCAGGGCGGACTTGCTGTCCACCAGGAGCTGCACCGTTCTGGTGTCTTGGACGAGGAGATCACCAAGCAGTCGAGCGAGCCAGAGCGCCCGAGTGCAAGCGGTGGAGGCCGCTATGTACTCGGCCTCACAGCTGGACAGGGCCACCACCTGCTGCTTGACCGATTACCAGCTCACGAGACACTTGCTGAGGAAGAAGAGGATCCCGCTTGTGCTCTTGCTGGTGTTGATGTCACCGGCATGGTCGCTGTCGCTGTACCCGACGAAGTGTGCCGCCCCCGGAGACCTGGGATAGTGGAGGCTGTGGTCGAGGGTCCCCGCCACGTAGCGGATGATCCTCTTCACTGCCTGCTGGTGCTCCGACGTCGGTCGCTCCATGAACCGACTGACATAGCCGACGGAGAAGGCCAAGTCCGGTCGTGTGTGGGCGAGGTAGCGAAGGCTCCCCACAAGGCGTCGGTACTGCGTAGCGTCCACTTCCTCCGTCGTGCTGTCGCGGCCCAGTTTCAGCCTCTCCTCCATCGGAGTGAGAGCTTGGTGGCAGTCGATGAGCCCAGCTAGCTCAACGATGCGCTTGGCGTAGGCGGACTGTCGAAGTGCGATCCCGGAGTGATCCTGGTGCACCTCAATCCCTAGATAGAAGGAGAGGAGCCCCAGATCACTCATCTGGAAGGTGGCCTTCATGTCTTCCTTGAACGCCGCCACCTCTGCATCTTTGGTGTCGGTGATCACCAAGTCGTCAACATAGACGCCCACCAGCAGGGCATTTCCTCCACTGCCCCGTCGGTAGACGGCCGCCTCATGCGGGCTTTGCTCGAAGCCCATCTTCTTTAACGTGGAGTCCAGCTTGGCGTTCCACGCCCTAGGTGCCTGCCGTAGGCCATAGAGAGCCTTGCGCAGGCGGAGTACCTTGCCCTCGTGGCCGGGGATCGCAAATCCCGGTGGCTGATGCACGTAGACTTCCTCCTTCAAGTCGCCGTTGAGGAATGCCGACTTGACATCCATGTGATGGACACGCCAGCTCTCCTGGGCAGCCAGCGCAAGGAGAAGTCGCACGGACTCCATCCGTGCCACGAGAGCGAAAGCGTCGTCAAAGTCGACTCCTTCCTGCTGCAAGAAGCCTCGGGCCACCAAGCGAGCCTTGTGCTTGATGATGGCGCCGGCTCCATCCCTCTTCAGCTTGAACACCCACTTAAGGGTGATTGCACAGTGACCACGAGGGGGATAAGCGAGCTCCCAGGTGCGGTTTTGCTCGACCGCATCCATCTCCAACTGCATCGCGGCGCGCCATGCCGCGTCTCTCTCGGCCTTTGCAAAGGACTGTGGTTCGCCGTCTTCACACGCGAGCTGTAGCTGCGCCTCCAGGTCACATGGCACCAGTCCCGGCACTGGCTGGTTGCTGAGTAGATTATCCATCGTACGATACCGCAGCTGTTCACCACCATAATACGCGTCGATACGCTCCTCGTCGTGAGTGAGCGGGGAAGCGAACTTCATCGGGTTGTGCTCTGCGTGAGCTGGTGCTGATGAAGACGAGCCCGGAGTGGTGACCGCCGGGGTTGGAGTATGCGGCGTCGCCGGTTGTGGTGTCGTTGGCGTAGCAGGCGCCGGAGTCGATGTAGTTTTGGGGGCCGAGGTAGACATGCCCGGCGAAGAGGAGCTGCTTGCTCCCCCAACTTCCTTGAAGTAGGCGTACTCAACAATGAAGTCGTCATACATCGGCGTCGAGCCGTCGTCCACCGCCTTGTCCCATTGCCACCCTCGCCCTTCGTTGAACACGACGTCTCGCGCTGTGCGCACACGTTGTGTCTTTGGGTCGAGGATGCGGTAGGCCTTTGAGCCCTCCGTGTAGCCGATGAAGACTCCCGGAGTGCTCCTGTCGTCGAGCTTGCCGATGTGGCCGAGCTCCTTGGCAAACGCAAGGCAGCCAAAGACCCGCAAATGAGAAACCGCCGGCTTCCGCCCATGCTAGGCCTCGTATGGAGTCCTGCCGTCAAGTGCCTTAGTAGGTGAGCGGTTGAGGATGTAGACGGCCGTTAGCACCGCCTCTCCCCAGAAGACAGCCGGCATCCCTCTCTGCTTGAGGAGAGCCCGAGCCATCCCCACAATCGTCTGGTTGCGCCGCTCGACGACGCCGTTTTGCTGCGGGCTGTACGGCGCGGAGTAGTGGCGCTGGATGCCCTCATCGGCGCAGTACGATGCGAATTCAGCCACCGTGAACTCGCCGCCGTTGTCAGTGCGCAACATGCGCAATTTGCGGCCGCTCTCCGCCTCCACACCAACCTGCGCGTGCCTGATGGCGTCCGCCGCTTCTCCCTTACTTCCGAGGATCATCACCCACATGTAGCAGGAAAGATCGTCGACGAGCAGCAGGAAGTAGCGTCGACCTCCTGGTGTGGCTGGCGTCACCGGGCCGCACAGGTCTCCGTGCACGAGCTCCAGCTTCTCCTTGGCCCGAAAACTCGCATGTTGGGGAAAGGGGAGTCGTCTCTGCTTCGTCAGCACGCAGATGTCGCAGAACTGCTCCACATGGTCGAGGCATGGCAGGCCTCGCACCATCTCCTTGGCACTTAGACGCTTTAGGGCCTCAAAATGAAGGTGCCCAAAGCGCTCATGCCACTGCCACGCCTCGTCGTCCCGACGGACAGCGAGACAGACCGGTTGTGCCACCTGCACATCAAGGACGTAGAGTCAATTTTCACCTCTGGGTACCTTGGCAATAAGGCAACGCTGGCGATCCCAGATGCGCAGGACCCCATGCTCAATCAGCACGCGTGAGCCGTTCTCATCCAGCTATCTCAAGCTGATGATGGAGTTCCTTAGCGCGGGGATGTAGTAGACACCGGTGAGCAGCCGGTGCTCTCCCGTCTTGGTGGTGAAGATGACAGAGCCGACGCCCTTTATCTCCACAGCGGAGGCATCCCCAAACTTGACGGAGCCACGCGCATCGGAGTCGAGCTCGGCGAAGAATTCCCTTCGACCGGTCATGTGGTGGGTGGCACCGATGTCAAGGCACCACCCCGTAGTCTTGTCCTTCCCGGAGCCATCGTCGAGAAGAGCATGTGCTTTTGGCTCATCGAGGTGGATGAAAGCCTTTGCGACTGGAGTCGCTGAAGGTAGCTCAATGCTTGCATGCGCCATGAACAGAGCCGTCTCCTCCTTCGCTTGTGCCACGTGAGCCTGGCCTTGTCGTGGTTGCCGACACTCATTGGCCCAATGGCCAAACCGGCCACAGTTGTGGCAACTGTTGTCTTGTGTCGGCTTGGGCTTGCCAGCGGCGCCGTCCTTGGCGCCTTCGCGGGCGTCACCCTCGGCACGTCCTTGTGCCCTGCCCGGGGGGCCTCTACGCGCCTTACGCTGCTTGCCACGCTTGCGGCCGCCCGTCGTGGGAGAAGGCTCCCCCTTCTTCCCGTCACCAAGGCTGGCATCCCACGGCTCCCGAGTTAGGAGCAGCTTCCCGCCGGTGGTGATGGGCCCCAAGGAAGGTTGTGGCTCGTCGGTGTCGACGACCTTGAGGCGACCTATCGCCTCCTCGATCGTCATCGTGGAGAGGTCCAGCAAAGACTCGATCAACCGAGCCATCTGCTTGTACTTCTCGGGGATGCACCGAAAAAGCTTCTCTACAGCTCTCTCCTCGATGTAGGTGGCATCGCCAAACTTCACCAACTTCTACAGCAAAGTGTTGAGGCGGAGAGCAAAGTCATCAACGTCCTCACCTGGCTTGAAACCCAGGCTCTCCCACTCCTTACGAAGTGCCTGCAGGGTGGACTTGCGAGCATGATCGTTGCCGATGCGTGCCGCGGCGATGGCGTCCCAAGCCTCCTTGGCAGTCCGCTTGTTGGAAAGCGAGAACTGCATCTCGGGCGGGACTGCGGCGATGAGGGCGTCCAGCGCCCGTCGATCCTCCAGGTGGTCGACGTTGCTGTCCTGGACTGCCTCCCGTAGGCGCCGCACCTGGAGCCTGATCTTCATGATCCCGGCCCACTCGACGTAGTTGGTTTTAGTGAGGGTAGGCCACCCAACACTGGGACCAACATCCCTGACCACAATCCGGACCTCGTAGAGGCCGCGGTCCTGGTCATTGCAGCCGCCGTCGCGGTGCACACCTGCACCTGGAGCGTAGGCATGCTCGGCTGCCCACTGCGCCGTCCGCTCTTGCGCCACTTTGGCGCGATCTGCGTCGGCGCCGTCATCCGCAGCCGCGGAGCTGTTGGAGCTACCGGAGCCGCCTCGGAGTGCCTTGGCATCCGCCGTAGCCTCACGTGCTGCTTCTGCTGCTGCTGCTGCTTCTACCTCCGCCCTGGCTGCTTCTACCTCCGCTCTGGCTGCTGCCAGCTCCGCTGCAGCCAGCCTCGACACCCTTGCTACCGCAGCAGCTGCTGCTACAGCTGCTCGGTCACGCTCCTCTGCAACGGCGCGCTCGGCCTCCTGCCGGCGCCGTATGCTCGAGGTAGCCGTGTGCTGAGAGCGACCTGCAGACATGGCTTGCTGCAGGGGGGCTGTTGCGTGAAGAGGAGGTTGTTGACGAACTGCTGCTCGACAGTCCGGAGGGAGGGAGGTAACCAGAGGCAGCCGGAGCAGCTGCTGCTACCGACTTAGGCTTCTCACATGAAATGCTCAGGGTGCAAGATAACGAGGCTCTGATACCACTTGTTAGACCTTTCAACCTGAGCATTGATAGTTGTGGATGACACTAGGAGAGTTGGGACAATTTTCGTTGGTTTATTTCTCACACAATGCCATGCCAACCTGAGGGGTTGAGGATACATACTTATAGGCTGCTAGCCAGCCAAGCATATGCTAACATGCTGCTAAGATGCTAGTCTAAGATGCTATCTCAACTGCCAGTCCTTGATGGTCAAGGACTCTATCCTAACTGCCATAAGGACCATGTGCTGCAGGCCCACAAAGGACCATGTGCTGCAGCCCCACAAAGACCTTAGTACGTAGACTTATCCATCAGCATCAACTACACGATACAAGCGTAGATGCCTTCCATACCCATGTCCAGGACACTGAAACCAGACGAAACCTTAATTACCGGGACAGAGATTCCAGTTCTGCAAAGGGCAAAACTAGGCCGCCAGGACAGACCTGCAGCCGAAATGCCCATGTCCAGGACACCGCAAACCAGGCGAAACCTTACATGCCCAACTAGACCTGCAGCCGAAATGCCCAAGTATGCGGCAGAACCCACAGGCCTGCCTCCTAAAGCTGCACCCAACACCGAGATCCATCCAGTCCTGAACCAGAGATTCAAGGCTCCAAGACGACACCTCCAAGGAGGATATGGACGGCGGCGGCGGCCGATCCAGCAAGCCAAATCTGAGGTTTTTACCCAGAACACGAAACCCCAGGGTGGAAGAGGTGCTGAAACTCCACGACGACGCCTCTAAGGAGGAAGATGAAGCCCTCAGACATCAGCGTCTCCAACCCTGAAAGGCACGGCGTTCATCCTCTCCTGGAGCTCCCATTCAGACCCCTAGCCTCACCAAGGCACCTGTCGGCAGCACGTCAAAACCACGCCCCCTGAGCTGGCATGCGGCACAGGTGCCGCCATGGTAGGAGCAGCCAGCAGAACTGTGTACGGCCACATCAGAGTTGCATTGCCAGCAGCCCACAGCTGGAACGCCAACGCCCACCACCTTCAGTGGGCGTGGGCTGCCATGCACGCCAGCTACTCCCACCACCGGTGGAGGAGCCACCCGGCGTCGCTGCAGCCCTGCCTAGAAGCGCCTATCCCACACATGCCGTCGCCACGGACGACCACGAGGCATCCAGAGCAACAATAGGGCGACGGCGGCGAGGAGTGAGTCGAGGGTCGAAGGGTCTAGCTAGGGTTTGCGATTGGGGATCGCCTCGTGAGTCGCCTGGCGTCTCGCGAATTCGCTCAAAAAGAAGGGAAAGGGAGGGTTGAGAAGGGGAGCTCTCACCTGGTGGCAGATCCAGACGTCAACTGCGACGCCGTTCGTCTCCACGGCAGCGCCCACCTCGGCGCCGGCGCCGCTCCCCTCCGAGGCGACCTCCTTCTCGCCACCGGAGCCGACGCCGTTCTTCTCCGGGGCGACGCCCTCCTCGGCGCCAACGCCGACCGACTCCAAGGCAGCGCCGTCGCTTCCCTCGGCAGCGGCCACCATGCCACCGGCGCCGTTGCGCTCCTGGGCGACGACCTCCACTCGGACGGCACGGTTACTCTGCGGGGCGGCGACCCTCTCCGCGTCGCCGTCGCGGGCGTCCCGGGTCAGATCTATCTCCATCGGCTACTCTGACGAGGCTGGAGAACTGGGGAAGGGATGGCGCTGGGTAATTCGCATCGAAACCAGATAACTGGAACTCTGTGTCTGGAAAAATGGGGAGGCTGGGGAGATCGAAGTCCAAATGATCTGGAGCAGTCCGATTTCTCGTGTCGATGGAATTGGAAGGTGATTAACGCGATGAGATTGGAAGCGAGGGAAGAGCAGGAAGGAACTGTCCATGGCGGCGCGCGTCCGAGCAGAGCGAAAGTGGGAAGAACACTTTCTTTTCTTGAAATTGGGAAGAACACTTAAGTACTCCTAGTTAACTGAATCCCCTAGTTATTCTCAGTAGCTCCTTTTTACGGAGGTCCCGAGCCCCGACCTTGGTTTTCACTGAGCTCCCCTGCCCGAGCAGCCATGGTAAGAGCATCTCTAGCCGTTCGGGCCCCACGGCGGCAAAAAAAGTCTGTCTGGAGGCGAACCGGCGCTAGTTTGACGCCTGAAGGCGGCCCGGTCCCAGTCATCGCTCGCAAGGTTGCCCTGGGTTCGGCGAAAACTACGGAGATCTGGTTCGAACTCGACGAAATTTTGTTGAAATTTGTAAAAAAAAAATGCAAACTACGCCAAACTAAGGCTAAACAACGCCGGTAGCCACTACCCCGCGTCCACCGTCCGCCATCTACATGCCGAGAAGTCTGTAGAAGCGGGTGTAGTCGCCGCCGCCGCCGTCGTCGTCGTCGTCGCGCGCCCCGCCGGAGCCACCGTCCCTGTTGCAACCCTGCCCAGGGTCGACGACGCGCGGCCGGGGGCTAGACGGCCCGGCCTCTTCCTCCTCGTCACTGTCGAGGACGATGACGCCGCCCTTCTCGCGGCCGCATCGCCGGGCCTGGTGCTCCTCGTACGCCTGGCGCTAGCGGCGCACCTGCTCGCGGACGTAGTCCTCCTTCGTCCATTTCAGGGCGGACTCGTCGTCGGGAGCCACCATGTCGGCGTGCTCCGGCTTCACGGGGAGCAGGCCCGGCTCGGGCTTCGGCCGGACCAGACGAAGGGAGCGCGGGGAGGGGCGGGCACCCTCGTTGATGACGAGGGCGCCACTGCGAGTGTGGTGCCGCTGCGGCGTCTCCTCCGATTCTGGCTTGACGGGGCGGAGTGCCGACGAGTCGGAGGAGAGCGAGCCGGAGCCCGACGACGAGGACGTCGGCTCCATTCGCCGCGGCGTCCGGGAACTGCCGTGGCGGCGAGAGAAGGACGGCTGCGTCGGGTACTCGAGGCGCGGCACGTTGCCGGTCTCGATGTGGTCGAGGGCGGCCTCGAGGGTGCGGCCGGGGACGCCCCACCACTCGCGCCGTCCTTCGGTGTTGAGGCGGCTGCGGGAAATGGCGCCGTTGATGGAGGCGATCTGCTCCTCGCGGCGGCGCTGGAAGTACATCGTCCACAGCGTTTCACTGTCGGGCACGTACCTCGGCTGGTTCCGCCGCTCCTTCATCAGGGAGGAGCGGATGCGGGCGATCTCCGCCCGCCGTGCTGCCCCTTCAGGCACCGGCGGCACCGGGACGCCGCCGACACTCAGCCTCCACGCCCCCGGCACACACATGTCAGGGGGCGCCCGGGGGCGGCATGCCAGGCGACGTGTGGCGGGAGCTGGCGGGACGCGCGTTGGCGGTGCCTTCACTACCGCCCGTGAGGCATCAATGGAGGCTGACCGGCGTGGCAGCGTGGCGGCCTTGGCCATCCTTGGCATTGATTCCTGCGGGAACCGAGGTGGTGAGGACGACGAAGCGGCTTCTTGCTGACTAGGCGGGCCTGCCCCCCGTTCGCGCCAAAACCACTCGCCCCGGCGTCCCCGGGGACGCCCCAGCGTGCCGGGTTCAGCCTGAGTCTGCCGGTACTAACTTCGACCAAACCGACGAAAAACAGGCTTTTGAAGACGCGACTGGGCCATTTTTTCGACGCTGGCACAAAAGAATCGCCTTGAGGCACCGTGTTGGAGGCGCGGCTAAAGATGCTCTAACAGGGCACTAGCACAATAGCCCGCGAGCGTCACGGCGGTGCCGTGCTCGGCCGCCGACCCATGGCATGTTTTATCTAACCAAGTTCTACGATTGGAGAATCTAGCCAAAGTAACTAATTCATGGGCTAATGCATTCTGTAGACAATGTTCATATATTGCATGGAAAAAGTGGGTTGACATGTGATAAGAGTCCTCGGAAACAACGGTTGCAAGACCAGCATTATCGGAGTTAATTATCATTTGGTTACTGCCAACTGTCTGGACTAGATTCAAACCAAATCGCGACGTCATAATTTCCGTTATAAAAACATCCACACAAACATCAAGTTTCTTATTTGTTGCCGCTGTGAAATCACCTATATCATCTTTCAGTATTGCATGAACTGCATCAATATTAAGTTTAACATATATCTTAATAGCCTTCAGTGAATTTGCAATCAAAAAACTTGTTGCTAGAGACGAGTTGAAGTGTAGATTTAGCTTGGTGGTTGAACTTGCTTTTTCTAGACCAATTTTCTTCTCTCCCATCATAGGTACCATGTTGTTGTTGTCAATGTTTTTTAAAATCTAGTCTGGCCAAGAACATGAGCCTCATTAGGCGCCAGCCGGCTTCACGAGAGGAAATACCAGTCACCTCCTTGGTATTTTGATGTGACACGCCCAAGTCGGCTGATCCTATCCCTTCGTACGCCACACCCTTGTAGCGTTGCTCGTGGACGTATCACGGCCTCTTCCCTCGCAACACAATGTGTGTTTCTGCTCACATCGAAGTTTGCCTCGTGTCGGCGCCCATCCACCCTTGCGGCAGTCATTGCCCCGTCGTTAAAGCATCATTGTCAACGTCGTCAAAGCACCTGCATCGCTCACTGCATCCCGCTCGCCATGTGACATCGCGCTCGCACCATGGCTCACACAGCGACGTCTCTACTCGCGCAACATGCCGTAACAACATCGTCCTGTAGCACAACGGCGTTCTCAGAGCACCACCTTGCAGCATCGACGATGCATCACAACATTCCTTGCAGCAGCCGAGGGAGTCCTGGATTAAGGGGTCCTCGGACAGCCGGACTATACACATATGTCGGACTGTTGGACTATGAAGATATAAGATAGAAGACTTCGTCCCGTGTCCGGATAGGACTCTCCTTTACATGGAAGGCAAGCTTGGCAGTTAGGATATGAAGATTCCTTTCTCTGTAACCGACTCTGTGTAACCCTAGCCCCCTCCAGTGTCTATATAAACCAGGGGGTTTAGTCCGTAGGACAACAACAATCATAATCATAGGCTAGCTTCTAGGGTTTAACCTCTACGATCTTGTGGTATATCAACTCTTGTAATACTCATATCATCAAGATCAATCAAGCAGGAAGTAGTGTATTACCTCCATCAAGAGGGCCCGAACCTGGGTAAGCATTATGTCCCCCGCCTCCTGTTACCATTAGCCTTAGACGCACAGTTCGGGACCTCCTACCCGAGATCCGCCGGTTTTGACACCGACATTGGTGTTTTCATTGAGAGTTCCACTGTGTCGTCACCATAAGGCTTGATGGCTCCTTCAATCGTCCATAACAACGCAATCCAGGGTGAAGTTTTTCTCCCTGGACAGATCTTCATATTCGGCGGCTTCGCACTGCGGGTCAACTTGCTTGGCCATCTGGAGCAGATCGACAGCTATGCCCTTGGCCATCAGGTCAGGTTTGGAAGCTTGAACTACACCGCCGACATCCGCGGAGACTTGATCTTCGACGGATTCGAGCCCATGACAGCCACGCCCTGCCGCCATGATGAACATGACCTAAATCTGTCATCAGATTGTGTGCAAGAGATTGAGCCTGTAACCGCACTGGCCCTAGATCCAGAGCGGAGCACGCCATCCAAGAACAGGAGGCTCAACCTCGTCACAAAAGCCGCGGACTCAGCGGCGCTAGAGCCGAACACAGATCTGACCTCCAACAAGGCATGTGTCATCGGAACCTCGGACTCGTATCCGGCCATAGGCTCCGAACCGCGTGTATCCACACCCATTTAATCCGATTGGGTGCCGATCTTAGAGTTCAGCCCCGCGGACATCTTCCAACACCCACCCTTAGGCTATGTGTTAAACTCATTAAAGTCCCTCTCCTTATTAGGAGATTGTTGGCTGAATTATGTCCGGCTTGAATGGGAAGCAGACGACGAAGAGCTTCGTTGCCCACCCATCACCCACTTGATAGCCACTGTCGATGATTTGACCGACATGCTTGATTTCAACTCCGAAGACATCGACGGTATGGACGACGATGTCGGAGAAGAACAGGAACCACCGCCCACAGGGCACTGGACAGCCACCTCCTCAGACGATATATACATGGTGGATACACCCAAGGAAGACAATGGCGATGACAAAAAGGATCCAGT
Organism: Triticum dicoccoides; assembly: GCF_002162155.2. Classification (NCBI taxonomy): domain Eukaryota; kingdom Viridiplantae; phylum Streptophyta; class Magnoliopsida; order Poales; family Poaceae; genus Triticum; species Triticum dicoccoides. The sequence continues at coordinate 193,419,883 of NC_041391.1, read as the reverse complement.
TGAGGATAAACTTCCTGAGAAACAGTCCAAGCGTCAACGTCAGCTGCGCCGGTCTAAATCATGCCATGGTAAAAATAGCGATACCGGCACAAGAGAGAATAGCACTCCGGACGATACCGAAGACAACAAAGACCCCGCCAAGCCAAGTTTCGAACAAGCTGAATGGGAAGATGGGCGAGCCAGCCCTGATGAACAGGTCGTGAATGACGACTCGGAGGACAGCAATTATATGCCTCTCTCTGAGGACGAGGTGAGCCTCGGTGACGAAGAATTTATCGTGCCAGAGGATCCCGTCAAGCAAGAGCGTTTTAAGCGCCGCCTTATAGCCACGACAAAGAGCCTGAAGAAGAAGCAGCAGCAGCTTCAAGCTGATCAAGATCTGCTCACTAATAGATGGACCGAGGTCCTGGCAGCCAAGGAATATGGACTCAAACGCCCAACCAAAAGTTACCTGAAGCGCAAATTGCTACCTCAATTCGATGACGAGGCGCTAGAGCCAGCACTTCCAGCACATAATGCGGCTGACAGACCACCGCGTGGCCGAGATAAAACGACAATTCAGCCCGAGCACCAGACAACACTACCTCGTCGAACAAATAGAAAAACACAACAGCTCGGGGATACATACATGACCTGCGGTATGACTTGGAGAACAGAGCAGGCCAGACCAGATTGATTTATGGATAACGGGGGTGCGCCCTAATGCACAACGATGACCACCACGTCAGATATGACAAATACACACCTGTCCGGGCCGAATACCGCAGACCGGCTCCATTCGAGCTACGTCGTGACGTAGCCCGACACAAAGGCGCCGCACACCCCCTATGCTTCATCGATGAAGTAATGGAACATGAATTCCCAGAAGGGTTCAAACCGTAAATATTGAATCATATGATGGAACAACAGACCCCGCGGTATGGATCAAGGGCTTTCTTCTCCATATACATATGGCCCGAGGTGATGATCTCCATGCCATCAAGTATCTCCCGCTAAAACTCAAAGGACCAGCTAGGCACTGGTTGAACAGTCTGCCAGAAAACTCCATTGGCAGTTGGGAGAACCTGGAAGACGCATTCCTTGACAACTTCCAGGGAACTTATGTCCGACCTCCGAATGCCGATGACTTAACTCATATAATCCAACAGCCTGGAGAGTCAGCCAGAAAATTCTGGACTCGGTTCTTAACTAAAAAGAACCAAATTGTCGACTGTCCGGATGCCGAAGCCCTAGAGGCCTTTAAACATAACATCCGTGACGAATGGCTCGCCCGACACCTCGGCCAGGAGAAGCCGAAGTCCATGGCAGCCCTTACGACGCTCATGACTCGCTTTAGTGCGGGCAAGGATAGCTGGCTAGCTCGTAGCAACAACACCTCGAGTAAACCTGGCACTTTTGAAGCCAGAGATAGCAATGACAAGCTGAAAGCACAAGTGCTCCCTAGGTGTTTTTGGTAATTAATGTCAACATATCTCTTGTTGGACTAACACTTTTACCTAGTATGTTTCAGACAAGTTCAACAATGGAGTGGCATGGACTAAAGGATGTGGAACCCCTTCAAGATGCTAAGGACAAAGGATTGGCTCAAGCTCCAAGATCAAGACTCTACATTTTCTATTTTAGTGATCCAAGATCACATTGAGTCTATAGGAAAAGCCAATACTATCAAGAGGGGATGAGGTGTTGCTTAATGGCTTGCTTGCTCAAAGTGCTTAGTGATATGCTCCAAAGCCCTCAACTACTTTCTCACATCCACATATGTCCTAAACCCAAAGTCTAACTCGGCCCCACCGATACTTTCTATCCGGCGCCACCGAGTTCAGATGTCTTAGCCACTGCCACAAACCCTAGGCAAATCGGTCTCACCGATAGGGATCTCGGTCTCACCGAGATGGGATTGTAATATCTCTGTGTATGTCCATTACCAAAATCGGTCTCACCGAGTTTGAGCAATCGGTACTACCGAGATTACAATGCAAACTCTCTGGTTAGCTTATTACCAAAATTGGTCCCACCGAGTTTGTGTAATCGGTCTCATCGAGTTTGCCTGACCAACTCTCTGGTTAGCTTATTACCAAAATCGGTCCCACCGAGTTTGTGTAATCGGTCTTACCAAGATTATGTTGTGCCCTAACCATAACCATATCGGTCCTACCGAGTTGCATGTCGGTCCCACCGAAAATCCTAACGGTCACTAGGTTTACTAAATCGGTCTGACCGAGTTTGCTGATTCGGTCCCACTGAGATTGGTAAATTGTGTGTAACAGTTAGATTTTGTGTGGAGGCTATATATACCTGATATGTCTCCGACGTATCTACTTTTCCAAACACTTTTGCCCTTGTTTTGGACTCTAACTTGCATGATTTGAATGAAACTAACCCGGACTGACGTTGTTTTCAGCAGAACTACCATGATGTTGTTTTATGTGTAGAAAAGAAAAGTTCTCAGAATGTCCTGGAAATCCACGGAGGCACTTTTTGGAATTAATAAGAATTTTTGGCGAAAGAATCAATGCCAGGGGGCCCACAGGCTGTCCACGAGAGAGGGGGGCACCCCACCTAGGGCGCGGCCTCCTATCTCATGGGCCCCCTGGACCTCCACCGACCTCAACTCCAACTCCATATATTCCGTCTCGGGAGAAAAAAATCAAGGAGAAAGTTTCATCGTGTTTTACGACCCGGAGCCGCCGCCAAGCCCTAATCTCTCTCGGGAGGGCTGATCTGGAGTCCGTTCGAGGCTCCGGAGAGGGGGATTCGTCACCATCGTCATCATCAACCATCCTCCATCACCAATTTCATGATGCTCACCGCCGTGCGTGAGTAATTCCATTGTAGGCTTGCTCGACGGTGATGGGTTGGATGAGATTTACCATGTAATCAAGTTAGTTTTGTTAGGATTTGATCCCTAGTATCCACTATGTTCTGAGATTGATGTTGCTATGACTTTGCTATGCTTAATGCTTGTCAGTAGGGCCCGAGGGCCATGATTTCAGATCTAAACCTATTATGTTTTTATGAATATATGTGTGTTCTTGATCCTATCTTGCAAGTCTATAGTAACCTATTATGTGTTATGATCCGACAACCCCGAAGTGACAATAATCGGGATACTTCTCGGTGATGACCGTAGTTTGAGGAGTTCATGTATTCACTATGTGTTAATGCTTTGGTCTGGTTCTCGATTAAAAGGATGCCTTAATATCCCTTAGTTTCCACTAAGACCCCGCTGCAACGGGAGGGTAGGACAAAAGATGTCATGCAAGTTCTTTTCCATAAGCACGTATGACTATTTACGGAATACATGCCTACATTACATTGACGAATTGGAGCTAGTTCTATATCACCCTATGTTATAACTATTGCATGAGGAATCGCATCCGGCACAATTATCCATCACTGATCCATTGCCTACGAGCTTTTCACATATTGTTCTTCTCTTATTTACTTTCCCGTTGCTACTGTTACAACTACTACAAAAACCCAAAAACATTTATCTTTTTTTTGCTACTGTTACCATTACTATCATACCACTTTTGCTACTAAATACTTTGCTGCAGATACTAAGTTATCCAGGTGTGGTTGAATTGACAACTCAACTGCTAATACTCAAGAATATTCTTTGGCTCCCCTTGTGTCGAATCAATAAATTTGGGTTGTACTTCACCCTTGAAAGTTGTTGCGATCCCCTACACTCGTGGGTTATCAAGACTAATTTCTGGCGCCGTTGCCGAGGAGCATAGCTCTATTCTCTGAGTCACTTGGGATTTATATCTGTTGATCACTATGAAGAACTTGAAAGACGTTAAGACCAAGATTTTTCCCTCAACTACGAGGGGAGGTAAGGAACTGCCATCTAGCTTTGCACTAGATTCTCCTTCCGTTATTAGTAAGCTTGCGACACCTAAACCTGCTACTGCTATGAACTCTGATATGTCGCATGTTATTGATGATGCCACTTCTTCTATGCATGATGAAACTACTTCTATGCGTGATACTACTTTACCATTAGGTGAATTTCTTGATGAACAACTTGCTAGAGTTAGGGGGAATGAAAATATTGAAGATGCTATTGATGATAGTGATGATGAACATTCCCCCCAATGATTATGTATTGCATGTTGTTCCTAAGGGTTATGTTATGAATGAAGAAGCTGCTATCGAAATTCTTGCTTGCAATGATAGATCTGATCTTAAGAAATTATTAGCTAAATGGAAGCAACAGTCTCTTAATGCTAGAATGAAACCCGATCCTGCTTTTGCTACTTCACCTATCTGTGTTACTGATAAGGATTATGAATTCTCTGTTGATCCTAATATTATTACTTTAGTTGAATCTGATCCTTTTTATGGCCTTGAAACTGAAACTGTTGTGGCACATCTTACCAAGTTGAATGATATAGCCACCCTATTTACTCATTATGAGAAGTCTCACTATTTATATATCCTTAAGATATTTCCGTTCTCATTAAAGGGTGATGCTAAGACTTGGTATAATTCTCTTGCTCCTGGTTGTGTGCGTAGTCCCCAGGATATGATTTATTACTTCTCTGCTAAATATTTCCCTGCTCATAAGAAACAAGCTGCCTTGCGGGAAATATATAATTTTGTGCAAATCAAAGAAGAGAGTCTCCCACAAGCTCGGGGGAGGCTTCTCCGGTTACTTAATGCTTTGCCTGATCATCCTCTTAAGAAAAATGAAATACTTGATATCTTTTATAATGGACTAATCGATGCTTCCAAGGACCACTTGGATAGTTGTGCTAGTTGTGTTTTCAGGGAAAGAACAGTCGACGAAGCTGAAATACTATTGAATAATATGTTGGCTAATGAAAATAATTGGACTCTTCCTGAGCCAGTTCCTGAAGTAATTCCTGAACCAATGGAGCCAACTCCTGAGCCTACTCCTAAACCCACTCCGAAGAAGAGAGGTGTTTTATTTCTCAATCCTAAAGATATGCAAGAGGCAAAGAAATCAATGAAAGAAAAAGGTATTAAAGCTGAAGATGTTAAGAATTTACCACCTATTGAAGAAATACATGGTCTTAATTTACCGCCTGAAGAACCACATTGTCTTGATAACCCGACACAGGTAGTAAAGGTAAATTCTCTCTATAGATATGATAAAGTTGAAATACCCTCTACTAAATTTCATAGCCCATGCTTAGATGAATTTGATGACTTTATGGCTAGACAAGAAAGTTTTAATGCTTATGTTGGTAGAGAGTTAAAGAATAATGCTTTCGAGATAGGACGCGTAGGTGATAATCTAGCTAGAGTTAAAGATGAACTTCGCCGCGTTAGCAAATATGCTTCTATGGTTGGTACTCAAGCTGAGCAAGTACTCAAAGCTCAGAATGATTTGCTTGATGAATTGAATAATAAAAATGACTTTGTTGTTATAGTGGCTACTAGAACTGGTAGAATGACTCAGGAACCTTTGTATCCTGAAGGCCACCCTAAGATAATCGAGCAAGATTCTCAGAGAAATAATTTTGAGGCACCTAGTTCTTCTAAAAAGAAGAAGAAGAAAAACGATAGGACTTTGCATGCTTCTAGTGAACCTACTGTAGACACACCTGAGAATCCCAATGATATTTCTATTTTTGATGTTGAAACACAATTAGGTGATGAACATGAACCTAATGATAATGTTCATGTTGATACTCAACCTAGCAAAAACAATGATGTAGAGATTGAACCTGATGTTGATCTTGATAACCCACACTCAAAGAATCAATGTTATGATAAGAGAGATTTTGTTGCTAGGAAGAACGGTAAAGAAAGAGAACCATGGGTTCAGAAACCCATGCCCTTTCCTCCTAAACCATCCAAGTCAAAGGATGATGAGGATTTTGAGCGCTTTGCTAAAATGATTAGACCTATTTTCTTACATATGTGCTTAACTGATATGCTTAAAGTAAATCCTTATGCTAAGTATATGAAGGATATCATCACAAATATAAGAAAGACACTGGAAGCTAAAATTTCCACCATGCTTGCTAATTGCACTTTTAAGGGTGGAATACCAAAGAAACTTGGAGATCCGGGTGTTCCAACTATACCATGCTCCATTAAAAGAAATTATGTTAGAACTGCTTTATGTGATCTTGGAGCCGGTGTTAGTGTTATGCCTCTCTCTTTATATCGTAGACTTGAATTGAATAAGTTGACACCTACTGAAATATCTTTGCAAATGGCTGATAAATCAACTGCTATACCTGTCGGTATTTGTGAGGATGTGCCTGTTGTGGTTGCAAATGTCACTATCTTAATGGACTTTGTTATTCTTGATATTCCCGAGGACGATAGTATGTCTATTATCCTTGGTAGACCTTTTCTTAATACTGCAGGGGCTGTTATTGATTGCAACAAAGGCAATGCCACTTTTCATGTTAATGGTAATGAGCATACGGTACACTTTCCGAGGAAACAATCTCAAGTTCATAGCATCAATTCTATTGAAAAAGTTCCAACTATCATTTTTGGAGGTTTTGAATTTCCTCTCCTACTGTCAAGAAAAAGTATGATATTCTTATTGTTGGGGATTTTCATATCCCCGTTGAGGTAACTTAGTGTCATTCGAAATTTCTCCGGTTCCGTGTTATTCGGAATGAGTTTGTTAACAAGACTTGATCAACCTTGTTAGCGGGTTCATTTTGATGATCACGAGATGGATGAAACTAGAAGGCACAACCTTATGTACCCTCCTTTTACTTTCTGTCTTTTATAATAAATAAAGCAAAAATAGTATTATCCGTCTGTTTCCTGATTTATTCGTGCATTAAAAAAATAGTCCGAAAATAAAAGTGCTCCAAATGCCCTGCAAATTTAGTATGATTTTTTCTGGAATATTTGAGGATTTTAGGCACTGAAAACACTGCAGGAGGGGCAAGCACCAGGCCACGAGAGAGGAGGGCGCCCCCTGTCTCGTGGGCCCCTGGTGGCTCCCCTCCACTTATGCCAACACCCACACACTCCATCTTCTACCCAAAAAAATCCCCATCCAGCTCAAGCACGAGTTCTAGCTCGTTTTGCTGCGATTTTCGATCTCTTAGCTCAAAGCTCCATTCACAAAACTGCTTTGGGAGATTGTTGCTTGGTATGTGACTCCTCCATTGGTCCAATTAGTTTTTGTTCTAGTGCTTTATTCGTTGCAAATTTTTGCTGCCTAGGTGACCATGTTCTTGAGCTTGCATGTTAATTTTTTGAGGTCCCAAGCAATTCCAATGCATGATATAGGTTCTAGGCACTTGTAGGAGTAGTTGCTATCAATCTTGTTTAGTTTTATTCTCTTTTATTTTGAAGTTACTAAATTTTCAGAAACTTTCAGAAAATGTTAAGGAGGCTTTTTAAAGGCTCCTCTAGCCAAAGCTCTCAGGAAAAACAAGCCAAAGAGAAGGAAAAAGCCAAGTACAATCTTCCTCGCTTAGCGGAAGTACGGTCGTGCGAATGGCCATGTGAGGATTTCTTGAAAGAAGCTGGAATTCATGAAGACTTTTATGCTTTGATCGAGACTGTAGGCCTCACCGGTTTCATCAACGACAGAATCAATCAGTATCTCTTACTTACAAATACTTTCGTGCAAAACTTTTACTATTATCCTAAGAAGTCACCGCCTGCAGTATCCTTTCATTTATATGATGAGTTCAAAGAAATGTCTTTACGTCATTTTTGTGCGGTATGTAGGATACCTTATGAGGGAGAATTAGATGAACCCCATCGTGAAGATGTGGATGGCTTTGTTAAAACTATAGTTGTAGAGGAGCCAAAGAAGGGCTCCAAGGCGAAGGTCTCTAGCATACACTTTCCTGTTTTACGCTATTTTGCTATATTTGCTAGTAGATGCTTGATTGGTCGTGGAAATAGTGGGAATTTGAGCGTTCCTGATATTATCATTCTTCAACATGCTTTGCTAGGGGACAATACTTTTAGTATGGGTGCCGTCGTTGCTAAACGGCTAGCCTGAATCGTACAAAAGACCCCATATTTGGAGGTATTTATGCTGCACGTCTTGCTGAACATTTCCAGATACCCATTAGGCACCTTGAGGAGGAGGAGACAAAATTACCTCCTCACATTTTAGATTACAAGAGCATGGTAGCACACAAGTTTATTGTTGACAATGAAGAGAAGATGCTCTTGTATAGGCTTAGATTCAATAAGAAACATTTTGAGATTATTATTTTGCCTGCGCCTCTGTTGTTTGATTTGCTTGCAGAAAATTTTCTTGTCACACCGGAGGCGGTGAACAATCATCGAGCTCAAGCTTTTACTCCAGAACCTGAACCTGAGCCGGAACCTGAACTAGACCCTTATCGTGCATCATCTGTCCAGTGGGACCCGGAGATGACCAGCCAATGGTATCCTGATTACACCTCCCATTACACCGGGGAGAGTAGTGGCGGTCCTTGGTACTAGACCAACTTAGGCCAAAAGCCTAAGCTTGGGGGAGTACGTATTTCTCACCGACTTTACATTCATGTTCACACACTAGTTGTCGATGCTCATACTCTTTCATTGTACTATCCATGCTAGTTTAAATTTCTTTTTCTAGTTTTCTTCTTGTGTGTTTGATAAACCTTGAGAAAAACCAAAAAATTAGTTAGTTTAAATTCTATGCTTGTAGTAGAATTAAAATGAAAACCCAAAAAGATTTCTTGTTCTTCTTTTTTACTTGTTGGGAGCTTTCCCGTGTAAATAGTTTTATTTTCTTTTCTTTCCTTTGGGGGTCGAGAAGACCATATTGAAAATTCTTAGTGGCTCTTATATGCATGATTGTTTATTTAACTTAGAGCCCATATTACTTGTCTTCTCTCTTGAGTTGAATGCTTGCAGATTCCAGCTTAGTCCAATGCATGTGCACTCTTATTATTATACACAACGTTCGGTCGTGCGAGTGAAAGGCAATAATGATGATATATGATGGACTTATTGGGATGAGAAAAGCTGGTATGAACTCGACCTCTCTTGTTTTTGTAAATATGATGATTCATCGTTCCTGAGTCAGCTATTATGAAGTAAACATATTTGCAATGACATTTAGAGATTATAGTTACTTGTGCCATGCTTGATTAGCTATGAGTTATAATGGTTTACCTTGCGTGCCAACATGCTATTCGAATTATTATGATGTGATATGATGGGATGGTATCCTCCTTTAAATGAATTGAGTGACTCGACTTGGCACATGTTCACACATGTAGTTGAAACAAATCAACATAGCCTTCACGATATTTATGTTCATGGTGGATTATATCCTACTCATGCTTGTATTCGGTGTGAATTAATTTTAATGCATGTTTACGACTGTTGTTGCTCTCTCAGTTGGTCGCTTCCCAGTCTTTTGCTAGCCTTCACCTGTACTAAGCGGGAATACTGCTTGTGCATCCAAACTCCTTAAACCCCAAAGTTGTTCCATATGAGTCCACTATACCTTCCTATATGCGGTATCTACCTGCCGTTCCAAGTAAATTTGTATGTGCCAAACTCCAAACCTTCAAATGAAATTCTGTTTTGTGTGCTCGAGCAGCTCATGTTACAACTAGGGCTGCCTATATCTTCCATGCTAGGTGGGTTATTCTCACGAGGAGTGGACTCCGCTCCTCATTCACGAGAAAGGGCTGGTAACCGGGATGCCCAGTCCCATGATCCAAAAAGATCAAAGCAAATCAAAATAATTAAACAAAACTCCCCTAGGGTTGTTGTATGTTGGAGGCACTCATTGTTTCGAGCAAGCCATGGATTGATGCTTGTTGGTGGTTGGGGGAGTATAAACCTTTACCATTCTGTTTGGGAACTGCCTATAATGCATGTAGTATGGAAGATACAGCCATCTCATAGTTGTTGCATTGACAGTGAAAGTATGCCGCTCAAAATGTTATTCAATCTCTATTTTAAAATCGAGCTCTGACACCTCTACAAATCCCTGCTTCCCTCTGTGAAGGGCCTATCTATTTACTTTTATGTTGAGTCATCACCCTTCTTATTAAAAGCACCCACTGGAGAGCACACTGTCATTTGCATTCATTACTATTGGTTTATATTGGGTATGACTTGACTGGATCTCTTTTACCATGAATTACATTGTTTAGTCAGTCTGCATTTATGTTTTGCGGTCTCAAAAAGGGCTAGCGATATACCATTTCGTTATATTATGTTATAATTATTTTGAGAAAGTGTTGTCATCCGAGTTTTATTATTATGGCTTGCTAGCTGATTATGCTATTGATATGAGCGATTGTGAGAGCTATGTGTCATTGTGAGTATGGTTAGTTCATAATATTTGCTGAAACTTGAATGCTGGCTTTTCATGTTTACAACAACAAGAGCAAACAGAGTTTGTAAAAGTTTTTCTTTATTCACTTTCAGTTTATCAACCGAATTGCTTGAGGACAAGCAAAGGTTTAAGCTTGGGGGAGTTGATACGTCTCCAACGTATCTACTTTTCCAAACACTTTTGCCCTTGTTTTGGACTCTAACTTGCATGATTTGAATGAAACTAACCCGGACTGATGCTGTTTTCAGCAGAACTACCATGATGTTGTTTTATGTGTAGAAAAGAAAAGTTCTCGGAATGTCCTAGAAATCCACGGAGGCACTTTTTGGAATTAATAAAAAAATTGGCAAAAGAATCAATGCCAGGGGGCCCACAGGCTGTCCACGAGACAAGGGGGCACGCCCCCCTAGGGCGTGACCTCCTATCTCGTGGGCCCCCTGGACCTCCACCGACCTCAACTCCAACTCCATATATTCCGTCTCGGGAGAAAAAATCAAGGAGAAAGTTTCATCGCGTTTTACGACATGGAGCCGCCGCCAAGCCCTAATCTCTCTCGGGAGGGCTGATCTGGAGTCCGTTCGGGGCTCCGGAGAGGGGGATTCGTCGCCATCGTCATCATCAACCATCCTCCATCACCAATTTCATGATGCTCACCGCCGTGTGTGAGTAATTCCATCGTAGGCTTGCTGGACGGTGATGGGTTGGATGAGATTTACCATGTAATCAAGTTAGTTTTGTTAGGGTTTGATCCCTAGTATCCACTATGTTTTGAGATTGATGTTGCCATGACTTTGCTATGCTTAATGCTTGTCACTAGGGCCCGAGTGCCATGATTTCAGATCTGAACCTATTATGTTTTCATGAATATATGTGTGTTCTTGATCCTATCTTGCAAGTCTATAGTCACCTATTATGTGTTATGATCCGACAACCCCGAAGTGACAATAATCGGGATACTTCTCGGTGATGACCGTAGTTTGAGGAGTTCATGTATTCACTATGTGTTAATGCTTTGGTCCGGTTCTCTATTAAAAGGAGGCCTTAATATCCCTTAGTTTCCACTAGGACCCCGCTGCAACGGGAGGGTAGGACAAAAGATGTCATGCAAGTTCTTTTCCATAAGCACGTATGACTATTTACGGAATACATGCCTACATTACATTGACGAATTGGAGCTAGTTCTATATCACCCTATGTTATAACTATTGCATGAGGAATCGCATCCGGCATAATTATCCATCACTGATCCATTGCCTACGAGCTTTTCACATATTGTTCTTTGCTTATTTACTTTCCCGTTGCTACTGTTACAACTACTACAAAAACCCCAAAACATTTATCTTTTTTTTGCTACTGTTACCATTACTATCATACCACTTTTGCTACTAAATACTTTGCTGCAGATACTAAGTTATCCAGGTGTGGTTGAATTGACAACTCAACTGCTAATAGTCAAGAATATTCTTTGGCTCCCCTTGTGTCGAATCAATAAATTTGGGTTGTACTTCACCCTCGAAAGCTGTTGCGATCCCCTACACTTGTGGGTTATCAAGACTAATTTTTGGCGCCGTTGCCGAGGAGCATAGCTCTATTCTCTGAGTCACTTGGGATTTATATCTGTTGATCACTATGAAGAACTTGAAAGACGCTAAGACCAAGATTTTGCCCTCAACTACGAGGGGAGGTAAGGAACTGTCATCTAGCTTTGCACTAGATTCTCCTTCCGTTATTAGTAAGCTTGCGACACCTAAACCTGCTACTGCTATGAACTCTGATATGTCGCATGTTATTGATGATGCCACTTCTGCTATGCATGATGAAACTACTTCTGTGCGTGATACTACTTTACCATGATTTTGTGTGGAGGCTATATATACCCCCTCCACCTCCTCTTCATTCATGGAGAGAGCCATCAGAACAAGCCTACACTTCAAGCATCCTATTTCTGAGAGATAACTACCTACTCATGTGTTGAGGCCAAGATATTCCATTCCTACCATATGAATCTTGATATCTAGCCTTCCCGAAGTTGCTTTCCACTCAAATCTTCTTTCCACCAAATCCAAATCTTGTGAGAGAGGGTTGAGTGTTGAGGAGACTATCATTTGAAGCACAAGAGCAAGGAGTTCATCATCAACGCACCATTTGTTACTTCTTGGAGAGTGGTGTCTCCTAGATTGGCTAGGTGTCACTTGGGAGCCTCCGACAAGATTGTCGAGTTGAACCAAGGAATTTGTAAGGGCAAGGAGATCGCCTACTTTGTGAAGATCTAGCACTAGTGAGGCAAGTCCTTCATGGGCGACAACCATGGTGGGATAGACAAGGTTGCTTCTTCGTGGACCCTTCGTGGGTGGAGCCCTCCGTGGACTCGCGCAGCCGTTACCCTTCGTGGGTTGAAGTCTCCATCAACGTGGATGTACGATAGCACCACCTATCGAAACCACGACAAAAACATCTGTGTCTCCAATTGCGTTTGAATCCTCCAATCCCTTCCCTTTACATTCTTGCAAGTTGCATGCTTTACTTTCTGCTGCTCATATACTCTTTGCATGCTTGCTTGTTATGTATTGTGAGTGTTAAACTTGTGTCTAAACTCCACTCTAACTTAAAGAAGTTAAAAACTGCTACTTTGGGCACCTAGTGTCTAATCACCCCCCCTCTAGACACCTCTTCTCGATCCTTTCAATTGGTACCAGAGCTTTGGTCTCCATTGCTTTGGTTTAAACACCATTGGAGGAAGATGGATGAGTCTACTTTGGGGAGTCTTAGACATAGAGTGCCTATACTTGATGAAGAGTATTTTCATGAGTGGAAAAATGAGATGCTTGTGATTTTCAATCAATATCATTTGAACAAGTACATTGCTAGCCCTTGTGCACCTCATGTTGATCCTATGCATCCTACCCTTGATGAGTCAGTTGACATGATTAGGAAGCTTAGAACTGATAATCTAGAGGCTTGCCTAGAAACTTGATTAGAAACTTGCCTACTCTTGAGTGTGCCTACACTATATGGAAATTTCTCGAGGAACGCTTTCCAAATTATTCCTTGAAAAATCTAGATGAAATTATCCGTAAGTCTATTGCCTTGAGTAAGATGAATTCAAGTGATCCTATGTTTGGTGATTGTCTATTTGAACTTACAAACCTTATGCGTGCCAAAGGAGATGTTGGAATTATTGGTGATATTATTTCTGAAGCTATAAAAATTCATAAGCAAGATCATTGTCAAACTCACTGTAACGAATCACCCTCTCTAGGATTTGATCCACCACATGACGATGTTGAACATGGATACTATGATGAGGATGATGATAGAGACTTTGATCTTGATGATGCAATGAGACACTTTGGTCTTATGGCAAATCTTCGGGGATATATGGTAGGAGGAAATGAATGGGTTCTTGATAGTGGATGTACCGATCACATGACCAGAGATAAAGACATGTTTCGTGAGCTTGCTGAAAACAATGGTCCCCGAAAGTATGTCACTTTCGGTGACAACTCAAAGGGTAAGGTGGTTGGCCTCGGTAAGGTGGCCATCTCACATGATAGATCCATTCAAAATGTCATGCTCGTTGAATCTCTTGGCTACAACTTACTTTCAGTATCCAGACTTGCTGATTTCAGTTTCAATGTCCTATTCACCGAAGTAGATTGCCAAGTGTTTTGTAGAGATAATCATAAAATGGTCTTTACTAGTATACGTAGAGGTGATATTTACATTGTTGATTTCACTAAAAAGGCTCAACCTAGAACTTGCTTTATTGCTAAATCTTCTAAAGGTTGGTTATGGCATAGACGATTAGGTCATGTTGGTATGCGAAACCTTGACAAGCTTATTAAAGGAAATCATATCCTTGGCATTAACGATGTCATATTTGATAAGGATAGACTTTGCAGTGCTTGTCAGGCAGGTAAACAGGTTGGAGGAAGGCATCCTATGAAGAACATCATGACCAGAAGAAGACCACTCGAGCTACTTCACATGGATCTTTTTGGTCCCAATGCTTACAAGAGTCTCAGTGGAAATTCTTTTGGTCTAGTTATAGTTGATGATTTTTCAAGATTTACGTGGGTGTTCTTTCTCAATCAACGTCATAATTTCCGTCATAAAAGCATCCACACAAATATCAAGTTTCTTATTTGCTGCCGCTGTGAAATCACCTATATCATCTTTCAGTATTGCATGAACTGCATCAATATTAAGTTTAACATATATCTTAATAGCCTTCAGTGAATGTGCAATCTAAAAACTTGTTGCTAGAGACCAGTTGAAGTGTAGATTTAGCTTGGTGGTTGAACTTGCTTTTTCTAGACCAATTTTCTTCTCTCCCATCATAGGTACCATGTTGTTGTTGTCAATGTTTTTTAAAATCTAGTCTGGCCAAGAACACGAGCCTCATTAGGCGCCAGCCGGCTTTACGAGAGGAAATACCAGTCACCTCCTTGGTATTTTGATGTGACACGCCCAAGTCGGCTGATCATATCCCTTCGTACGCCACACCCTTGTAGCGTTGCTCGTGGACGTATCACAGCCTCTTCCCTCGCAACACAATGTGTGTTTCTGCTCACATCAAAGTTTGCCTCGTGTTGGTGCCCATCCACCCTTGCGGCAGTCATTGCCCCGTCGTTAAAGCATCATTGTCAACGTCATCAAAGCACCTACATCGCTCACTGCAGCCCGCTCGCCATGTGGCATCGCGCTCGCACCATGGCTCACACGGCGACGTCTCTACTCTCGCAACATGCCGTAACAACATCGTCCTGTAGCACAACGGCGTCCTCAGAGCACCGCCTTGCAGCATCGACGATGCATCACAACATTCCTTGCAACAGCTGAGGGAGTCCTGGATTAAGGGGTCCTCGGACAGCCGGACTATACACATATGTCGGACTATTGGACTATGAAGATACAAGATAGAAGACTTCGCCCCGTGTCCGGATAGGACTCTCCTTTGCATGGAAGGCAAGCCTGGCAGTTAGGATATGAAGATTCCTTTCTTTGTAACTGACTCTATGTAACCCTAGCCCCCTCCGGTGTCTATATAAACGAGGGGGTTTAGTCCGTAGGACAACAACAATCATAATCATAGGCTAGCTTCTAGGGTTTAACCTCTATGATCTCGTGGTAGATCAGCTCTTGTAATACTCATATCATCAAGATCAATCAATCAGGAAGTAGGGTATTACCTCCATCGAGAGGGCCCGAACCTGGGTAAGCATTGTGTCCCCCGCCTCCTGTTACCATTAGCCTTAGACGCACAGTTCGGGACCCCCTACCCGAGATCCGTCGGTTTTGACACCAACATTGGTGCTTTCATTGAGAGTTCCACTGTGTGGTCACCATAAGGCTTGATGGCTCCTTCAATCGTCCATAACAACGCAGTCCAGGGTGAAGTTTTTCTCCCTGGACAAATCTTCATATTCGGCGGCTTCGCACTGCGGGTCAACTCGCTTGGCCATCTGGAGCAGATCGATAGCTATGCCCCTGGCCATCAGGTCAGGTTTGGAAGCTTGAACTACACCGCCGACATCCGCGGAGACTTGATCTTCGACGTATTCGAGCCCATGACAGCCACGCCCTGCCGCCACGATGAACATGACCTAAATCTGTCATCAGATTGTGTGCATGAGATTGAGCCTGTAACCGCATTGGTCCTAGATCCAGAGTGAAGCACGCCATCCGAGAACAGGAGGCTCAACCTCGCCACAGAAGCCGCGGACTCAGTGGCGCTAGAGCCGAACACAGATCTGACCTCCAACGAGGCCTGTGTCATCAGAACCTCGGACTCATCTCCGGCCATAGGCTCCGAACCGCGTGTATCCGCACCCATTGAATCCGATTGGGCGCCGATCTTAGAGTTCATCCCCGCGGACATCTTCCAACACTCACCCTTAGGCTATGTGTTAAACTCACTAAAGTCCCTCTCCTTGTTAGGATATTCTTGGCCGAACTATGTCCGGCTTGAATGGGAAGCGGACGACGAAGAGCTTCGTTGCCCACCCACCACTCACTTGATAGCCACTGTCGACGATTTGACCGACATGCTTGATTTCGACTCCGAAGACATCGACAATATGGACGATGATGTCGGAGAAGAACAGGAACCACCGCCCATAGGGCGCTGGACAGCCACCTCCTCATACGATATATACATGGTGGATACACCCAAGGAAGACAATGGCGATGACAAAAAGGATCCAGTTGAGGATAAACTTCCCGAGAAACAGTCCAAGCGTCAACGTCAACGGTGCCGGTCTAAATCACGCCATGGTAAAAATAGTGATACCGGCACAAGAGAGAATAGCACTCCGGACGATGCCGAAGACAACAAAGACCCCGCCAAGCCAAGTTTCGAATAGGTTGAACGGGAAGATGGGCGAGCCAGCCCTGATGAACAGGCCGTGAACGACGATTCGGAGGATAACAATTATATGCCTCTCGCTGAGGATGAGGTGAGCCTCGGTGATGAAGAATTTATCGTGCCAGAGGATCCCGTCAAGCAGGAGCGTTTTAAGCGCCGCTGAGGGAGTCCTGGATTAGGGGGTGTCCGGATGGCCGGACTATGACCTTTGGCCGGACTCCCGGACTATGAAGATACAAGATTGAAGACTTCGTCCCGTGTCTGGATGGGACTTTCCTTGGCGTAGAAGGCAAGCTTGGCGATACGATATGAAGATCTCCCCCCATTGTAACCGACTCTATGTAACCCTAGCCCTCTCCGGTGTCTATATAAACCGGAGAGTTTTAGTCCGTAGGACGAACAACAATCATACCATAGGCTAGCTTCTAGGGTTTAGCCTCTCTGATCTCGTGGTAGATCAACTCTTGTACTACCCATATCATCAATATTAATCAAGCAGGAGTAGGATTTTACCTCCATCGAGAGGGCCCGAACCTGGGTAAAAACATCGTGTCCCTTGTCTCCTGTTACCATCCGCCTAGACGCACAGTTCGGGACCCCCTACCCGAGATCCGCCGGTTTTGACATCGACATTGGTGCTTTCATTGAGAGTTCCTCTGTGTCGTCACCCTTAGGCCCGATGGCTTCTTCGATCGTCAACCACGACGCGGTCCAGGGTGAGACTTTTCTCCCCGGACAGATCTTCGTATTCGGCGGCTTCGTGCGGGCCAATTCGCTTGGCCATCTGGAGCAGATCGAAAGCTACGCCCCTGGCCATCAGGTCAGGTTTGGAAGCCTAAACTACACGGCCGACATCCGCGGGGACTTGATCTAGCATGCCGCACTATCACGATGGGCATGATCTAGCTCTGTCGCCGGACAGCGCCCCGAGCGCCGCTCAGGTGTCCGCTCCGACCATTAGCTTGGAGCCGACTGCGCCGGTCGGGGCGGTCGGTTGGACGCGGCCCCAGGAGCCGCAACCTCTACGACAATAGAGCCGAATACCAGCCTAGTCCTTTGCAAGGCCCGTGACTCCAAGGTGCCGGACTCCATTCCGGACTCCGAATCTTCCTCACCCCTTCCGATCGAACCCGACTGGGCTCCGATCATGGAGTTCACCGGCACGGACGTCTTTCAGCACTCACCCTTTGGCGATATCCTGAATTCACTAAAGTCTCTCTCTTTGTCAGGAGAGCCCTAGCCGGACTATGGTCAGCATGGTTGGGATGCGGACGACGAAGAAATTCGAAACCCACCCACAACCCACTTTGTAGCCACTGTCGACGATCTAACCGACATGCTCGACTTTGACTCCGAAGACATCGACGGTATGGACGCCGATGAAGGAGACGACCAAGAACCAGCGCCTATAGAGCACCGGACAATC
Source organism: Triticum dicoccoides (assembly GCF_002162155.2). Classification (NCBI taxonomy): domain Eukaryota; kingdom Viridiplantae; phylum Streptophyta; class Magnoliopsida; order Poales; family Poaceae; genus Triticum; species Triticum dicoccoides. The sequence goes on along the minus strand of NC_041391.1, from coordinate 193,401,814 downwards.
ACCTCATCACACGATGTATACATGGTGGACACACCTAAAAGAAGCAATGACGAGGATCAAAAGGGCACAACCAGGGATCGTTCCCTCAAAAAACAATCAAAGCGCCAAGCCCCACCTCGACAGAGACCCAGCCATAAAGTAGGGCAAATCAACGGAAGACGAACATGCCATCGATCAACCGTCCAAACAGGGCGGACAAACCGAACAAGCTGTCCCCGAGAAAGATAATAGTCCGGACGACCTCACACCGGACAAGTTGCTGGAACACCAGAACCTCCACCAAAGGCTCGTTGCCGCTGCACGTAGCCTGAAAAAGCAGAAGCGGAAGCTCAAAACAGTGGAAGATGCACTCAGAATCAGATGGGGCAAAGTACTCAACACCGCACACAAGTACGACAACAGTCATCACACAAAGAGCTATCTGAAGCGGAAATTACTACTAGAATTTGACGAAGAGGCCTTAGAGCCCCCATAGTCAAAAAACAAGGAAGCCACCAGGTCGGATAGACGACCTCATGATCGATCTCAAGCGACAAAGGACGCCGCACTCAATACGGCACGCGATCCGCCCAAAGACTCGCATCAAACAACCGGTCCAACCAAATCCATCTATGGGCCAAGAAAGCAAGCTCCATTGAGCAATGCAACGCAAAAAATATCCGAACATCACGGCACACCTACATACAGGGGCGCCGCACATCCCCTATGTTTTACCGATAAGGTACTGGATCATGAATTTCCAGTGGGATTCAAGCCCGTAAACATAGAAGCATACGACGGAACAACAGACCCTGGAGTATGGATCGAGGATTATATCCTCCACATACACATGGCCAGAGGAGATGACCTTCACGCCATAAAATACTCACCCCTTAAGCTCAAAGGGCCAGCCCGGCATTGGCTTAAAAGCCTTCCCGAAAACACCATGGGAAGTTGGGAAGCGCTCGAGGATGCTTTCCGGGCAAATTTTCAAGGGACCTATGTCCGACCTCCGGATGCAGATGATCTGAGTCATATAACTCAACAGCCCGGAGAGTCAGCCCGAAAACTCTGGAATAGATTTCTTACTAAAACGAATCAGATAGTCGACTGTCCAGACGTCGAGGCCCTAGCAGCTTTCAAACATAGCGTCCGAGACGAATGGCTCGCCAGACACATCGTCCAAGAAAAGCCAAGAACAATGGCCGCATTAACAAGCCTCATGACCCGCTTTTGCGCAGGAGAAGATAGCTGGTTGGCAAGAAGCAGCACCAGCGACCCGAGTACATCCAAACTCAGAGATGGAAACGGGAAACCGCGCCGTAACAGCGCCGGATCAAGGATAACAGCCTGATGAGCACGGCAGTCAACGCCAAATTCAAAAGCTCTCGGCAAAATCAGAAAAAGCCGCCCCAAAGATGACAGGGACGAGCTATCTAACCTCAACAAAATCTTGGACAAAATATGTCAAATCCACAGTACTCCTGGGAGACGTGCAAACCACACCCACAGAGATTGTTGGGTCTTCAAGCAGTCCGACAAACTTATCGCCAAACACAAGGGGCTCGACACACCAAGCGAGGATGACGACGCACCCCACAAGCAGAACACTGGAGAACAAAAGAAGTTCCCACAAGAAGTCAAAACAGTAAATTCACTTCAGATGACAAAAGGGAAAAATAGAACGGCGCTACGTGCCACACGGCCCGCCCCAGAGGAGCACCGCCACTGGTTGTTACAACCAATCACCTTCAATCATCAGGATTACTCCAGAGGGGCCCGGAACGCAGGCTGGACTGCCTTGGTCCTGGATCCGATTATTGACGGATTCAAATTTACACAAGTCCTTATGGACGGCGGCAGTGACCTAAACCTGTTATATCAGGACACAATCCGCAAACTGGGGGTAAACCCAGCTATAATTCGCCATGGCAACACTTCCTTTCAAGGAGTCACGCCGGGTCCAGATACCCAGAGTATGGGTTCCCTTTTGTTAGAAGTCACGTTCGGCTCACCCGATAACTTCCGAAGCGAAAAGCTAACCTTCCACATCGCCCCATTCATAAGTCGCTATCAAGCGCTACTGGGACGTGAAGCTTTCGCCCGCTTTAACACAATACCGCATTATGCATCCCTTACACTTAAAATGCCCGGTCCACGAGGCATCATCTCATTAAAGGGAAATATCAATTGATCCCCAAAGTACGGGTAATGGTGCGGCCGCCTGGACAGCCGCACACTGATCCAGCCCTACTATCCCGGACATGGCTCGACGAGTCCGGCGTAAACATACAAAGGCTTAATAGCTGCATAACCCTGTACAAGGGGCTCCGCGTGTTTACGCCAGGAGACAATACGGCTCCATTTTGCTCCAACTATATTTTGTTTATTTTAATACAAATTTCTCGCACGCTTATTTTTTACTAAGTTCCTCTCTTTCGCAGACAAACACCGTGCTATGCCCGTCCAGGATACGACACAACGGAGACACAGGCGCAGACATGCAGTAGGGACCTGTTTCAAGGATTCTTTTTAGATTAAGACCCTGCATAAACCTTTTTTACTGTCTCTTGTTGACAACATCCCCCGGTTTTTGCTGTAACCGAGGAGGAGGCTGGCGTCTTGGCATGTGGCCACGCCAGAATTTTGCGCGTACCTGGACACCAGGGGCTTTTTTACCAAGGGCTTTGGTTCGGCCCGTCTTCATAAAGACCGAATACCTTAGGGAGTGCTCGGCGTCGCGAGTTTGGCCTTATATGCATCAGCTCCGAATCATGTCTTTGGTCAAATGTTGGGTTTGCCCGGCTCCTGTGTTTTGCCGCCTTACGTTCCGTTATATCGGCTAACGCGGCACCAGGAGAACTACTGCGATTGTGCCCCGGTTCGGCCGGGCGAGCACCTCAGTAGAGAAAGCCAAAAACTGACTGTCATGATATAGCGAGAGACTGGTCAACCACTCGATGACTCTCGGAATCTTTAGGATTCCTCCACATTAACAAAGGGCCGCTTCCCGGTCAGGCACACATGCGCCCCGAATTCGGGCGAGCGCGGTGCCTCTAGGGGCTATTGAGTAGCCCCACTGTCAAACTCCTATGGCTAAGTGAAAGTGATAAAGCATTATAGTCCGGTTGCCTAGTTCGCTGCGCTATCACCTCCTTTGTAGGACCAAGACGTGAAAAGGCGCCTTTTTGCGAACACCCCCGCATTATATGCGTGGGGGCTGAAGCCAACAACTGTCATCTTTTAGGTTATATACACATATACATTAACGGCCGCACAGGAGGTATTATAATTCTTGCAAGCACAAGTATAAAAAGCTTTTATATTCTATCAAAATATTCCTTTTACAATAGCACATGCTATTCGAACACAACATCCTTCGAGCATTGCGCTTCTATTAAACGAGCGCCCGGAAGAACTTCCTCAAAGTAGTGCCTTGCAGGTACTCGGCCTTTGTCCGAATCCCGGGATGCAACAACACTGGCCTTCATATTCGCCCAGTATGTCTTGACACGGGCAAGAGCCATTTGTGCAACCTCTATGCATGCCGACCTCTTCATTGCATCAACATGCGACACCGAACCAAGGAACTGCTGCACCAAGTTAAAATAACTCTTCGGCTCTGGCTCTCCCGGCCACAAACAACTCACAACATACTTCATGGCGAGTCCGGATAACCTGTTCAGCTCCGCCCAGGTGGCCAAACGGTTGGATACCGAAAGTGGGTGTTCTGGATTGTGGAACTGCGACCAAAAAAGTTCTTCCAATTTATGGTCACCTCGACCTCGGAAGTGTTCGGTTGCGTCTGCCGCACTCGCTGCCAAATCCAGATAAGTGTTTTTCGCACTCCACTGACGGTCTAACAGAGCATACTTAGGATCCCCAAACTTCATCCGTAGCATATAGGGCTTTCCAGCCATGATATCTCTGGCCTGACGCAGCTCCTCCTTCATAGCTCTCATTGCAGAGCGAGTATCCTTGGCCTCGGTAGTGATCTTCTCAAGGTCCTTCTGAGCCGCCCTTCCTTCTTGTTCGAGAAATTTACAACGGTCGGTAGCATCCCTCAATTTTATAGCCATCTCGGCTATTACTTTCTTGCTCTGGCAGTGAGCAGCCTGTTCGGCTAGCTCTTCAGCCGCCTTAACGGCAACCGCATCACTTTTCCTTGCTTGCTCCTTGGCTCGGGCAAGTTCCGTCCGAATATTCTCCATGGCAGCATCACCATCTGCATTAAGCACATATATTATAAGGCATGAGCATCAAACTCCTCTTATCAGATGTCTGTGGAGCATACCTTGTGCCTCGTCTAGCCGCTTATTTACAAGCGCGATGTCGGCATCCGCCACGTCAAGTTGCCGCTTTAGCTCGGCAGATTCATCAGTCCGGCTAGCCACCGAACGCCTCGCCACCTTCATAAAAAGGTGTCATTTTACACATGGGGTTATGATCCTCTGTGCGCCATCACTCTTGACGACACACAGAGTCTTAGGGGCTACTATTTATACAGGGCACATTTTATATATGCGGCTCTACCAAAAGGTACACCTTTTCACGTACCTCAAAGCCTGTCAGTAAACTCCTGGCGGCCTCGTACAATCCGCTTTCCGCGGATGAAATCCTTCCTATCACCGTGTTCATCAACACACGGTGTTCTTCTGAGACGGACACTCGCCCGAGCAGATCCCTCAGCCTCTCCGACCGCGCACCAGAGGGTGCCGGACTAGCTCGACGACCTTTTTCAGGATCCGGACTTGGAGAAACCCGTCGAGACGACACCTCGGGGTCGCCTGCCTCGTAAGACGGTGCAGCTAGGGGAGGCGTTTCACTCTCCATCATCTTCGAATGAAGATCCCCTAAAGACGAGCTCTGCTGAGAAGGGTTGAGATCCGAACTGCAAGGTAATATTTCGGTTATCTTCCTCAGAAATAAAATAGGGATGCCACTCATTTTGAACCCCTCTCTTTACTGACGGCTCGAAGGAAAGCTGATCCCCTTGAGGGCGCAATGCGGCCGGGGCATTCTCCGGCGCTGGATCCTCTGACGAAGATTTCTTCCCCCGTTTTGAGGTCATCCCCTCTGGGTCTTCAGAGGTAGTCCTTTTATTTCCCAGGTTAGGGGAATTCTCAAATCCTCCCTTCCTGACAGCCTCCTTCGTGGAGGCGATAGCTCCTTGGTTCCCCTCTTCGCCCTCTGCCAAAAGCATAATCTCCAGCATCCTGGTTAACACGGGATCCGACGCGGTCTCGGGCAGGGGGCTAGACACCTGATAAGCTTTGCCTTCGTTATCCACTCCTGCTCAAAGGATAGCTCTGTTAAAGGGCAATTTCATGATGAAAATATGGTTGGCGTGTCCAAATACGGGGCTACTTACCTGAGCATCCGGGCGATTGCAGCTCAGACCCGCGTCCTCGGTCAAGTCGGACACCTTGCTAGTGATCCGACGAACAATTTGTACATCTCCACGGGTGTCACACCCATAAAATATTGGAGGACTCGCGGTCCCTCCGGATTAAATTCCCACATGCGGAGAGGGCAACATTTGCAGGGCAGCGTGCGGTGAATCAGCATAACTTGCGCCACTACGGTCAAGTTAATATCTCTTTCTATGAGATCTCGAATGCGGTCCTGCAGTAGGGGCACGTCTTTGGACGGCCCCCAAATAAGCCCTTCATTGACCCATGATGCTCGCCGTGGTGGGGGACCCGAGCGAAAAGCAGGTGGCGCCACCCATGTGGTGCCCCTGGGGGCTGTGATGTAAAACCAGTCCCATTGCCATAAGCCGAACTCCTCTTGGAAAGAGCCCTCGGGCCATGGAGTGTCGGCCATCTTGCTTATGATAGCTCCTCCGCACTCAGCGTGCTGCCCCTCGACCATCTTCGGTTCCACCTTGAAGGTTCTAAGCCACAATCCGAAGTGAGGAGTGATATGGAGGAAGGCCTCACACACGACAATGAATGATGAGATTTGGAGGATGGACTAAGTCGTAGAATTCCAGCCCATAATAAAACATCAGCCCCCTCACGAAGGGATCAATCGGGAAGCCTAGCCCCCGAAGGAAGTGAGATGTGAACACCACGCTCTCACCGGGCTGGGGAGTGGGAATGTCCTGCCCTTGAGTAGGCAGCCTATGCGAGATTTCGCCGGTTAGATACCTGGCATCTCTCAGCTTTCGCACGTCTTCTTCCATAACGGAGGAAGGCATTCACTGGCCTTGAAGGTCGGAGCCGGACATCGTCGAAGGTCCGAAGCGCCTAAAACTAAAGCCTTGGGTGTTGGAACTCGAGGTGAGGGGAAGATATGATTGGATTGAAAATAAAGGAGGCGAGCCTTGGTCCCTTTATAAAGGGGTGGAATACCAAGAGCCCTCCCCGTAACCGTTTTGGACTCGCTTTCAATTAGAGAGTCATACCAAAGGCACGGTTGGGTTACCCACGCCCGTATTGATGAGAATCCCGGAATAAGGGGACACGATCTCTGCCTTGACAAGACATGCCAAGGAAACCGCCTCGCTAAACGCGCTAAGGTGGAACAGTAAAATGATTAAAATAAAGGCTTGGCCGTGGCGTGATATCACGCTGCGGAATACGTCAGTGGATTGGATTGGTGCAGATATTATTCTCTCTACGGTGGTATGTGGAACTTATTTTGCAGAGCCAGACACTATCCTTGTGTTCAACATCTTCTATGAAGTATTCGGAGGAGGAACCCGCCTTGCAATGCCGAAGACAATTTGCGCGCCGGACTCGTCGTCATTGAAGCCTGGTTCAGGGGCTACTGAAGGAGTCCTGGATTAGGGGGTGTCCGGATGGCCGGACTATGACCTTTGGCTGGACTCTCGGACTATGAAGATACAAGATTGAAGACTTCGTCCCGTGTCCGGATGGGACTTTCCTTGGCGTAGAAGGCAAGCTTGGCGATACGATATGAAGATCTCCCCCCATTGTAACCGACTCTATGTAACCCTAGCCCTCTCCGGTGTCTATATAAACCGGAGAGTTTTAGTCCGTAGGACGAACAACAATCATACCATAGGCTAGCTTCTAGGGTTTAGCCTCTCTGATCTCGTGGTAGATCAACTCTTGTACTACCCATATCATCAATATTAATCAAGCAGGAGTAGGGTTTTACCTCCATCGAGAGGGCCCGAACTTGGGTAAAAACATCGTGTCCCTTGTCTCCTGTTACCATCCGCCTAGACGCACAGTTCGGGACCCCCTACCCGAGATCCGCCGGTTTTGACACCGACAGCCGCCTTATAGCCACGACAAAGAGACTGAAGAAGAAGAAGCAACAGCTTCAAGCTGATTAAGATCTGCTCACTAATAGATGGACCGAGGTCCTGGCAGCCAAGGAATATGGACTCGAACGCCCAACCAAAAGTTACTCGAAGCGCAAATTACTACCTCAATTCGATGATGAGGTGCTAGAGCTAGCACTTCTAGCTCATAATGCGGCTGACCGACCACCGCGTGGCCGAGATAAAACGACAATTCAGCCCGAGCACCAGCCGGCACTGCCTCGCCGAACAAATAGAAACACAACATCTCGGGGATACATACATGACCTGCGGTACGACTTAGAGAACAGAGCAGGCCAGACTAGATCGATTTATGGATAACGGGGGTTCGCCCTAATGCACAACAACAACCACCAAGTCAGATATGACAAATACACACCTGTCCGGGCCGAATACCGTAGACCGGCTCCATTCGAGCTACGTCGACCGGCTCCATTCGAGCTACGTCGCGATGTAGCCCGACATAGAGGCGCCACACACCCCCTATGCTTCACCGATGAAGTAATGGAACATGAATTCCCAGAAGGGTTCAAACCCGTAAATATTGAATCATATGAGGGAACAATAGACCCCGTGGTATGGATCGAGGACTTTCTTCTCCATATACATATGGCCCGAGGTGATGATCTCCATGCCATCAAGTATCTCCCGCTAAAACTCAAAGGACCAGCTAGGCACTGGTTGAACAGTCTGCCAGAAAACTCCATTGGCAGTTGGGAGAACCTGGAAGACGCATTCCTTGACAACTTCCAGGGCACTTATGTCCGACCTCCGAATGCCGATGACTTAAGTCATATAATCCAACAGCCTGGAGAGTCAGCCAGAAAATTCTGGACTCGGTTCTTAACTAAAAAGAACCAAATTGTCGACTGTCCGGATGCCGAAGCCCTAGCGGCCTTTAAGCATAACATCCGTGACGAGTGGCTCGCCCGACACCTCGGCCAGGAGAAGCCAAAGTCCATGGCAGCCCTTACGACGCTCATGACTCACTTTTGTGCAGGCGAGGATAGCTGGCTAGCTCGTAGCAACAACACCTCGAGTAAACCTGGCACTTCTGAAGCCAGAGATAGCAACAGCAAGTTGAAAGCACAAGTGCTCCCTAGGTGGTTTTGGTAATTAATGTCAACATATCTCTTGTTGGACTAACACTTTTACCTAGTATGTTTCAGACAAGTTCAACAATGGAGTGGCATGGACTAAAGGATGTGGAATCCCTTCAAGATGCTAAGGACAAAGGATTGGCTCAAGCTCCAAGATCAAGACTCTACATTTTCTATTTTAGTGATCCAAGATCACATTGAGTCTATAGGAAAAGCCAATACTATCAAGAGGGGATGAGGTGTTGCTTAATGGCTTGCTTGCTCAAAGTGCTTAGTGATATGCTCCAAATCCCTCAACTACTTTCTCACATCCACATATGTCCTAAACCCTAAGTCTAACTTGGCCCCACCGATACTTTCTATCCGGCGCCACCGAGTTCAGATGTCTTAGCCACTGCCACAAACCCTAGGCAAATCGGTCTCACCGATAGGGATCTCGGTCTCACCAAGATGGGATTGTAATCTCTCTGTGTATGTCCATTACCAAAATCGGTCTCACCGAGTTTGAGTAATCGGTACTACCGAGATTACAATGCAAACTCTTTGGTTAGCTTATTACCAAAATCGGTCCCACCGAGTTTGTGTAATCGGTCTCACCGAGTTTGCCTGACCAACTCTCTGGTTACCTTATTACCAAAATTGGTCCCATCGAGTTTGTGTAATCGGTCTCACCGAGATTACATTATGCCCTAACCCTAACCATATCGATCCTACCGAGTTGCATGTCGGTCCCACCGAAAATCCTAACGGTCACTAGGTTTACTAAATCGGTCTGACCGAGTTTGCTGATTCGGTCCCACCGAGATTGGTAAATTGTGTGTAACGGTTAGATTTTGTGTGGAGGCTATATATACCCCCTCCACCTCCTCTTCATTCATGGAGAGAGCCATCAGAACAAGCCTACACTTCCAGCATCCTATTTCTGAGAGAGAACTACCTACTCATGTGTTGAGGCCAAGATATTCCATTCCTACCATATGAATCTTGATCTCTAGCCTTCCCCAAGTTGCTTTCCACTCAAATCTTCTTTCCACCAAATCCAAATCCTGTGAGAGAGAGTTGAGTGTTGGGGAGACTATCATTTGGAGCACAAGAGCAAGGAGTTCATCATCAACGCACCATTTGTTACTTCTTGGAGAGTGGTGTCTCCTAGATTGTCTAGGTGTCACTTGGGAGCCTCCGACAAGATTGTGGAGTTGAACCAAGAAGTTTGTAAGGGCAAGGAGATCGCCTACTTCGTGAAGATCTAGCGCTAGTGAGGCAAGTCCTTCGTGGGCGACGACCATGGTGGGATAGACAAGGTTGCTTCTTCGTGGACCCTTCGTGGGTGGAGCCCTCCGTGGACTCGCGCAGCCATTACCCTTCGTGGGTTGAAGTCTCCATCAACGTGGATGTACGAAAGCACCACCTATCGGAACCACGACAAAAACATCCGTGTCTCCAATTGCGTTTGAATCCTCCAATCCCTTCCCTTTACATTCTTGCAAGTTGCATGCTTTACTTTCCGCTGCTCATATACTCTTTGCATGCTTGCTTGTTATGTATTGTGAGTGTTAAACTTGTGCCTAAACTCCACTCCAACTTAAAGAAGTTAAAAACTGCTACTTTGGGCTCCTAGTGTCTAATCACCCCCCTCTAGACACCTCTTCTCGATCCTTTCAATTGGTATCAGAGCTTTAGTCTCCATTGCTTTGGTTTAAACACCATTGGAGGAAGATGGATGAGTCTACTTTGGGGAGTCTTAGACATAGAGTGCCTATACTTGATGGAGAGTATTTTCATGAGTGGAAAAATGAGATGCTTGTGATTTTCAATCAATATCATTTGAACAAGTACATTGCTAGCCCTTGTGCATCTCATGTTGATCCTATGCATCCTACCCTTGATGAGTCAATTGACATGATTAGGAATCTTAGAACTGTTAATCTTATCACTAGAGGCTTGCCTAGAAACTTGATTAGAAACTTGCCTACTCTTGAGTGTGCCTACACTATATGGAAATTTCTTGAGGAACACTTTCCAAATTATTCCTTGAAAAATCTAGATGAAATTCTCCATAAGTCTATTGCCTTGAGTAAGATGAATTCAAGTGATCCTATGTTTGGTGATTGTCTATTTGAACTTACAAACCTTATGCCCGCCAAAGGAGATGTTGGAATTATTGGTGATATTATTTCCGAAGCTATAAAAATTCATAAGCAAGATCATTGTCAAACTCACTCTAACGAATCACCCTCTCTAGGATTTGATCCACCACATGACGATGTTGAACATGGATACTATGATGAGGATGATGATAGAGACTTTGATCTTGATGCTGCAATGAGACACTTTGGTCTTATGGCAAATCTTCGGGGATATATGGCAGGTGGAAAGGAATGGGTTCTTGATAGTGGATGTACCGATCATATGACCAGAGATAAAGACATGTTTCGTGAGCTTGCTGAAAACAATGGTCCTCGAAAGTATGTCACTTTCGGTGACAACTCAAAGGGTAAGGTGGTTGGCCTCGGTAAGGTGTCCATCTCACATGATAGCTCCATTCAAAATGTCATGCTCGTTGAATCTCTTGGCTACAACTTACTTTCAATATCTAGACTTGCTGATTTCGGTTTCAATGTCCTATTCGCTGAAGTAGATTGCCAAGTGTTTCGTAGAGATAATCATAAAATGGTCTTTACTGGTATACATAGAGGTGATCTTTACATTGTTGTTTTCAATAAAAAGGCTCAACCTAGAACTTGCTTTATTGCTAAATCTTCTAAAGGTTTGGTTATGGCATAGACGATTAGGTCATGTTGGTATGCGAAACCTTGACAAGCTTATTAAAGGAAATCATATCCTTGGCGTTAACAATGTCATATTTGATAAGGATAGACTTTGCAGTGCTTGTCAGGCAGGTAAAAAGGTTGGAGGAAGGCATCCTATGAAGAACATCATTACCACAAGAAGGCCACTCGAGCTAGTTCACATGGATCTTTTTGGTCCCAATGCTTACAAGAGTCTCGGTGGAAATTCTTTTGGTCTAGTTATAGTTGATGATTTTTCAAGATTTACGTGGGTGTTCTTTCTCGATGATAAATCACAGGTCCAAAAGATCTTCAAAAACTTCGCTAGGAAGGACCAAAATCAATTTTAACTGAAGATCTAGAAGGTTCGCAGCGACAATGGAACGAAGTTCAAGAACGCAAATGTGGACACCTTTCTTGATGAAGAAGGGATTTCACATGAGTTCTCGGCTACGTACACACCTCAACAAAATGGAGTTGTTGAGAGGAAGAACCGGACGCTCGTCGAAATGGCGAGAACGATGCTTGATGAGTACAAGATGCCGAAGCACTTTTGGGCGGAAGCGGTTGAGACAACTTGTCATGCAACAAATCGTTTGTATCTTCACAAGCTACTCGGCAAGACGGCATACGAGCTCCTCACCGGTAACAAACCCCAAGTTGGACACTTTCGAGTATTCGGCTCAAAGTGTTACATTCTTGATAAGCATCGCCATTCTAAATTTGCTCCTAAGTCTCATGAAGGTTTCCTACTTGGTTATGGCTCAAACTCTCACACATACCGTGTCTACAACAATTTCACCCGAAAGGTTGAAGAAACAGTGGATGAGAAGTTTGATGAATCTGACGGCTCGCAAGTAGAGCAATTGCCAATTGATGTAGGAGACAAAGATCCCTCGGAAGCAATCCAAGACTTGTCTATTGGCAAGATCTGCCCAACGGAGGTGAAGGAGAGTACCTCGTCCGTCCAAGTGGAAGCTTCTACCTCATGACAAGGTGAACCAAGAGTTGATACGGAAGCATCCACAAGTGGGACACACCAAGATGAAGAAAACGAGGAAGTGCATCAAGATGAATGTCAACAACCTCCTTCTCCACCACGACAAGAGAACGACAATGCTAACAATGAAGAAGGCCAAGAAGAAGAACAAGATGAAGAAGATGTTCAACCAAGACCCAAGCAAAAGCTTTCACGAGTTCGAGCAAGAATTGCTAAAGACCATCCCGTTGAGCAAATCTACAACGATATCCAAACCGGGAGAATCACTCGCTCTAAAACTCGTTTAGCTAACTTTTGCGAACACTATTCATTCATCTCTAGCATTGAACCTATGAAGGTTGAAGAAGCATTGGAAGATCCGGATTGGATAAATGCCATGCATGAAGAGCTACACAACTTTGAGAGAAACCAAGTGTGGACATTGGTTGAGAAGCCCGACAACAACCACAACATCATCGGTACCAAATGGGTGTTTCAAAACAAGCAAGATGAAGATGTACAAGTAGTTCACAACAAAGCACGTCTCGTCGCCCAAGGCTACACACAAGTTGAAGGTATGGACTATGGTGAGACTTATGATCCCGTTGCTAGACTTGAGTCTATTCGCATCTTACTTGCCTATGCTAATCACCATGATATCACCTTATACCAAATGGACATTAGAAGTGCTTTTTTAAATGGTGAAATAGAGGAGGAAGTTTATGTTAAGCAACCTCTCGGCTTTGTCAATCCTAAGAAACCAAGTCATGCTTACAAACTTCACAAAGCCCTTTATGGTCTTAAACAAGCTCCTAGAGTGTGGTATAAATGCTTGACCAAGTTCCTTATTGAAAAAGGCTTTGAAATTGGAAAAATAGGTTCTACTCTTTTTACTAAAAGGGTCAATGGAGAACTATTTGTGTGCCAAATCTATGTTGATGATATTATATTTGGTTCTACTAACCCTCATTTTATTGAAAAGTTTGGGAAGCTAATGTCGGAGAAGTTTGAGATGTCTATGATGAGTGAACTCAAATTCTTTCTTGGTTTGCAAATCAAGCACTAAGGAGGGTACCTTTGTCTCTCAAACAAAGTACACCAAGGACTTATTCAAGAAGTTCAATATGCAAGAATGCAAAGGTATGACTACACCCATGCCTACTAGTGGACAACTTGACTTGACCAAAGATGGTGAACCGGTTGATCAAAAGGTTTATCGCTCTATGACTGGTTCATTGTTATATCTATGTGCTTCACATCCCGATATCATGCTAAGTGTGTGCATGTCTGCACGATATCAAGCTGCTCCTAAAGAATGTCATCTTAAGGCCGTGAAAAGGATAGTGAGATACTTAATTCATACACCAAATTTTGGCATTTGGTATCCTAAGAGGGCCTCATTTGATCTTGTTGGCTACTCCGACTCGGACTATGCCGGTGACAAGGTCGATAGAAAGTCCACTTCGGGTACTTGTCAATTTCTTGGTAGATCTCTTGTGTCTTGGTCTTCCAATAAACAAAACTCGGCATCCTTATCCACCGCCGAAGCGGAATACATTGCCGCTGGTTCATGTCGTGCTCAATTACTTTGGATGACCCAAACCCTTAAATATTATGGGATATATGTGAAACATGTTCCATTACTTTGTGACAATGAAAGTGCTATCAAGATTGCTCACAATCCTATGCAACACTCTCGAACTAAGCATATTGAAGTTCGTCATCATTTCATTCGAGATCATGTTGCTAAGGGTGACATTAATCTTAAGCATGTTCGCATCGAAAAACAATTAGCGGATATTTTCACCAAACCACTTGATGAGAAAGTGTTTTGCAGGTTAAGTGGTGAATTGAACATCATTGATGCTTCAAACTTGGAGTAGAAACTCCGTTGGATACATGCAAGACATGAGCTTATGACTAATCCTTGATATTTCTCTTATGATGATAATCTTATGTCTTGGGTATATTTGCACCTTGCACGTTATCTAACCCATGTAGGTACTTGGTTGAATTGAATTCCATGAGATTGTAACCTACTCATATCTTGAGCAATCTCTACATCACCAAGTCTCTACACAATGGTGGTTGAAGAACAAGGAAGCACAGAACCATTCAAACATATCCTTTGACAAATTATATGTTAAGCTTCATGATTGTCATTTTGGATACACAAGTGCTCTTCCTTGCAAAAACTAACCCATGTAGGTAGATGAACTCAAAATTCCAAGTGATGCTCCCAACTCTTGATGAGCTACATCAACCTTGAGCAACCCACACAAGTTCAACTACATGATCAACACCACCACCCAAGGTATGTCATTCCATCTTAGAGAAGCTTTACTCCGAGTCACGAGTCAAAGCAACTCGACAAGATGTGAATACATCAAGATGCTTAAACGATAAATGGTAACCCCATTTTGAGCTTAAACGATGAGTATGACCTATGATCAAGTGATCTCACTTGACTCCTAAGTCAATATACTCTAACATAGGTGACCTTGTCGCCGACCATCTCTAGATGAAGTTTTCTTGTGTTCTTTTCTGTGCTCTTGCATTTGTCTCATGCATATTTATTTTCCCTTTCAAAAAAAACTTCATCTAGATTTCTTTCTTTTCTATTTGTTCTGCATTCCCTGCATCCAATTCATTGCAAATCTTTCTGTTAATTCCTTGCAAATCCTTGTGAGATCTTACTTGTCTAGTGAGCTGAGGTGACAAGTGTTTTCTCCGCAATGAACTCGGTCTCACCAGTTTGTTGTTTTCGGTCCAACCAAATCCTTTTGGTGCAACCGAAGCATACCACTCGGTGCCACCGATTTCACTACAGGAAAAACATCTTGCCACTTGTTCCTGTTTTACTTTTGATCCAGCTCCACTCAATGAATCTTGTCCTCTACAAGCATCACATTTTTATCAGTGCTTTGTGTTGTGACTCAAGGACCAAACCCATTCACAACAAATTCTAGAAGGCCCTTCTTGGAAATTGATGTCAAAGGGGGAGAGAGAGATCACATCAAAGCTTATCATCTCCATAGGGGGGGAGAGAGAGATCTCCAGGGGGAGAGAATGGAGAGAGAGATCTCCAGGGGGAGAGAATACTCAAGAAGAGAGTAATCCTCAAGGATCCTAGATGCTTTATGTTCAAGAGGAGAGATGTCACATGTCTTCATGAGGGGGAAGAAAGACATGTTCATATGTGCTTATTTGCATTAGCTCAGTTCATTTGTTTTCTTGAGCTCTGATTTTGCTTTTTGCTCTGATTTTCTGTTCCCTATCGTCTCCCAGTATCCCATGCTAGATTTAGGGGGAGCAAGACATCTAAGGAAAAGAAATTCCTTAAATTCATTGCACATCTTTACCTTTGGGGACATGTCGATATCAAATGTGGTACTTAGTACTCACTCTCTACATGTCATCCCAGTCTTGGTATTCTTGTGGTTTCTTCTGTTTGCTCTGGCTAGTAGGTGTATCTGTGTTATCTAACCTTGTTTATGCAGGTTCATTCCATCCTAAGCCAACTCAAGACCACAAGGTAAGTATGTGCATCACAGTCATGTGTATGAGGAATTCTTGCTGATGTACATATTGTTTGCAAGAAGGACTCATGAGCTTGAAGGTACATTTCCCACATACACATTTGTTGCTATCTTTTGCTCTGATGCATATGGCCAAGATACATGTAACACATTGCTTACTCTGTCATGTTCATGCATTCACATGCTTTTATATACCATATTCATATGATTGCATACATGCAGGGGGAGCCTATGCTTGTTACATGTCTTTCCAAAGCTTTACTTGCTATTCTCTATATCTTTATCTAAAGCTTTGATGTATGTTGTCATCAATTACCAAAAAGGGGAAGATTGAAAGCACAAGTGCTCCCTAGGTGGTTTAGGTAATTAATGTCAACATATCTCTTGTTGGACTAACACTTTTACCTCGTATGTTTCAGACAAGTTCAACAATGGAGTGGCATGGACTAAAGGATGTGGAACCCCTTCAAGATGCTAAGGACAAAGGATTGGCTCAAGCTCCAAGATCAAGACTCTACATTTTCTATTTTAGTGATCCAAGATCACATTGAGTCTATAGGAAAAGCCAATACTATCAAGAGGGGATGAGGTGTTGCTTAATGGCTTGCTTGCTCAAAGTGCTTAGTGATATGCTCCAAAGCCCTCAACTACTTTCTCACATCCACATATGTCCTAAACCCAAAGTCTAACTCGGCCCCACCGATACTTTCTATCCGGCGCCACCGAGTTCAGATGTCTTAGCCACTGCCACAAACTCTAGGCAAATCGGTCTCACCTATAGGGATCTCGGTCTCACCGAGATGGGATTGTAATCTCTCTGTGTATGTCCATTACCAAAATCGGTCTCACCAAGTTTGAGCAATCGACACTACCGAGATTACAATGCAAACTCTCTGGTTAGCTTATTACCAAAATCGGTCCCACCGAGTTTGTGTAACCGGTCTCACCGAGTTTGCCTGACCAACTCTCTGGTTAGCTTATTACCAAAATCGGTCCCACCGAGTTTGTGTAATCGGTCTCACTGAGATTACGTTATGCCCTAACCCTAACCATATCGGTCCTACCGAGTTGCATGTCGGTTCCACCGAAAATCCTAACGGTCACTAGGTTTACTAAATCGGTCTGACCGAGTTTGCTGATTCGGTCCCACCGAGATTGGTAAATTGTGTGTAACGGTTAGATTTTGTGTGGAGGCTATATATACCCCCTCCACCTCCTCTTCATTCATGGAGAGAGCCATCAGAACAAGCCTACACTTCCAACATCCTATTTCTGAGAGAGAACTACCTACTCATGTGTTGAGGCCAAGATATTCCATTCCTACCATATGAATCTTGATATCTAGCCTTCCCCAAGTTGCTTTCCACTCAAATCTTCTTTCCACCAAATCCAAATCCTGTGAGAGAGAGTTGAGTGTTGGGGAGACTATCATTTGAAGTACAAGAGCAAGGAGTTCATCATCAACTCACCATTTGTTACTTCTTGGAGAGTGGTGTCTCCTAGATTGGCTAGGTGTCACTTGGGAGCCTCCGACAAGATTGTGGAGTTGAACCAAGGAGTTTGTAAGGGCAAGGAGATCGCCTACTTTGTGAAGATCTACCGCTAGTGAGGCAAGTCCTTCGTGGGCGACGGCCATGGTGGGATAGACAAGGTTGCTTCTTTGTGGACCCTTCGTGGGTGGATCCCTCCGTGGACTCGCGCAGCCATTACCCTTCGTGGGTTGAAGTCTCCATCAACGTGGATGTACGATAGCACCACCTATCGGAACCACGACAAAAACATCCGTGTCTCCAATTGCGTTTGAATCCTCCAATCCCTTCCCTTTACATTCTTGCAAGTTGCATGCTTTACTTTCCGCTGCTCATATACTCTTTGCATGCTTGCTTGTTATGTATTGTGAGTGTTAAACTTGTGCCTAAACTCCACTCCAACTTAAAGAAGTTAAAAACTGTTACTTTGGGCACCTAGTGTCTAATCACCCCCCTCTAGACACCTCTTCTCGATCCTTTCACAAGCCCCGACGCAACAGACAAAAGCATTGAAATAATGGAGACAACACTGAAGACACAGCCGTCAATGCCGGATTCAGTGGCTCCAAGTCCGGTCAGCGGAAAAAGCCATTAAAAAAAACAATTCGGGCCCGTCCAGTCTGGACCGCATACTCGATCGTCCATGTCAAATCCACAGCACCTCCGATAAACCAGCCAATCATACCAATAGAGAATGTTGGGTCTTTAAACAGGCCGGCAAGTTAAATGCTGAAAACAAAGAAAAGGGATCACAAAGCGATTACGACGAGGAGCCTCGACCACCGAACACAGGGGGACAGAAGAAGTTTCCTCCCCAAGTTAAAACGGTGAATATGATATATACTACCCATGTCCCAAAAAGGGAGCGGAAGCGCGCACTAAGGGACATCTACGTGATGGAGCCAGCCCGTGGTCCTCCTGTTCGATCACTTTCGATTGAAGGGACCATCCGACTAGTATCCGTCATGGCAGTTCAGCCGCACTGGTGCTACACCCTATCATTGACAGATTCCACCTCACACGCGTCCTCATGGACGGTGGTAGTAGCCTGAATCTGCTTTATCAGGATACGATGCACAAAATGGGTACTGATCCCTCAGGGATCAAGCCCACCAAAACCACCTTTAAATGTGTCATACCAGGTGTAGAGGCCTGTTGTACGGGCTCAATCACACTGGAAGTGGTCTTCACATCCCCGGATAATTTTCGAAGTGAAGAATTACTCTTCGATATCGTCCCCTTTCGCAGTGGTTATCACACACTACTCGGACGAACCGCATTTGCTCGTTTCAATGCGGTGCCACACTATGCCTACCTTAAGCTCAAGATGCCCGGACCTCGCGGTGTTATAACAGTCAATGGAAATACGGAGCGCTCCCTTCGTACCGAGGAGCACACCGTGGCCCTTGCAGCAGAAGTACAGAATAGCCTTCTTAGGCAAAACCTCAATTCGGCAATAAAGCCCCTGGACACCGTCAAGCAGGTCCGCGCTACTCTGCAACAGGACCATCCAGCTCGTCCAGAGCTCAGCTAGCAATCCGGCCTTCGTCCCAACCCCAATAAAGTGGTGAAATTAGTGCCGCACGTACACAACTACGCACTTAAAATACCATGGGCATGGACGGAGGCACAACTAGACCGTGGTCCACAATGTGGCTCAACCGCTCCCCGATCCGCATTCCTTCACTTTTTCTCTTTCTTTCAGGTTTTTTCTCTTCTCGAGGCCTTTTCTGATAAACCTGCTCATCGGACCCGTAGCGAGACGGATACGCCAAGAAAGCTAGGGGCTTGGACGTACAAGGGAACACCCAGGTGGTCTTTTCTAACGATCGTCATACCTGTTTTAAATACCCACACGCAGCTCGCTCTTGGTCATGGCATGTTAAATAGCCTTATTTTCTTATTGCACTACTTGTACACATACGCCTTGACGTATTAATCAAATTACAATGAAAAATAATTTGCAGTGTCTGCTCATTACCTAATTTTTTCCTTGTCTATCCATTTTCAATTGCACCCGTACACTCTGGTACGCCTTAATTTGCCAGGGGCTTCATTGTACCCCATAACACGGCAAGAAAGTCTGAACACTTTTACAGTACAGTTCGGCACCCCGAAGTCATAGCATTATATGCATTGGCTCCGAATCATGTCTTTGGTCAACAGTTGGGTTGCCCAGCTCCTGTGCTTGCTACCTACGTTCCGCTATATCGGCTAGGGTAGTAAAGGGAGAACTACTGCGATTGTGTCCCAGTTATTCCGAACAAGCACCTCAGTAGAGAAAGCCGAAAACTGACTGTCATGATGCGGCGAGAGCTGGCCAGCTGTTCGAGAGGTCACAAGATCCTTAACGATCTCTTCCGCATTATGTGATAACTAATGCATCATGCGATGGATCGGTTTTTATCCGATCAAGTGTTCTACAGTACCCCAAGTTCGGTCTTCCTAACACTAGGGGCTGCGCCTACCTTTCTTTTGTCAAACTCCTATGGCTAAGTGAGGGTGATAAAGCCTTATAGTCCGATTGCCTGGTTCATTGCGCTAAACACCTCCTTTAAGGACCAAAAATCTGGAGTGAAGAGTGTTTAGATTTATCCCGAACACCCCCGTACTTCCTACGTGGGGGCAGAAGCCGACGACTGGCCAACTCTCAGAATTAATTTAAAAACGGCTGCACAAGAGGTAATAGTTCAAATAACAAGCATTATTTTACATAACGACCTTGTTTCATATTTCAACATAGGATAACATGCATACATTCATGGGAATATAATATCCTTGGCACATTGCTCTGCCACACGGCGGGATCCCTCCAGGACACTGTCATAATACAACTCGGGCTTGCGGTGCTCTTTCCCTTCGGGCGGTCCTTCGGTCATCAGCTTCACAGCATCCATCTTCGCCCAATGCACCTTGGCGCGGGCAAAGGCCATTCGCGCACCTTCGATGCAGACCGACCGCTTGATGGCGTCAAGCCGAGGACTTGCACTAACCAGCAGCTTCACAAGTCCAAAGTAGCTGCTGGGAATCGCTTCGGCAGGCCATAGCCAGATAATTAAATCCATAAAGGCTAGTTCGGTCGCCCTATGCAGCTCGACCAGCTGCTTCAGCTGATCGGTAAAGGGTACTGGGTGTTCTGGCGCAAAATATGCAACCAGAACAACCTCTCCGTAGAGCTCCCCTCTTCGGCTCAGTAGAATTGTTCGGTGCCAGACACGCTGCGCGGCAGATCCGCAAACACCCCTGAAGAACTCCGAATCCGAGTCAGTAAACAAAATCTTTCCTTCGCGTATTTGCTCTGCATAATAAAGGCCTTACCCGCTGCGATCTTTCGGGCCTCCTGAATTTCTTGGAGGGTGCCTTGGGCTTCAGCCCGGGCATCGTGTGCGGATTGGCAAGCCTTGGTGAGTTCGGACTCTTGATCCTTTATACTCTGCTCCAAGGTCTCGCAATTATTTATGGCCTCTTGGAGCTCTTGTTGAACTTCAATGACCCGAGCCTCGTGGTTTTCACGAGTGTCCTGCTCCTTGGTCGCCTTCTTCTCGGCCTCGGTGACCGCCTTCTTAAGAGCCTCGACTTCGGTCGCCGCTCCTAATACATATCATGACATTTTCCGGTCAAAATAACTATTCACTTGTATTTAAAATACAAACAAAGTTAGCCCATACCTATCTTCCAATTGCCTTTTTACTTGGCCGAGATCCTTCTTGGCCCGCTCTAGACTCTACTTCAGTCCGGAGACCTCCGCAGTATGAGAGGTTGCAGTCAATAACGACACCTGATCATTCACATAGGTATTCCCTAATTAGTCTCCTACGAAATATATTTGATCCTCTGTCCGGCTTTCTTTCTGAAACACCAAACAGTGTATCAGGGGCTACTATCTGTATCATGACATTCTTTAACTTACCTCAAAGCTTGTTAGAAGGATGGTGCAGGCTTCAGTCAGCCCGCTTTTGGTGAACTGGACCTTCTCAATCACCGCACCCATAAGGGTATGGTGCTCTTCAATGATGGAAGCGCTTTGCAGCACCGCCAATAAAGTATCTGACACCTCTAGATGGACTGAGGTCACCGATGGAATAGGCGCACCACCTTCCGTTGAAGAAGGCTGCCGTCCTGATTCCGGAGCCGTATTGGTCTCTGGAGTTGTCTCTGGTTGGGGACCAAATTCGGGACGGCCTTCGTCTTCAGCATCCATGGGGGTCTGCTCCCCAGTGTGTTCGGTTGCCAAGGTTTGACCCCCCGGCGCCGCCTCGACGGTCTCCTGAGCTTCGCCCTGGCCTGGGCCCCTTTGGGACGACACCTCCGTGTTGTCCACGCCTTCGGGAGAGGAGGCCGTCGGGAGGGTCTCGCTGTCCATCGCATCCGGGTCCAATGAATCTTCCGACGAAGATTGCTCGATGTCGGACCCGGCCGGACTGCAGCATATGTAACTCAATACATTAATGCTATGCAAAAGTGAGACTGGATATATGGTTGAGTCCGGGTTTCTTTGTACTCACGATTTGGCCAGGGGCTTGACCCTGGGTTCCCACTCCGGGCTGTTGTCGGTGGCTGTGGTGGGCTCGTCTGGAAGGGATGCTTTCCCCTTCTTAGACGTTTCGGCCTCCAAACGTGCGAAGGTCGTCCTCTTCTTTCTCCCCCTCACAGGGGGGGGGACTGGCTTTCCTCTTCTTCTTCTTCTTCTTCCTCTTCTCATCTTTTTCGACGGAGGAGTGGGCCTCGGTGTCTTCAGACATCACATCCGAAATACCCTTGCGATGAAGCCCGCCCCTAGTCTCCTTGGCCTCCTTCTTGGCCTTCTTCTTCGGCGCCTTATATGGCACCGAGACCAGCATCTTCATCAGAAGTGGGCCCGCTTGTTCCTCAGGCAGCGGAGCCGGACAATAGATCTGCTCTGCCGACTTCGTCCAGCCCTGGGAGAATCATTAGGGAAATATTAGGTGTTTTCCCCAAGGTATACAGATAAAGGATACACCCTGAAAACATATAAAGACTTACCAAACTTGCGGGGCGGGACAATTTGTGCCCACGATCCTCGGCGGTGTCCGGCCACGACTTGCCAGACTTGAATAGCACCTTCCAGATGTCTTTGTATGTCGTGCCGAAGAACTCTAGGAGGGTTTGGTGCTTGGCCGGATCAAACTCCCATAGATTGCAAGTCCGGCGTTGACAGGGAAGGATCCGGCGAACTAGCATCACCTAGACCACATTGACAAGTTTGATATTCTTGTCCTCCATGCTCTTGATACGCGTTTGGAGCGGCGTCAGCTCGTCTGACGTAGACCAGTCTAGGCCCTTTTCAGGCCAGGACATGAGCCGCAGTGGGGCTCCAGATCGAAATTCGGGGGCGGCAGCCCATTTGGTGTTGCGTGGCTCACTGACATAGAACCATTGTTGCTGCCAACCTTTGACGGACTCGTTGAATTTACCTGATGGCCACTTGACATTGGGCATCTTGCTCACCATGGATCCTCCGCATTCGGCATGTTCGCTGCCGACCACCTTTGGCTTCACGTTGAAAACCTTTAGCCGCAGTCCGAAGTGTGGCGGGATGCGGAGGAAGGCCTCGCACACGACGATGAATGTCGAGATGTTGAAGAAGGAGTTAGGGGATAGGTCATGGAAATCTATCTCGTAGTAGTACATAAGGCCGCCAACGAATGGGTGGAGGGGAAACCCTAGCCCGCAGGCAAAGTGAGGAAGGAATACAACCCTCTCGTGGGGTTCCAGAGTAGGGACAATCTGTCCCGCCGCCGGAGACGGTGCACGATCTTCTTGGCCAATTATCCGGCCTCCCGGAGTTTCTTGATATCCTTCTCCTTGACGGAGGAGGCCATCCACTTGCCTTGCGCTCCGGATCCATACATGATTGGAGTGCTTTTTGGGCGGAAGAGATGGGTGCTTGGGCGCTGGAGCTCGAGGATGGGTGAGCAGAGGAAGAAGAGGGCGTGGGTGAAAGGGGGGAATCCTTATCCCTTTATAAAGGCAGTAAAAATCATGCACCTTCCCACTCGCCCTAAAACTCGCTTATTTCCCAAGCGTCGTGCTGATGGCACGGTTAGGTTACCCATGCCTGCATTGATGAGAATCCCGTGATAAGGGGACACGATCTCTGCTTTGACAAGACGTGCCAATGAAACTGCACCTCGAAATATGGAGGGATAGGATAAAAACGGTTCGAATAAAGACCGGAGCCGTGGCGTGATGTCACGCTATGCGTTGTCAGCAGATTAGACTCATGGGATATCATACTCTCTACAGTGGTATGTGGAATTTGTTTTGCAGAGCCGGACACGATTCTTATATTCAAGACCTACTTTGGAATATTCAGAGAAGGAACCCGCCTTGCAATGTCGAAGACAATCTGCGTGCCGGACTCATCGTCATTGAAGCCTGGTTCAGGGGCTACTGAGGGAGTCCTGGATTAAGGGGTCCTCGGACAGCCGGACTATACACATATGTTGGACTGTTGGACTATGAAGATACAAGATAAAAGACTTTGTCCCGTGTCCGGATAGGACTCTCCTTTGCGTGGAAGGCAAGCTTGGGAGTTAGGATATGAAGATTCCTTTCTCTGTAACCGACTCTGTGTAACCCTAACCCCCTCCGGTGTCTATATAAACCAGGGGGTTTAGTCCGTAGGACAACAACAATCATAACCATAGGCTAGCTTCTAGGGTTTAGCCTCTATGATCTCGTGGTAGATCAACTCTTGTAATACTCATATCATCAAGATCAATCATACAGGAAGTAGGGTATTACCTCCATCGAGAGGGCCCGAACCTGGGTAAGCATTGTGCCCCCCGCCTCCTGTTACCATTAGCCTTAGACACACAGTTCGGGACCCCCTACTCAAGATCGGCCGGTTTTGACACCAATAGCAGCGCCAAAAGCAACATCGAGCCCCGCCCTTGTAGTGTCCGCCATGACCGCCCTTGCAGCATTGGCAGGCTCGCAGCGGTGTTGTCTCACCGACTTGCAGCATTCTCCACAAACGCCCCTGTAGCATCAAGCTCTGCACTTGCAGCTTGGGTGATCTTGCGACGGTGTGGCCTCGCCAACTAGCAGCATCCACCATCACCACTTACATCATCGACAGGGCGACTGTTGGGTGGCTCGTAGTAGACCTGCGACACTTGACTTGCACCTTCTGACGACGTCCTTGTAGTAGTGGCATTGGTCTTTTGTTGCGTATCTTCGTTGTCGGCAATAGTGACAGGATGGTAGAAGCGGTCGGCTTGTCACACGCATACAGGTAGGAAATTGTGCTCGGTCGGCTTGCCTCTCGCAGCACCCGTAACTCTACTTGCAACTAATGTCAGCCACCCTTGAAGAATCATGCGTGTCGGCTCACTATTCACTCTCATCCCCCTCGCAACATCTAGATTACTCAGGTCGCATGTCGCAACATGGCGCGTCGGTGCTCGTAGCAGCTCGCATTTGGCAAGCGCCATGGTGGTATGTGGTTGCATTAGCGGCAACAATCCACAACGCGAAGGTACAGGGTTGCAGCAAGCGGCAGCGACCTCAGCATCATGTAATCCATGATTAGCAGTGATTGTGGTCAACGCTTGTTCGAGGAGGAGGTGGGTGACATGAACGAGCAGATCTGCCAGACGAAAGAAATAAGGGGTGAGGTCGGGCCTCGAGGATGATGATCCAGTTGTGAACGAGGGCACACGCAAGGATGGGAGCAAGTTTTGTGTGGGCCCACAGGGACACGCCACACGCTCGTGATTGGGAGGTGGCTAACGTGCCGCTGTAATTAGTGGTTGAAATAGATCATTTCCCTTAGGTATGTTGTGGAGGTATTCCAACATTGCCTCGCCAGCAAGATTAATCGCACAAGGCTCACTGATAACATCATAGACTCCCAAGTTTTTCCACACTTGTGCCGTTTGTCGCACTCAAAAAGGAGGTGCATAATATTTTTCTGTGCCTATATTGCTTGTGGGTCATTGGGGTGGGATCTTGATATGCCTATTAGCCAATATAGACCTCCAAGTAGGGCACCATGCAATGCCCTCATAGCAAAATTTTGACTTTTGATGGGCATGACAGTTTCCAAATAGCTCCCCATACACCACTGACAATCGATGCCCCAATCATATCATCACCTCCTAGTTTATGAGCGTATTTCCTATCCCATAATGCATGATATGCTCTTCTAACTGTGAACACACTAGTTTTCATGAAGCTTCAAGTAATAAAGTCAGACATGGAATGCAAAGATAAGGGGATAGCTAAAATCCTCTCGGCATCAACCCTCCATAAAAGTTTGGCGTACTAGTTGCTTGTCCCATTAATCTATTAATCGGTCAATGAGGTCGTAAACTTTATGAAGGATATGGTTCCATGTCTAGTGGTTACCATTTTGTAGAAGATTGTGGAATCCAAGCATCCGTCCATATATTGATGCCTTGTCCATCTCCGACCCTCCACAAATGTCTCTGTTAAATTGTGCCGATCCTTGCCCTGATACTTTGCCACGTATAAGATGACCCTTTTCTTACCGGTAGCATTGAGAAGATCACCATAAGGGAACTACTTAGCTCTCAAGATAGTGGCACATAGAGAATCAGGGTTCTCAATTAACCGCCTGGCCCTGTTTTGCAAGCAGGACTAAATGGAAGTGCAACTAATCCCTGGGTGGTTTTGGTAATTCCTAACAACATATAGCTCATTGAACTAATACTCTTTCAAGATGACTATTTCAGAAAGTTCAATGATTGGCATGGCATGGACTAGAGATGTGGACCCCTCAAAATGCTAAGAACACATATTGGCAAAAAGCTCAAGACTCTATGTTTTCATTTAAGTGATCCAAGATCACATTGAGTCCATAGGAAAGCCAATAGTATTAAAAGGGGATGAGGTGTTGCTTAGTGGCTTACTTGCTCAAAATGCTTACTGATATGCTCCAAAAACCGTTAATCACTTTCTCATATCCACATATGTCCTAAACCTAAAGTCAAACTCGGACCCACCGATTTGATCTATCCGGCGCCACCGAGTTCATATGAAATAGCCACTGCCACAAACCCTAATCACTTCGGTCTCACCGAGATGGGATTGCAAACTCTCTGTTTCCCTTCGTAACGTTTCGGTCTCACCGAGTTCGCAATGCAAACTCTCTGTTTACTTTTTGTAACGTTTCGGTATCACCAAAGTGAGGGATCGGTCCCACCGAGTTTGCCTGACCAACTCTCTGTTTGCCTATTACCGAAATCGGTCCCACTGAGTTCATGTGATCGGTCTCACCGAGATCAAGTTATGCCCTAACCCTAGCACATCGGTCCCACCGAGTTGATCATGTCGGTCCCACCGAAAATCCCAACGTTCACATTTTGAACTGGATCGTTCTGACCGAGTTTCACTATTCGGTCTCATCGAGTTTGGGAATCTATGTGTAATGGTTAGATTTTGTGTGGAGCTATATATACCCCTCCATCCACCTTCATTCGTGAGGAGAGCCATCAGAACGTGCCTACACGTCCACCATTCATTTTCTGAAAGAGAACCACCTACTCACGTGTTGAGACCAAGACATTCCATTCCAACCACAAGAATCTTGATCTCTAGCCTTCCCCAAGTTGCTTTCCACTAAAATCATCTTTCCACCTTAGCCAAATCTGTGAGAGAGAGTTGAGTGTTAGGGAGAATATCATTTGAAGCACAAGAGCAAGGAGTTCATCATCAACACACCATCTATTACCTTTTGGAGAGTGGTGTCTCCTAGATTGGTTAGGTGTCACTTGGGAGCCTCCGTCAAGATTGTGGAGTTGAACCAAGGAGTTTGTAAGGGCAAGGAGATCGCCTACTTCGTGAAGATCTACCCAAGTGAGGCAAGTCCTTCATGGGCGATGGCCATGGTGGGATAGACAAGATTGCTTCTTCGTGGACCCTTCGTGGGTGGAGCCCTCCGTGGACTCGCGCAACCGTTACCCTTTGTGGGTTGAAGTCTCCATCAACGTGGATGTATGATAGCACCACCTATCAGAACCACGTCAAAAATCTCCGTGTCTATATTGCGTTTGCTCCCTCCAAACTCCAACCCTTTACCTTCATATGCAATGATTTACATTTCCCTGCTATACTCTTAGATTTGCATGTGTAGGTTGATTTCTTGACTAGTATAAGTTGCTAAAATCTGCCAAGACATAAAATTGGGAAAAGGCTAGGTTTATTTTTGGTCAAATAGTCTAATCACCCCCCTCTAGACATACTTTCGATCCTACAAGTGGTATTAGAGCTTTAGTCTCCATTTGCCTTGATTTCCATAGCTTTGGTGATCATAGCCTTGGTTTCACAACCTAGGAGAGTATGGTGTCTAACGAGGGAAATTACCACCATAGAGGTCCTTACTTTGATGGTACTAATTTTTCTAGTTGGAAACATAAGATGAAAATGCATATTCTTAGACATAACCCCGCCGTCTGGGCCATTCTATGTATTGGTTTGCAAGGTGAATTCTTTGATGGGAGAGAACCGAATCGTGAAGCTACCGCGGAAGAATTTAAGATGTTGCAGTACAATGCTCAAGCTTGTGATATCCTCTTCAACAGATTGTGTCCCGAAGAATTCAACAAAATCAATCGTCTTGAGAATGCAAAGGAAATTTGGGATACTTTGATTGATATGCGTGAAGGTACCGACTCCATCAAGGAATCCAAGTTGGATGTGCTTCAAAGTCGAAATGAAGGATGGTGAAGGTATCGCTGAAATGTACTCTAGGCTTGCTCTCATCACAAATGAGATTGCCGACTTAGGAAGTGAAGAGATGACCAACAAATTCATCATCAAGAAGATCCTAATTAAGAGCATTGGATGGAAAATATGATACCGTGTGCACTTTGATCCAAATGATGCCAAATTACAAAGATCTCAAGCCAACCGAAGCCATTGGAAGAATTGTTGCTCATGAGATGTCACTCAAGGATAAAGAAGAGCTTCACAACAAGTCTAGTTGTGCTTACAAAGCCTCATGTGATGCTCCTACATCATCAAGTGAGAAACAAGCCTTCAGTGAAGAATTGAGCTTAATGGTGAAGAATTTCAACAAGTTCTACAAGAGTAGAAGCAAGGAAAGGAGTTCCAAGTCAAGGTCCTACAATGACAAAAGATCTTCTAGTCATGAGTGAAATTGCTACAATTGTGGAAGACCCAGACACTACTCCAATGAGTGTAGGACTCCTTACAAAAGAAGAGAAGACTCACCTAAAAGGAGAAGCGAAAGGGAAGAATCACTTCCAAGAGAGAGAAGGATTAGAGATGATCGCTATGAACGAAGAACCTCTCGCATAAGCAAGGATTCGGAAAGAAAGGACAAGTAATCAAGGAGCTACACAAAACGAAGACTTCAAGCTCATGTTTGTGAATGGGTATCCGGTTCCGACTCCGACCACCACTCAGAGAGAAGTTATCACTCTGACTCCAAATATACTCAATATGAAGGTGTTGCCGGTCTAGCACTTGTGTCAACCAACTCCTATGACATATTTGAGTCCCCAAATGAAGTAATTGGAAGATGCTTCATGGCTAAAGGCCCCAAGGTATCACACCCCGAGTATGTTGATTTCAATAGTGATGAAGATGATTTGCTAGGTGATGATGATTTACTTGTTGACAACTCTAGTGATGAATGGTATGATGAAATTGCTATTAATCATGCTAATCAAGATGAAACGAATGACAATGATAAGAAGGAGATTGAGCGTCTAACTAAAGAACTAAACACTCTTAAGTTAGCTCATGAAACTACTTTAGAAGATCATCGAGAACTTTTAAAAACTCATGAGAAGCTACGCTTCGAGAAGCTCAATCTTGAGCAAGAACATGGGTTCTTAAAATCCATCAATGATGATCTTCGGAAGAAAAGTTCTTCTTACATTGGCAAGCGTTTACTCTTGTCTACTTACATGCCACAAGTAAAATCTAGCAACAAGAGTAAGAAAGATTCTTCTTCTAGTAGTAATAATAATCATGCTAAATCCAATATTGTTGCTTCTAGTAGTTCTCTTGATTACACTAATGATTCTCTTAGCCAAGTTACACTTGAGCAAGAAAATAGCTTATTGAAGGGAATTATAGAGAAAGGTGTTTACAAGAGCATTGTCGGAAGTAAACAATTTGAGGAAATTGTACGCAAGCAAGGAAGGCACCGGAAGAATCAAGGTGTTGGTTTTGAACGAAATTTCAATGCCAATGGAGTTGAGTGGGAAGAAGATCAATACCCCAAGATGAAGTTTGTTCCTCAACAAGAGAAGTATGATCCTACTTCCTTCAAGGGGACACAAGCTCAAGATGATCTTCCACCACAAGACCACAAGATAAAAGGCAAGGACAAGCTTCAAGAGGAGATTGATGCATTTGAAGATGCTCTAAAGGCCTTGGTTAAGTGGGTTCCCAAGTCTACATCAAGTTCTACTTCATCAAGTACATCTACAACCCCAAGGATTCCCATCAAGATGATGTGGATCCCGAAGAAGAGAACTAGAGAGTTCTTGAGGGTGTCTCCGCCAACATATTTCACTCATATTCATTTGGCAAGGACAACTGCAAACAACTTCCACATCTTGCACTAGTTCAAGGAGTCACAAACCATCTTGTTGGTAAGACAAGGACAAGGTAATCTAATGCTTTCATGGACATCATCTTGTGTGTGCTTCACTCTATGTCTATGGATATCCTTCTTTGTTCCTTGTGGGACTAACCCATGTAGGTATTGAAAGTGTAACTCACTCCAATGGATTGCTCCAGATGATCTACATCAACAATGAGCATCCACATCTTCAACACCTACATGAAGTCATCATCGACAAAACCCAAGGTTAGTTCATCCCTCTTAGGGGGGATATCACATCTAGGGGGAGCTTTACTCTAAGAATTGGGCTAAAGCAACTCTAATGGTGTGCTCACAATAATGCTTTATGTAAAAGTGGTAACCCCACTTGTGCTTAAACGATGAGTATGACCTATGATCAAATGTTCTCATTTGACTCCTAAGTCAATATACTCATATATAGATGACCTAGTCATCACCAATTGCTTGATAGATGCTACAGTGGTTGTGCATGCTTTGCCACATATTTCATTTGCCATTTTATTGTGTGAGCATGTTGATTGCATATTTCTCTCATTCGAGGACATCCATTTGTTGCTTTGATTGTTTGGCTCTTTTTTTCTTTTGCCAAATGGATGGACAAGAATGCCTAAGAACTCCCTCTAGCTATCTATGCTTTTCTCGTCTCAAACTCTATTCATGCTACATCACAAAGTTTGATCAAGTCAGATTCGAACCCTCTGGGTGAGGAGCATTCAGAGTCATCGTTTCGCCGTAGACTTAAACTTCCAAAACCTCTTTATGCATTTCAGTCTGACCGATTCATTCCTTTTGGTCAAACTGAGTTCATTGAGTTGATCTAGGTTTTCAATCTCGGTGCAACCGATTTGAACAATTCGGTCATACCGAGTTGCAGTAACCGCTTGTGATTCTGCATCTCGGTGCCACCGAGTCGTTCCACTCGGTCACACCAACAGGGTCGGGATATATATACCCACGGGCCAAATTTTGGAAATTCCTCCAAAAACCCTTTACCTGCGCATATCCTGCTCTGCCGACTCATGTCTTCGGATCATCTCGTCGTCGCCAGCGACCTCCTGCCGCTGGTCTCCACCGTTGTCAATGGAAATCTCTACGACCGTTGCCGCCGTAGCAAGCTCATCGCCAAATTAGGGTATGAGTTCGATCCTCTGTGTTTCCTCAATCCAATTCTTAGCACAGAGACAATGCCATGATTCTTGACAAGTTTGAGATAATCCTATCCAGCGAAAACATCCTTTAGTTTAGATGTGATTCAAAGATATAGGGTTAGGTTTCCGCCGAACTCATCTCGGACCGACCGAGTTGTAGAAATCGGTCTCACCAATTTGGCTTAGGCCATTGCACTTGTGATTTTCGATCTAACCAAAACTTACAAATCGGTGTGACCGAGTTCAGAACTTTGTGATACCCTAGCAATATCCGTCACTACAAAAAAATACACTTCCGTGATGATATGTGTTTGTCACAGTAGGTCGCGTTTTTTGTCATGCATGTACATCCATGACGATTTTATGACAGAATCAAGATATTCATACCTGTGCTGTCGTAGAAGTGTTCCATGACATTACCAAAATTATCATCACGGAAGCGTCCACTTCCATGATGATAAATCGCGCGTCACAAAAGTGCTTTCGTCAAGGGTGACCGACACGTGGCATCCACCGTAACGGAACGCCGTTAAGCTATCGGGTCAGATTTTGGATCCGATAACCCGTTAACAGCCCTGACCAATGGGAAATTTCCACGTGTAAAATTTTGATTGGCCAAAGAGAACACCTGTCAGCTCGTCAGTGGGCCAGATGTCGCCCGTCCATTGGAGGAGACATGCCTATGATATGTCGACATGTGGCTGGGCCCAATAGAGGCCCATATAGGTTAAAAAGGCCGGCCCAGTCAAAGGGCCGTAGTACTTAATCAGGTACTAGTGGGCCAGCCCAATAATGACCTGCTTAATAAAGGCCCATTTACGGCCCGAAGCCAGATCTGGCCCGTTAATTGTTCGCCTAATATTTGCACCCATTTACGGCCCGAAGCCAGATCTGGCCCGTTAATTGTTCGCCCAATATTTGGGCCCATTTGCGGCCCGAAGCCAGATCTGGACCATTAATTGTTCACCGAATATTTGGGCCCAACTACAACCCAGTGACTTTTGGCCTGTTAGAGGCCTGATGTAGAC
Organism: Triticum dicoccoides; assembly: GCF_002162155.2. Classification (NCBI taxonomy): domain Eukaryota; kingdom Viridiplantae; phylum Streptophyta; class Magnoliopsida; order Poales; family Poaceae; genus Triticum; species Triticum dicoccoides. The sequence continues at coordinate 193,369,816 of NC_041391.1, read as the reverse complement.
ATGGGCCCATTTCAGCCCGGTGTGACTTTCGGCCTGGGAATGGCCCGTGCTGCCCATGGGCCATATATGGTCCGATGGGACATCGGGCCCACTAACGGCCCGTGCTAAAGGTGGCAACAGTTAAGCCCAACGTGACTTTGGGCCTGTTAAAGGCCTGTCGCGTAATTCGGCCCGTTGATGCCTGTACTAAGCTTTCGGCCTATTAAAGGCCCATGATATCAGTGGGCCAACTAAGGCCCGAGATATGTTTTGGCCTGGTAACGACCCGTGAGCTAACTGGCCCAAAAAGGCCCGGTCTACATTTCGGCCAGCTGAAGGCCCGTTGACGACTAGTGAAAATTGAGGCCCAACAAGCATTTTGGCCTACTAAAGGCCCGTGGTTTCATCTCGGCCGTAACAGGCCAGTACAATATTCAACCTGTTAATGGCCCAACACTACCTGGGCCAAACTAAGCGCTGGGTCGACAAAAGGCCCAACTAAAATATAGGCTGGTGTAAGTTTGGGCCTGGCGCAATGTGTGAAGGCCCCAATCATTCGGGCCCAAGAAAGACGCAGGCCGACCCAATTGTGGCCCGCTAAAAACCTGGCCCGTTAGAGTCAAATGTTTCGGCCCGGTCGACTACATCTGATTTTTTTTTAGATAGCGGATGATGGCAGTAACTAGTAGGAATTAAGAACAAACCTACTCTATACAATAAAGAAATTACTGCATAGTAACTAAGAATAAACCTACACTATACAATAAAGGATTTAAGGTATATTACATCCACTGGGCATCGAAGTTCGCCACCAGTGATCATAAAGCGCAACGAAGAAGCAGATTACAAAAACTGGGCACCATTGCAGCGTAACAAAATAATACTGAACCGAGACCACTTCCAAGACAGTTCAAGAAAGGTTAGCCTTGCGGGGGAACTGTTGTGCAAGCTGCTGAGCAAGGCTGTGAGACTGGCGTAGCATGTCGGTCATAGCTTCCAGGTGTAGCTGTTTAGCGATGAGGTTCTCATTGGTGTTCTCCGCAATCTTTCTTAGAGATAGGACTTCAAGTCGAAGTTGAGTTGCAGAATGCCTTTCTGCTAGAACTTGGGACTGAAGAAGTCGAACTGATTCAGACAACAAATTCTGTGAGCTTGTTTGACTATTAGTCTCAAGTAACTTGAACACTGCATGAAGACAAGACTTTGGGGTTGTCTCGCTATATTCAAGATGTTTTGCCTTCTTTGCTGCAATATATGTTGGGTTTGTCTCACAGCCTTCAGCAGATTTGTGCATGCCATCAGGCATATCACACTGAAACAAAGCAGAGAGATGACAAGTTTTGCATGTGTATAAACAAAGATGATAACTGTGCTGTCAATTCCATCCAATTTCAAATTAGAAAATAAAGAGTAAGTTCAAAATATCAATAGCATAATTTGGCATTGTTCATAATGCGGGGAGATTCACCACACTATTGGATTACCATGTCAACATAACAAGCATAGATGAAGGGCAAAGAAAATCATTGTATCTATTTTGGATAATGTGCATGGCATGTTGTTCATATCATCAGCCACATCAGTAAGATAAAACAGGAGATGACAAGGTGCAAACATGGGCTGCTTCACCATACACTGGATTATAGATAGGGAGTATGAGCAAATTAAATAGCAGTTGAGTATAAAGGCTTTAGAAGGAATGACTTACATTAACAGTTAACACCGGCTTTATAATGCCCTTCTCCATGTCAAGGGAAGGATAACTCAAGAATTTCAGCACAAAATCTTCTTCATAAGCATTACGTGTACTCTACATTTTATAGAGAGTAATTATAGATATGATAATACTGGAAGGGATAGAGGATAATGAAGATAAGATGCAGATTGATGCTACATAATCAACTACCAATCCCTGGAAGTACAAGCATTACAGGACAAAATGTACTGACAAGAGCAATGTGCTACACTTCTGCACTGGCATTGTCTGTGTATTCTACTTGTTGGTAAGATTAAATATAGATATGATCTTTTTTAGTAAACGGTGGGTGAGGGAGATAAGATGCAGAATGCTACAAAATGAACCAATCCCTCTTCCCATAATACAAGAGTGTTTTGAACACTGGTGTACTGTACAAAACGTTCTTATATTATGGGACGGAGGGAGTAGCTATTAATGTAAGTATAGTGATAGACCATGTTCAGTCCTTACAAGAGGACTGCAGAGCTAAACCTCTTCAAAAGCATTGGGTTGATTCTAAATTTATGTAAGAGTCCATATGGATCTTATAATGTCCAACAAATGGACGATTACGAGGCTAACATGTGCAGTGATGCTACATAATCAAACAGCTATGAAAGTAAGTATGGTCATATAGGGCAAGAGGTACTCACAAGAGCAATGCAGTGTGCAGTATAGTTGCGAGATTCTGTGGTCCCTTGAGAACGAATGTTCTTCTGCTAACAGTTTTCGTACAAGTGAGACATTAAGGCAAATGCAGAAATGTAGTTTAAATTGTGATGTGATATCATAGACAGTACCTTATGCTGCAGCCGAGACCAATGTGTAACAAGATTATTCCAGTCACCGTCAGATAAATGTAGCACCGGAGACTTTACAGAAATTTTGTTCAGATGCTTGCCATCGAAGTGCGCTTGCCTCAGGTAGGAACGATACTTCATTAACGAGTGCTTGAAAAGCGCAACCAACCCTTGCTCGTCATCACAATCCAGTTTGCTCCTCGCCTATTTAAAAGAATGAAATCTTGTGTCTTCTGTCAGCAGAAACATATGCAGTAATGACCATGAATAACATTACTACATTACTTACGGGTAAGTTGCGGAGGAAGACTGGAAATTGTTCTGTGTCTACGGTATAATCTTTCCATGAAGGAAAGATGCACACAAAGTTCCTGACAACAACATAAGCTTCATCTTCTAAACTGGGAAGAAATGGAACATGGGTCCTACTTGCTGCAATTGAGACTCTCTCTGGTTCGAAAAGGGATTTGGCAACTGGATTTGGTGTACTCTTTACTGGAATGGGGGTTTTGCATCGTACAGCTGGTGCTATGTCAACTGGCATAATCATACTGTTTGCTGCAGTTGGGGTCTACTGAGTTGGGGCATCAGAAATGGCGAGTGTAGTAGGGTAGAGTCTGCTAGAGTTGGGATGTTTTGTGGGTCAGGTGATATTGCAACTACACCTAATGGGCTATTTGATTTATCAGGTGCCACTACCTTTTCCAAATACTTTGCTTGTGCTCCTCCACGATCAGCAATAGCCCTCTTCCTTTTGAACGTCTGATACACAAGAACAACATTTGAATGGATAAATATGGTATGTTGAGAGATGGAATATGTACTGAAAATGGATAGGCAGGGCGTATTCACATACACGATGTGTAAACTAAGCTAATGGCAGTTCAACAAAGTAGAAGCAATGCAAAGCATCAGTTGCAAGATATGTGCGAGCAATGTAACCTTGGAAAGTTAGAGCAAGTACCTTGTTGGGTGAATAAGATAGGGCATCTTCCTCTGACTCCTCCACTAGGGAGCTACATTGACTTAGGTCTCCCTCTAGCTCAGAATCACTGTTAGGATCATATTCTGAGCATGAATCTGTAGGTGGAGAGCGTTTGCATTGCATTGCATCCAGACTTGATTTCAGTCCCTTAATGCCAAGTTTGACAGCCATGGCATTGTTCTGCTTTATTCTTTTCATGCGCGCAAGCTCATAATCATTATGATGCTGTTCAGAATCTGAGATTCATGAAAACACAAAAAGTAGTCAGATTATCTATGGAATGCATTGCGGATTCAACTCGGAGAGTGTCTCCCTATAAACCCCTGCATATGCAAAGTTCACCTCCCCAACCATGCTGACCAGAGCGCACACAGGAATACAAACCCCTTATGTCTCTATAACAGGCAGGCACACATTTCAAAACTAAAGTAGGAACATTAGAATCATATGAAATTCGTATTTGAACAAATAAACTAAGCAATTATGAGTGGCATAATGTTTAGCTTCAAGGATGGAGTGTTGGTTGTGCGACACAAAGCAAGTAGGCATATTGTATTCCATGTAAAAGATCGAAACCTATGTAAAAGCTGGAAATGACACTTTCTTTCTATACAATGCAGTGTTCGTTGCCCACACATGATGGAAGAGATCACATAGAGAAATACTATTCACTCATGTCTATGGTTCCAGTATTTAGAAACAGGGTGGTCCACCCTAAAAGAATATTGACAACAAATATGACAAGGCAAGCATAGATGTAGTGAATCAATCATTTACTTGTGAGCTTACTAGGACAAGTAAGCAGAATTGTAACTGCAGTAAGAGATCGTCCAAAATCTGAATGAAGAAGTTTGTCTAGCACTTATTGTTTGCAACTAATCAACGTGAATAATTGGATATTATATCGAATGAGTAAGGAAGACAAGTAAAATTGTCAACAAACCTGGCTTGCAGTAGTAATCTGGGTCAATGTCACTACGACCAACAATCCAAAATGACTAGTATCTGTTCCGAGGGCCGGAATTTTGAAAACCCTGTGAACTTTAGAGGTACTAAAGATTACCAAAATACATCTGAACTATTAAGTGTAGGTAGCACTGAGCACACAACAAACCCTAATGACAGTCCTGCCTAATGAGTAATGAATCAATTAGAAAATGGGTGATGAGGAGTGGCTGCTGAGTGTTGAGGACGTATCTCAGGATAAATCAGGTTGGCTTGGTGGGTGCTGCATGCCTGAGCCTTGAACGGACTGGGAAGGTAGGCACACCGGCGTGCCCGGGCAGCGGTGACGCTGTTGGGAGAGCGGCTCCTGGCCTCCTGTTAGTCCGGCGTTTCCTCCTAGAGTCATGCCGTCCGGGGACGGCAAGTTGCCGGTGAGGCAGGCGGCTGGGGGCAAGTAGAGATCAGAAGTGCGCAGCAGAACAGAGGGGAATCGAGGCCTGGGACGACCCAAAATCCCAGGGTGGGCCGGCCCACTGTGGGCACCCTGTAGAGATACACACCCGAGCGGCGAACATGCATTTTCGAAACTAATTTAGGAACATTTAGCTGACCGATTAAACAATTCTGTTTTAATAATATCAGATTTATATTTGAACAACTAAGCTTGTTTAGCTTGATGGATGGAGCAGTGTTATTATGACACGAAGCACGCATTCTGATCGTATAGTGATCATAAAAGGGGGAAACTCTCAGCACATTTTTTTAGCAAAAGAGGGTTTCCCCTCCGATTTCTATTAAAGAAACCACCATGGAACCAACATGATCAATTAAACCCTAAGCATGATCAATTAAATCGTATTATGGCTGTGCCATGGCAGATTTGAAGCTGCAAACCGGAGAAATGATATTTAGCATCCATTGTTTGCTTCGAACTAAGAACTAAATTCTAAGAGCTGAAAAGAAAGTATAGTAACCAAGTTAAGATCTATTTTGTGGTTGAGATCAAAAAGTTGAGGAGATATGAAGTACCACCTCTCTTGCGACGCCGTGTAGGCATCGGGGGTGCGATGGCTGTCGGTGGCGTTGAAGCAGATCTGCGACGGTAGACGGGTGCATCGGGGGATAAGTCCCGTTGCCCGTGGAAGAGAAGGTCGTGTGAGCGGCCCCGGCAAAGAGGACGATGATGCCGATGAAGCGAGAGGACACGATGCAAGGCTATTGGTCCGTCGCCGTGGATGAGAAACGTCCATCTCTATCAGTGGACGACGCGGTCTTGGTAGGCGCTCCGGCATGGTGGAGGACGATGGCGATGGATGTGGTGGAGGACGACGGCGATGGATGGGGTGGCGGACGGAGGCTGGTGTGGGGATGGGGTGTTCTAGCGCGGACGGTGTATGAATGGGAAAATGGAGGGAGAGGTACGGGGAACCATGTTTTTGGGACGCGCCTGTCTGAAATATGGGAAAGTTACGAACTTAGCCCCCGTTTAAAATTTGGACGTCTCGTCGGTTGGGATAGGACACTAATCTCACATCTCGCCAATATTTGCCCAGAGCGATTTCGAGCGAGGAGAGGGGTGGTTGGCGCCAAAGGTTGGTGCCCATGGTGTATGAACGGGGCTGACAGGTAGGGCGGTTGTGTCACGTCTGAGTGAAGTTACAAACCTACCCCTATTGAAAATATTTGCCTACATCGATTTCGGCCGAGTCGAGTTTGTTTTGCCGCCTGTCGGTGTCAAAACCGGCGGATCTCGGGTAGGGGGTCCCGATCTGTGCGTCTTAGGCTGATGGTAACAGGAAGCAAGGAACACAATGTTTACCCAGGTTCGGGCCCTCTCGATGGAGGTAAAACCCTACTTCCTGCTTGATTAATATTGAAGATATGAGTAGTACAAGTGTAGATCTACCACGAGACCGTAGAGGCTAAACCCTAAGAGCTAGCCTATGATGGTATGATTGTAATTGTGATCGGCCTTCTAAGGACCATCCTCTCCGATTTATATAGACACCGGAGAGGGCTAGGGTTTACATGGAGTCGGTTACAAGTAAGGAAATATGATATCCGGATCGGCAAGCTTGTCTTCCACGCAAAGGAGAGTCCCATCCGGACACGGGCCGAAGTCTTGAGTCTTGTATCTTCACGCTTCGATAGTCCGGACGATGTATATAGTCCGGCTGTCTGGATACCCCCTAATCCAGGACTCCCTCAGTAGCCGCTGAACCAGGCTTCAATGATGATGAGTCCGGCGCGCAGTCTTGTCTTCGACATTGCAAGGCGGGTTCCTTCTCCGAATACTCCAAGGTTATTATCGAACACATAGACCGTGTCTGGATCTGCAAAATGATCTTCACATACCACCGTAGAGAGAATGATACTACAGCTGGCAATTTTTTAGATAACGTGATATGCCATTATAGCCAGGTCATTATTCGAACCGTTTTTCCACAACCAGCTACAACGCGTATTGCGAGGCAGCTTCCTTGACACGTCTTGTCAAAGCAGAGATCATGTACCCTTATCACGGGATTCTCATCAATACGGGTATGGGTAATCCCCCCGTGCCATCAATCGTGGCGCTTGGGAAGTAAGCGATTCTCAACAGGCTAGTGGGGAGGCGCACCGCTTTCGTCGCCTCTATAAAGGGACAAGAGTTCCCCATTCTTACCCACGCCTTCTTCCTCCTCTGCCCACTCTTGCCTCCCCGAGCTCCAGCGCCCTAGTCCAAGTCTTCTCCGCACAGCTAAGCATGTCCGGAGCAGGAGGCAAATGGGTGGCTTCCACCGTGAAGGAGGAGAACATCGCAAGTCTTTGGGCGGCCGGATACTTGGCCGCAGACATAGCGCATCGGCTACTAGACGACGGGTAGGTCATTCCAACTCCAGGACCCCACGAGAGGGTCATGTTTCTTGCCCACTTCGTCCGTGGACTGGGGTTTCCACTCCACCCCTTCGTCCACGGGCTCATGTTCTACTACGGGCTAGATTTCCATGATCTAGCCCCGAACTTCGTCCTCAACATCTCGGCATTCATCGTCGTATGCGAGGCTTTCCTCCGCATCAAGCCTCATTTCGGCTTGTGGCTGCAAACCTTCTGCGTGAAGCCGAAGATCGTGAGTGGCCAGCAAGCAGAGTGCGGAGGAGCCATGGTGGGCAAAATGCCTAATGTCACCTGGCTTGATGGCTCCTTTGCGGAAACCGTGAAGGGGTGGCAATAGGGGTGGTTCTACATCATCGAGCCGCGCGATGCCAACTGGGTGGCGGCCCCCGAGTTCCGATCTGGAACCCCTATGCGGCTCACCTCCTAGGAACAGAAGGGCCTGTTATGGGGCGAATCTACATAGCTGACCGGACTTACCACCCACCGTGTATGAATGGGGAATGGAGGGAGAAACAGAGGTCTTTCGGACGAGCTTGAATCAAATGTGTTTTTCCGCCCATGTTTGACGCCCACCGTGTCGAAATGGGCTCAGAGGCGGTCGTGTCACGTCTAATTGAAGTTACTAACCTACCCCTATTTAGAGCAGTGGAAATCGGGCCGATGGATTGTCCGTGTGATGGGTAGAAAGTAATTTCCATCTCCCAAACACTTGGCTTCGGGCAGCCAACGTGGGAGTGGACATTTTGCCGCTTCTTTCGAATTTTGGGACAATAAGCATCCACGTTTACCCTGGCAACTAAATTCGAATCCATTTTGTATTCCTATATGAATCTTTATAAATCATTCTATGTGTTTTTATATATCTTCAAAAGGACGACAAAGATGTATTCCACTGTCATATATGAATATGGTTTACAAATGCCGATACTCAAATTCAGAAGCTAGAATCTAGTTTAAGGTGAATTCGAATATTTGGAACACTTCATGTCCAACTCAAATGTCAAACGCAACATAATGTGTACTCCCATTTAGATATGTACACAAGCGTTGTATCAAGATTCAAATACCAAGTCAATCAACCAAGAATGTACAGAACTATCAGACATATAAACACTTATAGAGTATATGGATCAATAATATCAACTAACATACATAAGCCAGTCCGCTGTACTTTTTTTTGGCTACAACAACATCCTTTTTTAGCAAGCATCTTGGCCCTTTCCGATGCGTGCCACTTATGGTCCATCTATACTACTACTATTGTTGAATGCACATTCAGCCCGATTGGCATATTGGTAGGTCTGGCACAGCAATCCAAATAAAATGTTTCCGAGTCATATCAATTAATACAGACTTGTGCTCAAATAAAATTGCAAACCAAAAAACAAAAAAAACAATTATTACATGATCTCTAAAACAAATGGTTTGATTGATTACATGAACAGACAACACAAAGGTTATTCAACGATGGAAATAACATTTCACCTATGATTTACCAAGTAGGAATTTAATTTCCTTTTTTCCTTCAGGACCTTAACAATCTGGTCAGTCTCAGCTTGCTTCATTTTGAAATCCACCAAATATTTAATGGTTGTGTTGAGTACTTCTTGTGATTGTGCTGTTTGCTTCCTCAACATGTCAACTTCATCTCTAAGTGCAGAAGCAGAATCTCTTTCTACCACTAGTTTAGCCTCTAGAGCATCAGTAGTTGGCAATTCATAATGCACGATTGGGCCGGTGCCGCTGCTGTGGGATGATGCAACGCCCATGGGGACCTTGCTCTTTGATCTTGGGCTAACTTGTTTTGCCATTAAAGTTCTGATTGGATTCAGAAAAGTTGAAGTTAGCAAAACATCTCAACTGGGAGTTATAACAGCAAACCAGTTAAACAAACAAGGAATTAAAGAGTTTCAATTGGATGCTGAAAAGTAGTTATTAACATCATTGTAACCCGCTGTTGCAGCAGCAAAGCAGTTAAACAAACAAGTAGATATTTAAATTAAGGCAAACAGGTAATTCTTAACAGTAAGTATCAAACACATAGATAGGCGCAGTCTACAATATGATTAACAGGCTGTGGCATTATGTAATCAGTAGCACATTAAATTAAGCTAAGCAACGTAATTGAACAATTTTGCAATAAGTGGCTAACTAAAATTCCGAGAAGCAGGTAACTGAACTTACGCTAGTTCTTTTTACAGGCACACTGCAACTTCTTTTTCGCTTACAAGGTTGTACGAAGGAGTCCATGGCATCAATTGCTTGGATACGCAGTCCCAATACTTCTTTCTTCCCACACTGCATGGGTAAGTCGAATGGTTAATCTGGTAAGATGGTGCGTCCTTGATATGTTATATGAGGACGTGTAGTCAGACTAGTTGTAGCCACACACATCACACTGGCTTTTACTGTATATTTCATGCGATTACTTTTGGCATATCAAGATCTAAGCAATCTACAATAGGATGAAAAGACTGGAATCCTTCACATTATTGGCGAACTCAGTTCATAGAAACAAGCAATTCAACCATTCTGTGGGTAAATCAAAAGCGCCACTGGAATATCTTTCACTATCCAATCATACACGCAAAAAGGGGCGACACCACCATAGTGGCTGGTATGGGCGGCCGCCTCAGGTGGCTGGAAAGTGTGCACCTAGTTTGAGTCGTCCAGGTTGGCCCACGCTAGTTTTTTTCGTCCCAATGCACGAGCAGGCAATGTAAAAAATGAAGAAAATGTTTCAATTTGGATGGGCCAATAACATAAGTGCAAGGCAGGCCCTATAGCAGGCTCGCGGCCCAAACGAGCGCCTCCCATATCGATCGACAGCAGGAAAAATCCCAATTCATTTACTCCAGCCTTCAGTCTGGTTCGCTCCTAACCTAGACGCCGCTGGATAGACCGACACAGCACTTCCTTGTGCGCTTGTTGGAGGGTGGTCGCCGGGCTTCAAGAGAACGGAAGGACAAGAAGATGAAGATCCAACCCTGGGTGTAGCCTGTGTGGGAGGCAGCGGCGGCAGCACGGGCATGGCATCGAGCTTGCGCAAACAGACAGTCGCAGCTTGCAAGAGTAGCATGCGCAACGAGCAGGTACATCACATCCCTGATTATATCTAATTCAACTCTTCAATTTCCGGCCGATAGTTAAACCTGACGGTGTTGTAAAACTGCTTGTATGTAGGGAATCTATGAGAAAATGAAACCAATTTCTACTTATTTTATAACTCCCCCAATCAATACTGAACTGTCTGAATCTGATGTATCTAATCAAGTTTCTAGTGCAAACATACAAGCTCATGTTGTTCTTGAGCCTGAAGTGTCTAATGAACAGACTGCTAATGAAGGATTTGATGCAAACATTTTACATGCTCCTGGTGATGAACATATAGTGTCTAATGAGGGATCTAATGCAAGCATTTTGCAAGATCATTTAAGGATTTAGTGTCTAATGATGATCTACTATGTTGAGAGAGACAGAGATTTGCAGGCATTGATGACAAGCAAATTATAATGCATTTTCATAGCTTGAGGAAACGTCAAGGCCATCTACCAGAAAGTCCCCGTATCATGACAACATAGCATAAATACTTTTCTAATCTGTTGTTTGAAACTATTGGCATACTTGTGCATGATAGATATATTGATATGCAGTTTGTGCACTGGTTATACGTGCAATTACACTTCGATATTTTCAGCCAGAGAACGAATAATTCTAGCAGGTACATACCATGTTTGTAGTCCTTGTACACCATGTTGCATTTTGTGTTTTTAGTGCTTGCATCATTTAGTGTTTATAATCTGAACTACTTTGGATCATTAGCTGGTTTTCAAAGTGCATGTAGCTTCACATTTCTCAAGTTATGATGATTTCCGGAGTGCAAGTGCCTTCGTATTTTTTAAGTTAAATGTTCGCCCCTGGTAACTTGAATTCGTGGATCAGCCACTGCACACAAATCATACATGAATGCCAGTACGAATTAAATGAAATGCAGGGACTTACGCTAGCTCGTTGTACAGGCTCATTGCAGCTCTGCTTGCGCTTGGGATGTTCCATGTACAAGTCCATGTTAGAGCATCTCCAGCCGTTGGCCCCCCAGGACGCATAAAAATTGCCCCCTGGGGGCGAGCCGGCGATTCGTTCGGTGCTGGGGGCGGTTTTGCGCCCAGTCGTCGCCCCCAGGCGTCGAAGTTGGCCCACTTTTGAAGCCCCATTTCGGCGAAAAGGGCCCATATGGGCGAGAATAGGCCCATATTCGGCGTGGTTCGCCGTGGCTCGGCGTTCAATTATCAACATAAATATATTTTTGATCACATATTTCATCATAGAAAAATCAAATACTTCAAGAAAATAGTACAACAACAAATAGTTCAATACAAATTATATAGTTCAACAAATAAAAACTAATATTTCATCACACGTCGTGCCCGATGTCGCCCTTGAGCCTCCATAGGTGCTCTATCAGATCTTGCTGCAGTTGATGATGCACCTATGGGTCTTGGATCTCCTGATGCATACTGAGGTAGGTAGTCCAGGTTGCCGGTAGCTGGTGATCAACTTGGGCAAGAGGACCCTGCCTGTGGTATGGTTCAGTGTCAAACACTAGCTCTTCCTGCTCGCTCTCAATGATCATGTTGTGCAAGATGACACATCAGGTCATGCTCCCCCACATTTGATCTTTTGACCAGGTCTGAGCAGGGTACCGGACAACAGAAAATCAAGATTGGAGCACACCAAATGCCCGCTCGACATCCTTCCTGCAAGCCTCCTGAATCTTCGCAAACCAGGCGTTCTTGCCTCCAGGCACAGGGTTTTTGATGGTCTTCACAAATGTCGACCATCTCGGATAGATGCCATCAGCTAGATAGTACCCCTTGTTGTAGTGCCGCCCATTGATCTCAAAGTTCACCGGAGGAGAATGACCTTCAACAAGCTTGGCAAAGACATGAGAGCACTGCAGCATGTTGATGTCATTGTGAGTTCCTGGCATACCAAAGAAGGAGTGGCAAATCCAGAGGTCCTGTGTGGCCACTGCCTCAAGTACCACACTGCTACCGCCTTTGGCGCCTTTGTACATCCCCTGCCAAGAAAATGGGCAATTCTTCCATTTCCAATGCATGCAGTCGATGCTTCCAAGCATCCGAGGAAATCCTCTTGCTGCATTCTGTGCTAGGATCCGAGCAGTGTCTTTCGCATTGGGTGTTCTCAAGTATTGCGGTCCAAACACTGCCACCACTGCCCGACAGAACTTGTAGAAACACTCTATGCTGGTGGACTCGGCCATGCGCCCATAGTCGTCCTGTGAGTCACCGGGAGCTCCATATGCAAGTATCCTCATCGCTGTCGTGCACTTCTGGATCGAGGTGAATCCAAGTTTGCCAGTGCAATCCATCTTGCATTTGAAGTAGTTGTCGAACTCCCGGATGGAATTCACAATCCTGAGGAAGAGCTTTCGGCTCATCCGATAACGGCGCCGAAATGTTCTGTCGCCGTGAAGTGGAGCATCGACAAAGTAGTCGGAGTAGAGCATGCAGTAGCCTTCGAGACGATGCCGGTTCTTTGCTTTCACCCGCCCCGGCGCCGAGCCACCTCGCCACGGCTTTTCATTGCTCGCCAGCAGCTGGGCGAGGGCGGCGAGCACCATGAGATGCTCTTCTTCCTGGACATCGTCCTCGGCTTCCTCCTCCAGCAGCGTGGCCAGCACTTCCTCGTCATCCGAGTCCATCGCTGAGGCAGGCAAATCGTCGAACACCTTGCGCCCGATGGGCGTGCACCCGCTGCTAAACCGCCCCTCCGTGGCCGGAATCGGCGGCCGGAAATGCCCAGCTGCGCCCAACTGCTGTCGGAGGGGCTGCTGCGGTGAACCTCTGCTATTTTTTCCGGCGGGGAATGGCTATCTACCGGTGAAGGGTGGCGGGCAGCACCAGGATATAGCTAGTGGTGGCCGAGAGCGCGGGGGCTGGGAGGCGAGTCGGGGAAGAAAATCTTGACTTTGCACCTGACGGCTGATGTCTACTACACAACCTTCTTCTTGTAGACGTTGTTGGGCCTGCAAGTACACAGGTTTGTAGGACAGTAGCAAATTTCCCTCAAGTGGATGACCTAAGGTTTATCAATCTGTAGGAGGCGTAGGATGAAGATGGTCTCTCTCAAACAACCCTGCAACCAAATAACAAAGAGTCTCTTGTGTCCCCAACACACCCAATACAATGGTAAATTGTATAGGTGCACTAGTTCGGCGAAGAGATGGTGATACAAGTGCAATATGGATGGTAGATAAAGGTATTTGTAATCTGAAATTATAAAAATAGAAAGGTAACTAATGATAAAAGTGAGCATAAACGGTATTGCAATGGTAGGAAACAAGGCCTAAGGTTCATACTTTCACTAGTGCAAGTTCTCTCAACAATAATGACATAGATAGATCATATAACAATCCCTCAACATGCAACAAAGAGTCACTCAAAAGCCACTAATATCAGAGAACAAACGAAGAGATTATGGTAGGGTATGAAACTACTTCAAAGTTATCCTTTTTGTTCTATCTATTCAAGAGTTCATAGTAAAATAACATGAAGCTATTCTTTCCGCTCAATCCATCATAGAGTTCATACTAGAATAACACCTTAAGACACGAATCAACCAAAACCCTAATGTCACCTCGATACTCCATTGTCACCTCAAGTATCCGTGGGCATGATTATACGATATGCATCACACAATCTCAGATTCATCTATTCAACCAACACAAAGTACTTCAAAGAGTGCCCCAAAGTTTCTACCGGAGAGTCAAGACGAAAACGTGTGCCAACCCCTATGCATAGGTTCATGGGCGTTACCCGCAAGTTGGTCACCAAAACATACATCAAGTGTCACATGATATCCCATTGTCACCACAGATAAGCACGACAAGACATACATCAAGTGTTCTCAAATCCTTAAAGACTCAATCCGATAAGATAACTTGAAGAGGAAAACTCAATTCATCACAAGAGAATAGAGGGGGAGAAACATCATAAGATCCAACTATAATAGCAAAGCTCGCGATACATCAAGATCGTGCCATAGAGAGAACACGAGATAGAGAGATCAAACACATAGCTACTGGTACATACCCTCAGCCTCGAGGGTGAACTACTCCCTCCTTGCCATGGAGAGCGCCGAGATGATGAAGATGGCCACCGGTGATGGGTTCCCCCTCCGGCAGGGTGCCAGAACGGGCTCCCGAGAGGTTTTTGGTGGCTACAGAGGCTTGCAGCGACGGAACTCCCGATCTATCTTGATATTTGATGTTTTAGGGTACATGGGCTTATATAGGCGAAAGAAGTCGGTCAAGGGCGCCTCAAGGGGCTCACGAGAGGGTAGGGAGCGCCCCCTTTCTCGTGGCCTTCTCAAGGATATTCTGACGTGAACTCCAAGTCTCCCGGATCATATTCTTCATAAAAATCGCGCTCCCGAAGGTTTCATTCCGTTTGGACTCCGTTTGATATTCCTTTTCTTCGAAATACTGAAACAGGCAATAAAACAACAATACGGGCTGGGCCTCCGGTTAGTAGGTTAGTCCCAAAAACGGTATAAATGTGTAATATAAAGCCCATAAACATCCAAAACGGGTAACATAATAGCATGGAACAATAAAAAATTATAGACACATTGGAGACGTATCAAGCATCCCCAAGCTTAATTCCTGCTCGTCCTCCAGTAGGTAAATGATAAAAACAGAATTTTTGATGTGGAATGCTACCTAGCATAATTCTCAATGTAATTTTCTTTATTGTGGCATGAATGTTCAGATCCAAATGATTCAAGATAAAAGCTTATAAAATATAAAAATAATAATACTTCGAAGCATACTAACAAATAATCATGTCCTATCAAAATAGCATAGCCAAAGAAAACTTATCCCTACAAAATCATATAGTTAGGCCATGCTTCATTTTCATTACACAAAATACTCCCATCATGTACAACCCCGATGACGAGCCGAGCAATTGTTTCATACTTTTTAATGCGCTTCAGCTTTTTTCAACTCTTACGCAATACATGAGCGTGAGCCATGGACATAGTACTAAGGTGGTAAAAGATGGTGGTTGTGAGGACAAAAAGAGGGAGAAGATAGTCTCACATCAACTAGGCGTATCAACGGGCTATGGAGATGCCCATCAATAGATATCAATGTGAGTGAGTAGGGATTGCCATGCAACGGATGCACTAGAGCTATAAATATATGAAAGCTCAACAAAAAGAACTAAGTGGGTGTGCATCCAACTCGCTTGCTCACGAAGACCTAGGGCATTTTGAGGAAGCCCATCATTGGAATATACAAGCCAAGTTCTATAATGAAAAATTCCCACTTAGTATATGAAAGTGACAACATAGGAGACTCTCTATCATGAAGATCATGGTGCTACTTTGAAGCACAAGTGTGGAAAAAGAGATAGTAGCATTGTCCTTTTTCTCTTTTTCTCTCATTTTTTTCTTTTTTTCTTTGGCCTTTCCTTTTTTTCTTTTTGGCCTTTCTCTTTTTTTCTTTTTCTTCTCTTTCTTTTCTTTTTGTAAAGTCCAAAGTCTCATCCCGACTTGTGGGGGAATCATAGTCTTCATCATCCTTTCCTCACTGAGACAATGCTCTAATAATGAAGATCATCACACTTTTATGGATTTACAACTCAAGAATTACAACTCAAAGCTAGAACAAGATATGATTCTATATGAATGCCTCTGGCGGTGTACTGGGATATGCAATGAATCAAGAGTGGCATGTATGAAAATGAAGGTGGCTTTGCCACAAATACGATGTCAACTACATGATCATGCAAAGAGCAATATGACAATGATGGAGCGTGTTATAATAACGGAACGGTGGAAAGTTGCATGGAAATATATCTCGAAATGGCTATGGAAATGCCATAATAGGTAGGTATGGTGGTTGTTTTGAGGAAGGTAAATAATGGGTGCAATACCGGCAAAAGTTGCGTGATATAATAGAGGCTAGCAAAGTGGAAGGATGAGTGTGCGTATATCCATGGACTCACATTAGTCATAAAGAACTCATATACTTATTGCAAAAGTCTACTTAGCCCTCGAAGCAAAGTACTACTACGCATGCCCCAAGAGGGATAGATTGGTAGGAAAAGACCATCGCTCGTCCCCGACTGCCACTCATAAGGAAGACAATCAAAAGAGCACCTCATGCAACAAATTTGTCACACAACTTTTACCATACGTGCATGCTATGGGACTTGCCAACTTCAACAAAAGTATTTCTCAATTTAATAATTATCCACTAGCATGACCCTAACATTAGTACCTTTATATCTCAAAACAATTATCAAGCAACAAATTGATCACAGCATCCAATTCACTTCCTATGATAGTTTTTATTATACCCAACTTGGATGCTCATCATTTTAGGACCAAATTTGTAACCATAGAAAATACCATGATGTTCTAAAATACTCTCAAAATAATATAAGTGAAGCATGAGAGACTAGCAATTTCTTCAAAATTAATCCACCGCCATGCTCTAAAAGATATAAGTGAAGCACTAGAGCAAATGACAAACTACTCCGAAAGATATAAGTGAAGATCAATGAGTAGTCAAATAATTGTGCAACTATGTGAAGACTCTCTAACATTTAAGAATTTCAGATCTTGGTATTGTATTCAAATAGCAAGCAAATCAAAATAAAATGACATTTCAAGGATAGCATAACTCATGTGAAGAAGCAAAAACTTAGGCTCAACCGATACTAACCGATGATTGTTGAAGAAGAAAGGTGGGATACCTACCGGGGTATCCCCAAGCTTAGATGCTTGAGACTTCTTGAAATATTATCTTGGGGTGCCTTGGGCATCCCCAAGCTTGAGCTTTTATGTCTCCTTAATTCCTCTCATATCATGGTTTCTCTTTTTATCAAAAGCTTCATTCACAACAAACTCAACAAGAACTCGTGAGATAGGTTAGTATAAACCAATGCAAAACCTTATCATTTTCTACTGTAACAAATCACTTATTGTTATTCAACATTTCATACTAAATGACTCTGCATATTTAATACTCCTATCCTCAAATAGAATCATTAAACAAGCAAACATATGCAAACAATGCAAACATAACAACAATCTGCCAAAATAGTACAGTCTATAAAGAATGTAAGACTATCAATACATACCTAACTCCAAACATTATAAGAAAAATATGAAGATGTAGAAGATTTATCAGAGCTCAATATGCAAAAAGTTTCAACATTATACCATTCTCTGACTTTTCTCGGAATTTTTGCAACAGCGGCAAACTTTCTGCTTTAAACAGCAACATGTATACTAGCAAAATAAGCATGGTAAAGGCTATCCTTGACTTTTTATTGAAAATAGAGATGCAAAACATTATTCTAAATAACAACAAGAAAATACTAACAAAAGAAAATGACGCTCCAAGCAAAACACATATCATGTGGCGAATAAAAATATAGCTCCAAGTTACCGATGAACGAAGACGAAAGAGGGGATGCCATCCGGGGCATCCCCAAGCTTAGGCTCTTGGTTGTCCTTGAATATTAACTTGGGGTGCCTTGGTAATACCCAAGCTTAGGCTCTTTCCACTCCTTATTCCATAGTCCATCAAATCCTTACCCAAAACTTGAAAACTTCAACCACACAAAACTCAACACAAAACTCGTAAGCTCCGTTAGTATAAAAAATAAAACCACCACTTAGGTACTGTAATGAACTCATTATTTATTCATATTGGTGTAATATCTACTGTATTCTAACTTCTCTATGGTCCGTACCCTCCGATACTACTCATAGATTCATCAAAATAAGCAAACAACACAATGAGAACAGAATGTGTCAAAAACAGAACAGTCTGTAGTAATCTGTATCAAACATATACTTCTGGAACTCAAAAAATTCTTAAATAAATTTCTGGACCTGATGAATTTGTCTATTAATCATCTTCAAAAAGAATCAACCTAAAATCACTCTCCAGTAAAAAAATGGCAGCTAATCTCATGAGCGCAAAAGTTCACCCAAGTCTTCCCAAAGGTTCTACTTGGCACTTTATTGAAACGAAAGCTATAAAACATGATTACTATGGTAGCCTAATCATGTGGACACACAAAAATAGTAAGGGTAAATATTGGGTTGTCTCCCAACAAGCGCTTTTCTTTAATGCCTTTTTAGCTAGGCATGATGATGGCAATGATGCTCACATAAAAGATAATAATTGAAACATAAAGCGAGCATCATGAAGCATATGACTAGCACATTTAAGCCTAACCCACTTCCTATTCATAGGGATTTTGTGAGCAAACAACTTATGGGAACAATAATCAACTAGCATAGGAAGGCAAAACAAGCATAGCTTCAAAACTTTAATCACATAGAGAGGAAACTTGATATTATTGCAATTCCTACAAGCATATGTTCCTCCCTCATAATAATTTTGATTAGAATAATGAATGAATTCAACAATATAACCAGCACCTAAATCATTCTTTTCATGATCTACAAGCATAGAAAATTTACTACTCTCCACATAAGCAAATTTCTTCTCATCAATAGTAGTGGGAGCAAACTCAACAAAACAAATATCATGTGAAGCATAATCCAATTGAAAACTAAAATCATGATGACAAGTTTCATGGTTATCATTATTCTTAATAGCATCAAGTCATCACAATAATCATCATAGATAGCAACTTTGTTCTCATAGTCAATTAGAACCTCTTCCAAAATAGTGGATTCATCACTAAATAAAGTCATGACCTCTCCAAATCCACTTTCATTAATATAATAATCATAAATAGGAGGCATGCTTTCATCATAATAAATATTCTCATCAAAACTTGGGGGACAAAAAATATCATCTTCATCAAACATAGCTTCCCCAAGCTTGTGGCTTTGCATATCATTAGCATCATGGATATTCAAGAAATTCATACTAACAACATTGAAATCATGCTCATCATTCACATATTTCATGCCAAGCATTCTATGTAATTCTTCTTCTAGAACTTGAGCACAATTTTCCTTTTCATCATACTCATGAAAGATATTAAAAAGATGAAGCGTATGAGACAAACTTAACTCCATTTTTTTGTAGTTTTCTTTTATAAACTAAACTAGTGATAAAACAAGAAACAAAAAGATTCAATTGCAAGATCTAAAGATATACCTTCAAGCACTCACCTCCCCGGCAACGGCGCCAGAAAAGAGCTGGATGTCTACTACACAACCTTCTTCTTGTAGACGTTGTTGGGCCCGCAAGTGCACATGTTTGTAGGACAGTAGCAAATTTCCCTCAAGTGGATGACCTAAGGTTTATCAATCCGTAGGAGGCGTAGGATGAAGACGGTCTCTCTCAAACAACCCAGCAACCAAATAACAAAGAGTCTCTTGTGTCCCCAACACACCCAATACAATGGTAAATTGTATAGGTGCACTAGTCCGGTGAAGAGATGGTGATACAAGTGCAATATGGATGGTAGATAAAGGTATTTGTAATCTGAAATTATAAAAACAACAAGGTAACTAATGATAAAAGTGAGCGTAAACGGTATTGCAATGGTAGGAAACAAGGCCTAAGGTTCATACTTTCACTAGTGCAAGTTCTCTCAACAATACTAACATAGATAGATCATATAACAATCCCTCAACATGCAACAAAGAGTCACTCCAAAGCCACTAATAGCGGAGAACAAACAAAGAGATTATGGTAGGGTACGAAACCACCTCAAAGTTATCCTTTCTGTTCTATCTATTCAAGAGTTCGTAGTAAAATAACATGAAGCTATTCTTTCTGCTCAATCCATCATAGAGTTCATACTAGAATAACACCCTAAGACACAAATCAACCAAAACCCTAATGTCACCTAGATACTCCATTGTCACCTCAAGTATCCGTGTGCATGATTATATGATATGCATCACACAATCTCATATTCATCTATTGAACCAACACAAAGTACTACAAAGAGTGCCTCGAAGTTTCTACCGGAGAGTCAAGATGAAAACGTGTGCCGACCCCTATGCATAGGTTCATGGGCGGAACCCGCAAGTTGGTCACCAAAACATACATAAGCACGGCAAGACATACATCAAGTGTTCTCAAATCCTTAAAGACTCAATCCGATAAGATAACTTGAAGAGGAAAACTCAATTCATCACAAGAGAATAGAGGGGGAGAAACATCATAAGATCCAACTATAATAGCAAAGCTCGCGATACATCAAGATTGTGCCATAGAGAGAACACGAGAGAGAGAGATCAAACACATAGCTACTGGTACATCCCCTCAGCCTCGAGGGTGAACTACTCCCTCCTCATCATGGAGAGCGCCGGGATGATGAAGATGGCCACCGGTGATGGGTTCCCCCTCCGGCAGGGTGCCGAAATGGGCTCCCAAGAGATTTTGGTGGCTACGGAGGCTTGCGGCGGTGGAACTCCTGATCTATCTTGATATTCGATGTTTTTAGGGTACGTAGGCTGATATAGGCGAAAGAAGTCGGTCGGGGGAGCCTCGAGGGGCCCACGAGAGGGTAGGACGCGCCCCCTATCTCGTGGCCTCCTCGAGGATCTTCTGACGTGAACTCCAAGTCTCCCAGATCATATTCTTCGTAAAAATCATGCTCCCGAAGGTTTCATTCCGTTTGGACTTCGTTTGATATTCCTTTTCTTCGAAATACTGAAACAGGCAATACAACAACAATATGGGCTGGGCCTCCGGTTAGTAGGTTAGTCCCAAAAATGAAATAAATGTGTTTAATAATGCCTATAAACATCCAAAACGGGTAACATAATAGCATGGAACAATCAAAAATTATAGATACGTTGGAGACGCATCAACGGCATGGGACAACCGCGCTTTTCCCTTGCGCCGGAGCCCCCAAGCGCCCCCAGCGCACCGGGTTCGGCCTGCGGCCGCCGGGCGGAAAAAAGGGCTGAAATGGCGCTTTTCGTCGTCCTGGGGGCGCGACTGGGGCATTTTTTTGGCGCCGGCGCCGAAAAAGTCGCCTGGGGGGGGGCTGCTGGGGGCACGACTGGAGATGCTCTTACCACTTGCTTGGATGTGCAGGCCTTGTGCTCCTTGCATCCCCCTCTGCATTTTTGACACGGCGAATGGTTGATCAAATAAAAGGAATCGACCTTGATGTTGTACCGAGGACAGATACTTACAAGGTTATACGGGTGTGCAGGATGTGTACCAGATCCCATAGCGCCGTCATGCTTCGCTAAAAAATGGATTTTCTTGTTTCAGATGATATCTCCAGAAGAAATAAGAGTTAAAGTTAGAGTTGCATAGGCGTGTAAGTTAAGAGAGCAGTGAAAGGATATCCAAACATCATCGGAACAATGCACAAGGGAGTGATGTGTGGATACCTAGTTCGGGCCGGCGTTTGGGCATGCTCGCCTAGCTAGAGTGCGGGTCACTTCAGAGCCATTGAGGGTGATGCGCTGGCATTGGCTGGCCGCGCACGGATGCAGATCTTGAGTGGCAGCGGAGCGCTACGATGCGGTGGACGAGACCGTTGGTGAAGCCCCAACGGCCTTGGGGGGCGGAGGTGCGATGATGTGCTCGGTGAAGTAGCCCCGGTGAGCTGGGAGACGGCATCGGTGAAGCGCACCTGATGCGGTGGAACTCGGTGTCTGTGAGGCATGTCGGTTGCGACGGCTGACGTTGTCGGTGGACCACCCGGTGCGGTGGACGAGGGCGTAGATGAGGTAGCTCCGGTGCGGTGGTGAAGCGCGACCGTCGTCTTCGTTGTTGTCGTCCGGCATAGAGGTGGGGAATGGTGTGGAAAGAGATGAGACGAGGGGCGATTCGAACTTTGCTTGGGTTGGTGGCGAATTAGGGATTTGAGCAATCTGGGTGCGGAAGGGGACGGTGGAGAAGAGAGATTTTGCAAGGCTGGAATTGGGGCCGCCAGATATTTCAATCCGAAACGTGGAAGCGCGAACTTATTTTGTCGTCGTCCTTTTTTTGGGGGTGGGGGTGGGGTGGGTGGCTGGGTGCTACGCGTTCGTCCGAAACACGTGACCACCCCGACAAGACTATGCTTCGGTGCCTTAAGGCACGTGCCTTTGTGTCCATGACATGTGGGCCCAACAGGTGGCTGGCCCACATGTCAGTGACCCAAAGGCAGTTGCCTTTAAGGCACCGAAGCAGCGTCCACCCCGACACGACCCTGGTCTGCCTGGTGCGCCTACATTTGAGAATGCAAACGAATCTTCTTTCATTTGCAAACGAATCTGTATGCATTACCATGCCCGTGTTTTCCTTGCAATAATTAGTCATTCGAAACGAGATACTCCCTCCGTTCACTTTTGTAAGTTGTTTCAGACAACTTAAAATGAACTGTTTTGCACATTGTCTGAAATGTCTTCAAGGTCTTATAAAAGTGAACAGAGGGAGTACTATAAATTAATTAATGAGGAGTTATTTGAAAAAAAATCGAAACGGTACCCACGCTAACGTGGATTAGAGTGTGTGTCACATAATTAGTTATTTTAATTAGAGTGTGTGTCACGTAGTTAGTTATTTGAATTAGAGTGTGTGTCACGTAGTGATCTGCAATTCTAACGTGGATTTCACATTTCACTGTATCCACGCTACTTTTTAAATACAAATTCATATGTATATGATGAACACCATGGTAAGTGAGAAAACTTTTGGATGGATTCAAACATATGACCTACAAAAAAGCACAACAAATTGAGTCAATGTCAACTTTTCGAAACTTAGTATGGCACGAATTCAAAATAATTACCCGTATGGCTAGTCCTTGGTTCAAATCTTACAATGTACACCGAATTGAAACATCGATATTAAGTCTCGTACTATGTACATTCAAATTTTAGCCCCTCCCCCCCGCACAAACGCTACATACTTCCTGTATCGGTCAATCTTCCTCTCCTAACCACCTCAGGAAGCTATCGGTTTCCAACACACGTTCATTCTTTCTCTCCATGTTTCGATCTCTAAGTCTCTCAACTACACAACCCCTTTTTCCACTCTGTTACCAAATGTATTTACCTCACACACCCGCCATTGCACCCCATGCCGAGCTCTCTCTCTCCCCCTATCCCTCTCACCCTCTCGCGCTAAATGCATGCATTGCCTATCTAGCCCCCCAACCTCTCATGCGCACGCACGCACGTTGTATATGTGGGTCACTCCCTCGAGACTGTCTCACTCTTTCTTCCGCACGGCGGGCCACACTCGCTCAATCTCGCTCTCTTTATCCGAGTCTCGTTTAACCTCGTTTTCTTTCACACACAAATGATATATCTCCCTGTTTGGGCCTCGATCGACACACTCTATACACTCTCACACAGATTGTCTATCTAGGTCAGTCCATCCAAGCCGCCGCCACTCTTTCGACCTCATGGTGGGCCACTGATACGTCTCCAACGTATCTATAATTTATGAAGCATTCATGCTATTTTATTATCTGTTTTGAATGATTATGGGCTTTATTATACACTTTTATATTACTTTTGGGACTAACCTATTAACCAGAGGTCCATCCCATATTGCTGTTTTATTGCCTGTTTCAGTATTTCGAAGAAAAGGAATATCAAACGGAGTCCAAACGGAATGAAACCTTCGGCATCGTTATTTTTGGGAAGAATATGATCCTAGAGACTTGGAGCATAATTGGTTTGATGCCAAAAGTTAGCATTGACAAATTTTGGCAACTGCCAAATATTAGCTAGAGATTGGTTGCTTGCCAATTCTCATTGCCAATCTCACAAAAAGTTACCAAATGTTGGCAACTTTTGATTTTGCCAAATGTTGGCTTCCCAAATATTGGCAATGCCAAATGTTGGTAACAAACAAATTATGCTCTTGGAGTTCACGCCAGAAGATCCTCGAGGAGGCCAGGAGATAGGGGGCGCCCCCCTACTGGGCGCGCCCCCCTATCTCGTGGGCCCCTCGAGCACCTCCCGACCGACTTCTTTCGCCTATATAAGCCTACGTACCCTAAAACCATTGAATATCAAGATAGATCAGGAGTTCTGCCGCCGCAAGCCTTTGTAGCCACCAAAAACCTCTCGGGAGGCCGTTCCGGCACCCTGCCGGAGGGGGAACCCATCACCGGTGGCCATCTTCATCATCACGGCGCTATCCATGACGAGGAGGGAGTAGTTCACCCTCGGGGCTGAGGGTATGTACCAGTAGCTATGTGTTTGATCTCTCTCTCTCTCTCTCTCGTGTTCTCTCTATGGCACGATCTTGATGTATCGCGAGCTTTGCTATTATAGTTGGATCTTATGATGTTTCTCCCCCTCTACTCTCTTGTGATGAATTGATTTTTCCTCTTGAAGTTATCTTATCGGATTGAGTCTTTAAGGATTTGAGAACACTTGATGTATGTCTTGCCGTGCTTATCTGTGGTGACAATGGAATTTCACGTGCCACTTGATGTATGTTTTGGTGACCAACTTGCGGGTTCTGCCCATGAACCTATGCATAGGGGTTGGCACACGTTTTCATCTTGACTCTCCTGTAGAAACTTTTGGGCACTCTTTGAAGTACTTTGTGTTGGTTGAATAGATGAATCTTAGATTGTGTGATGCATATCGTATAATCATGCCCACGGATACTTGAGGTGACATTGGAGTATCTAGGTGACGTTAGGGTTTTGGTTGATTTGTGTCTTAAGGTGTTTTTCTAGTATGAACTCTATGATGGATTGAGAGGAAAGAATAGCTTTATGTTATTTTACTACGAACTCTTGAATAGATAGAACAGAAAGGATAACTTTGAGGTGGTTTCGTACCCTACCATAATCTCTTCGTTCGTTCTCCGCTATTAGTGTCTTTGGAGTGACTCTTTGTTGCATGTTGAGGGATTGTTATATGATCTATCTATGTTATTATTGTTGAGAGAACTTGCACTTGTGAAAGTATGAGCCCTATGCCTTGTTTCCCATCATTGCAATACCGTTTACGCTCACTTTTACCATTAGTTACCGTGCTGTTTTTATAATTTCAGATTACAAATACCTTTATCCACCATCCATATTGCACTTGTATCACCATCTCTTCGCCGAATTAGTGCACCTATACAATTTACCATTGTATTGGGTGTGTTGGGGACACAAGAGACTCTTTGTTATTTGGTTGTAGGGTTGTTTGAGAGAGACCATCTTCATCCTATGCCTCGTACGGATTGATAAACCTTAGGTCATCCACTTGAGGGAAATTTGCTACTGTCCTACAAACCTGTGCACTTGCAGGCCCAACAACGTCTACAAGAAGAAGGTTGTGTAGTAGACATCAAGCTCTTTTCTGGCGCCGTTGCCGGGGAGGTGAGTTCTTGAAGGTATATCTTTAGATCTTGCAATCAAATCTTTTTGTTTCTTGTTTTATCACTAGTTTAGTTTATAAAAGAAAATTACAAAAAAAATGGAGTTGAGTTTGTCTCATACGCTTCATCTTTTAAATATCTTTCGTGAGTATGATGAAAAGGAAAATTGTGCTCAAGTGCTAGAAGGAGAATCACATAGAATGCTTGGCATGAAATATGTGAATGATGAGCATGATTGCAATGTTGTTAGTATGAATTCCTTGAATATCCATGATGCTAATGATATGCAAAGCCACAAGCTTGGGGAAGCTATGTTTGATGAATATGATATTTTTTGTCCCCCAAGTTTTGATGAGAAAATTTATTATGATAAAAGCATGCCTCCTATTTATGATGATTATATTGATGAAAGTGGGTTTGGAAGAGTGTCAACTTTAGGAAGTAGTGATCCCACTATTTTGGAGGTTGATGAATCTTATTGTGATGAATATGAAAGTGGATTTGGAAGAGTGTCAACTTTATTTAGTGATGATTCCACTATTTCGGAAGAGGTTCCAATTGATTATGAGAACAAAGTTGCTATCTATGATGATTATTGTGATGACTTGTATGCTATTAAGAATAATGATAACCATGAAACTTGTCATCATGATTTTAGTTTTCAATTTGATTATGCCTCACATGATAATTATTTTGTTGAGTTTGCTACCACTGACCGACGGCGACGGCGGTGTCTTGCGCCGTTGTTGGCGTACTCCTGGACGTTGGCCTAGCTTCAAGGAAGGCCAAAATGTTTTGGACTTCGAAGCGAGTCAACTGGCGGGAGGAGGCGACTGGCGTTGGTGCAAGAAAGCGGTCGACGGCGGCCATCCATGCCGCTGAGGGGGGGCACTAGCACCCGCGCAGGGACAGACACTGTCAACGGGGCGGCAGAGACATTCGTGTGCACGGGCACCAGCACGGGCGCGCACGTCAGTGCACGCGCAGGTGCATGCGCTGGCAGGTGCACGGGCACCGGCACGGGCGCGCACGTCAGTGCACGCGCAGGCGCATGCGCTGGCAGGTGCACGGGCACCGGCACGGGCGCGCGCATTAGTGCACGTGCAGGCGCATGCGCTGGCAGGTGCACGGGCGCGTGAAAGTCGGCGGGGACCACGTGGAACCCCGTGGGATCAAGCTCGGCGACAATGTGCGGCTCCCAGCCCATCAATGCCACAGGGATTGGCGCTGGCGCAGTCGGGGCGACGGGAGCCAGAACGGGAGCGGGGACAGGCGCGACGTCTTCCGCAAGGACAGTTCAAGCTCGTCCCAAAGCGCCTTATGTTCTTGAGACTCCGGCTGGGTGTATTCCTCAGGAAACTAGAACACTAAGGGCAGACCATCGTGATGCGGCATGGCGTACGTTTAGGTCAGGCTAGTTGGAGGTAGACGACAGGAGAATCGGAGAGGAAGAGAGAAGATTGTAGCGATATCGAGTAGTGCGGGGTTGATTTTAAACTGCGGCGCCGACGACATTAAAAAAGTGGGAGCAGTTGGGACGACGGTGGGTGGCGGAGCCTGGTCAAAGGGCTCGCCTCCCGGTGAGCCTGCACAACGGTCTGCTCGCACGCCTCCCTGACAGCCGGTGAAGGGGTCTGCTAGCATGCCTCTCGTCGACTCACACGCTTGCTCGGACGGCACCTGCCGATGAGAAGCGGGGACTCGTGGCGGCACGTAAATGCCCACGGTTTCAATAGTGAAAGCGTTCGCCTTAATGTGACAGGTATTTGTTCCAAAATACCTTGGCTCTTCATTTGTGCAACTTGTCATAAGCAGCTTGTCTCAAATTGAAGAAAAAACTTACGAAGTAATATTTGTGCCATATCACGTGACCATGCTCAGTTCAAGAATTTATGCTCACTTTTGGATTTTCTGAAATTTAAGATCCAGGATTCGAAACAATATCATAACCTGCATCATGCAATAAATTTTCAAGCCGTACATCTGTCCTATTGTATTTCTTAAGAAAGGATTTGGTCAAACATTTTGCTTAGTTAGACTTCAGACAAGTTATATATGCAGAGTAAAAGGATAATCCCTCCGTACCAGTGCATTGCCTGATATATTAACTCAAGTACTAGGCACGAACAAACGGGCTCAATTCTGTGCTCATCCTGGTGTAGTAGTAGTAGTACTAGGCAATGCAGTTGACGGGTGACCTTGGCAAGCGGCGACCGAGGGAATTGAACCGTGCTCGGCACGGTAGGTAACATTGTCTAGTTACTAAAGCATCCCTCCGTTGTTCATCGGTAGTCATTATGGACCGGGGACATGAGGGGAATTTCCTAGGGCTGGAATTTTGGCTGCCAGATATTTCGACTTGAAATGCTGAGGCTCGACTGGTTGGGGTTGCCTAATGTGCGTACCACGCACGCCACCGAAGGACATGAGCCCTTTTTTTAGGATCAACATGAGCCAAGGTCTGGCTGGTACGCCGTTGGGTCCTACCATTCGAGAATATGAATGGAACCTTTTAAATTGCTGAACAAATCTATGTGTATTACAATACCCGTATTTTCCTTGCAAATACTAATCTCAACATGGTAATTGATTTATGACGAGTTGTTGAATTAGAGTGAGTTTGTGATATAGTGATCTCAACATGGATTTCACATTTCATGGTATCCCTAGTAAGTTTTCCAATGCAAATTCAAATTTAAAAGATGAACAATATGGAGGTGAGAAAACTTTGTATGTATCAAGCATATGACCACACACACACAGAGAGAGAGAGAGACATACACGCACGAACACAACAACAATCCAATAAGTATAGTGCATCTATTTTTCAAAACCATGCATGTATGACATGAATTCAAGAATACTCCTTCTATTCCTAAATATTAGTCTTTTAGAGAGTTCAACAAGTGACTACATATGGAGCAAAATGAGTGAATCTAGACTCTAAAATATGTCTATATACATCCGTATGTGCCAGTCCATTTGAAACCTCTAAAAAGACTAATATTTAGGAACAAAGGGAGTAAAATATAAGAAATCCATGGTCCTCAGTTCAATATTTAAAATGAACATGAAACTGAAACATGAATATTAAGTCTAGTATTACAGTACATGCAAATGTTGTGTTTAGGCGGAGCTATGATTGTCGGGGGTCAACCCCTCGACCTTAGATAAAATTGTGGAGCTCTGTTTAGGGTTGTTTAGATTATATTTGTCCCCACCCTCCCAACCACCGATTGGTTGTGCACCCCCACCCCTCCTTCCCGGGAGAATATCATGTGCCCCCATACCTTAGATGCTATATGCCGATACGAGTTGCTTGGAGCTTGTAGATCTGAGATATAACAGCTCACATGATGTGTCTTAATATTTTTGCAGGAAACCTTGATGAGTTTGAGAATTGCACACAATTTGTACAAAAACTACTCACATGCCCTTTGATCCCATATCCAACAACCTCGAAGCTCGTATCATCGTAGCATCTAAGATGAAGGAGGACATCATATTCTCATGTATGTAAGAATATCATGTGCTACCACACCTTAGATGCTTTGGTGATACAAGCTCTTCGGAGGCGTTGGATTTGTGACCCAACACCTCCTCGGTGGTTCAAATGTTTTTTGCAGAAAAGCCCCAAAAAGAGTTCGACCATTGCTTACAAGCACAAAGACTGCTCAGATGCCATTGGATCTCAGATCAAACGACCTCCAAGCTCGTATCATCGTAGCATCCAAGCTGCGATAGCACCTTATGTTTTCTCGCACGGGAGAATATGAGGTGCTCCCGCACCGTAGATTCTATGGTGATACGAGTTCACTGAGATGTAACGGCCCACAGTAGGAGGTTTGAATGTTTTTGCAATATAAGGCTGATAGAGTTTGGGAAATGCGCAGAAAGTACAAGTACTACGCATGTGCCATCTGATCATTGATCATACGACCTAGATGCTCATATCACCGTAGCGGGTAATTAAGCTATGGGGAGCACCTAATATGAGCAACGGGGAGCCGTTGGATCGAAGATGCAGCGGCACACACGAGGCCTGAATGTTTTATTTGCAAAAAAAACCTTTGGAGAGTTTGGAAATTGCACATAATTACAAAGACTACTCCCAAGCCATTGGATCTCACTTCCAACGGTTTAAAAACTTGTATCACCATAGTATCTAAGCTGCGGGGTGGATGTGATATTCTATGCCGCTGTCATTTTTGTTCGTAAACTTGCAAAATACGTGTAACTCGTGCCGTTACTTGTCTAACCGCGCAAAGTGTTTGTTCAAAAAAACCAACCTACACTGAAATATCGGAACAACACATGGGGGTCCCACTTGTCATTAATCAAATTTGGACCTAAAACTAACAAATCTGAAAGATGAGATTTGAACTGGCAACCTGGACTACAAAGCGTAAGTCGATAGCCTGAAAAAACAAACGGTTGTTGGCTTTGTCCCATAACTTGATATTATACAGTACTTGCGTTGAGTAGAGTAGAGGGAGTGTGTCGGTGTCAAAACCGGTGGATCTCGGGTAGGGGGTCCCGAACTGTGCGTCCAGGCGGATGGTAACAGGAGACAAGGAACACGATGTTTTACCCAGGTTCGGGCCCTCTTGATGGAGGTAAAACCCTATGTCCTGCTTGATTAATATTGATGATGTGTGTTACAAGAGTGGATCTACCACGAGATCAAGGAGGCTAAACCCTAGAAGCTAGCCTATGGTATGATTGTTGTTCGTCCTATGGACTAAAGCCATCCGGTTTATATAGACACCGGAGAGGGCTAGGGTTACACAGAGTCGGTTACAATGGTAGGAAATCTACATATCCGTATCGCCAAGCTTGCCTTCCACGCCAAGGAAAGTCCCATCCGGACACGGGACGAAGTCTTCAATCTTGTATGTTCATAGTCTTGGAGTCCGGCCGATGATGATAGTTCGGCTATCCGGACACCCCCTAGTCTGGAACTCCCTCAGTAGCCCCTGAACCAGGCTTCAATGACGACGAGTCCGGCGCGCATGTTATCTTCGGCATTGCAAGGCGGGTTCTTCCTCCGAATAATTTATAGAAGATTGTGAACATCAAGATAGTGTCCGGCTCTGCAAAATAAATTCCACATACCACCGTAGAGAGAATAACATTTACACAAGTTCAATCTGCTGACGTATTTTGCAGCGTGACATCACACCACTACCAAGCCTTTACTAGAATCGTTTTTATTGTACCACCTCAGCGCGTTTAGCGAAGCGGTTTCCTTGGCACGTCTTGTCGAAGCAGAGATCGTGTTCCCCTTATTCCGGGATTCCCATCAATACGGACGTGGGTAACCCAACCGTGCCCGTCGCCACGCCCCCTCCATCGAAGGCGGGCTCCAAACGGTCACGAGGACGGCTCTTGGTATTCTTCCTCTTTATAACGAGACCAAGGCCCATTCTTTTCCTTCAATCCTCTATCGAATCCGCCCCTCGCCCCGAGTTCCAACACCCAGGGCCCCAGATTTGGGTTCCTTCAATTCTCGACAATGTCCGGCCCCGACCTACGAGGCCGGTGGATGCCCTCCTCCGTCACGGAAGAGGACGTGCTAAAGCTGAGAGATGCCAGGTACTTAACCTATGAGATTTCGCATACGCTGCCTGCCCAAGGGCAGGTTATTCCGACCCCCGAGCTTGGTGAGAGCGTCGTGTTCGTGTCTCACCTCCGTCGGGGTTTAGGCTTCCCGACGGATCCCTTCGTGAGGGGGCTCATGTTTTACTATGGGCTAGAATTCCATGACTTGGCTCCGGAGTCCATCCTCCACTTCTCATCATTCATTGTCGTCTGCGAAGCCTTCCTCCACAGTACCCCTCACTCCGGCTTGTGGCTCAAAACCTTCAACATGGAGCCGAAGATGATTGAGGGGCATCAGGCAGAGTGCGGCGGGGCGGTTATAAGCAAGAGGGCCGATGCTCCATGGCCCGAGGGATCTTTTCAGGAGGAGCTCGGCTTGTGGCAACATGAGTGGTTCTATATCACCGCTCCCAGGGGTAGCAGGCAGAGGCCACCGCCCGTCTTCCGCTCGGGCCCTCCACAATAGTTGACGTCATGGGTCAACAAGGGGCATGACTGGGGGCCGTCCAAAGACGTACCCCTGTTGCAGGACCGGATTCGAGGCCTCCAAGAAAGGGAGATCAATCTAGTCGCAGTGGTCCAGGTTATGCTGATCCGGCGCCTACTGCCCTGCAAACGTCGCCCCCTTCGCCTGTGGGAATTTAATCCGGAGGGGCCACGAGCTCTTCAACACTTCATGGGTTTGACACCCGCGGAGATGTACAAACTGTTCTTTGGATCGCAAGAGATGTGTCCAAACTTGACCGAGGACGCTGGCCTAAGCTGCAATCGCCCGGATACTCAAGTAAGTAGCCCTGTGTCTAGACACATTGTCCATTCATTTATCGTGTGTTTGCCTTTTAACCAGCTATCCCTTGGATAGGAGTGGATAGCGCAAGCAAAACTGATACGGTGTCCGGCCCCCCTCCCTGAGACCACGCAGGATCCCGTGTTAATCAAAATGTTGGAGGTTGCACCTTCGGAGGAGGGCGAAGGGGGGCACAGGGGAACTACCACCTCTGCCAAGGAGGCTTTCAGTAAGGGAGGAATCGAGATTCCCTCCTTCCAGGGGGAGAAGAGGACAGCTTCCGAAGACCCAGAGGCCAAGGCCTCAAAGCGGGGAAAGAAATCTGTACCGGAAGGTCCTGTGCCGGGAAGAGCCCCGGCCGTACTGTCTCCTCGGAGGAATCAGCCCTCCAGCGAGCCGTAAGTAAAAAAGGGGGAATTTTGTAATAGTGGACACCCCTACTTAATTTCTAAGGGTAACCGAAGTTTTCATCTTGTAGTTCGGATCTCAGCCCGTCTCAGCACAGCTCATCTTCGGGAGACCTTCGTCCGGAGATGATGGAGAGCGAAACGCCTCCATCTGCCGCCCCATCATGCGGGGCGGACGACCCTGAGGTGTCGTCGTGGAGGGTCTCCCCGAGTCCGGCGGGGCCAGAGAGTTCAGCACCCATTGGAGTACGGCCGGTGGAGCTGCAGGATTTGCTTAAGAGGGCGTCCATCTCAGAAGATCACCGCACATTAATGAGTATGGTGATTGAGAGGATCTCGTCCGCCGAAAGCGGGTTGTGTGAGGCCGTCGGAAGTTTGCTGACGGGATTTGAGGTACGCAAAAAATGACATACCTTTTGACAGTTTTTGCACATGAAGTGCGCCCTGTATAGATAGTAGCCCCTGAGACTTGGTATGCTGTCGAAAACGGCAGCGTGCCGAGGATCATAATCTCAGTTATAGATTGTCGCCTTTCCTATGTAGGTGGCGGGACGTTCGGTGGCCAGCCGGACTGATGGAGTTGCCGAGCTTAGGAGGCAACTCGACGTTGCGGATGCAGACATCTCGCTAATCAATAAACGACTTGATGAGTCACAAGGTATGTGGTTGCTCCGCGGTCGCCTAGTAAGGGAGCTGACGCCCATTCCTTACAATTTGTATGCTTGATGCAGATGGTGCTACTGCCGTGGAAGACCTTTGGGCAGAGCTTGCTCGGGCCAAGGAGCAATCCAGGATAAGTGATGCGGCTGCCTTGAAGGCAGCAGAAGAGCTAAAAGCCGAAAAGGCTGCTCACTGCCGAAGCAGGAAAGAGTTGGCCAGAATGGCCTTGAAATTAAAAGATGCTACCGACCGTTGTGAGGTTCTTGAAGGAGAACGCCGAGTGGAGCAAGAGGGCCTGAAGAAGGCTGGCACCGAAGTCAAGGATGCCCGGAGTGAGATGCGGGCTATGAAGGAGGAACTGCGTCAGGCCGGAGACATTGCGGCTGGAAAGCCCTTTCTTCTGCGTAGGAAGTTCACGGATCCGAAGTATGCTCAGCTGGGCCAGTTGTGTGGTGTGGAGGATCCTTATCTGGATTTGGCGGCGAGTGCGGCGGACGCAGTCGTGTACTTCCGAAGCCAGAAGGATCATGAAATGGAAGAACTTTACTGGTATCAATTCCATAGTCCGGAGTCCACTTCCGTTGACTGATCGGCTGGTTGAGTGGGCTGAGCTGAGTAGGTTGTCCGAACTTGCCATGACGGATGTGGTCACTCATCTGTCGCCGGAAAGGCCCAAGCCAAAGAGTTATTTTGGCTTGTTGCAGCAATTCCTTGGGGCGGTGCCGCATATCAAGGCGATGAAGCGGTCGGCATGCATAGAAGGTGCACGGATGGCTCTCGCCCGTGTGAAGACATACTGGGCGGACATGGATGCCACCGCTATTGCATCCTGGGGTTCGGACAAGAGCCGATTACTCGCCAAGCACTATTTTGAGGAAGTCCTGCAGGGCGCTCATTTAATAGAATCGCAGTGCTCGAAAGATGTCATGTTCAAATGACGTGTATAATTTGTGATATCATATTTATAATGCAATAGCTTTTTATACTTGTGTGCTCAAGTATTGAACTATCTCCTGTGCGGCCGTATATGTATGAATAACCTGAAAGTTGCAGTATTTGGCTTCAGCCCCCACGCACATGGTGCGGGGGTGTTTGCAAAAAGAAAAGTGCTTTTTCACACTTAATCCAACGTCTTGGTCCTTTTAGGGAGGTGATAGCGTAGCAAACTAGGCAACCAGACTATAATGCTTTATCACTTTCACTTAGCCATAGGAGCTCGAATGTGGGGCTACTATATAGCCCCTAGCGGCACCGCTCTTCTCCGAACTTCAGGGCGCGTATGTGCCTGACCGGGAAGCAGTCCTTCGTCAAAGCGGAGGAATTCTAAACATTCCACTGGTCGATCGAGTGGTTGACCAGTCTCTCGCTATATCATGACAGTCAGCTTTTGGCTTTCTCTACTGAGGTGCTCGCCCGGCCGAACCGGGGCACAATCGCAGTAGTTCTCCTGGTGCCGCGTTAGCCGATGATACAGAACGTAAGGCAGCAAAACACAAGAGCCGGGCAAACCCAACATTTAACCAAAGACATGATTCGGAGCTGATGCATATAAGGCCTAACTCGAGACGCCGAACACTCCCTGAGGTGTTCGGTCTTTATGATACCGGGCAGAACAATGCCCTAAGCCCCTAGTGTCTAGGTACAGGCGGGAACTTTTGACGCGGCCGATGCCAAAACGCCAGCCTCCTCCTCGGGTATGGTAGGAAACCGGGGGATGTGTATCAACAAGAGACAGTAAGAAAGGTTTACGCAGGGTCTTAATCTGAAAAGAATCCTTGCAACGGGTCTCTGCTGCACGTCTGCACCTATGTCTCCGTTGTGCTGTATCCTGGACGGGTGTAGCACGTGCTTCATCTATAAAAGAGAAGGACTTTGTTTCTAAGAAATATCGTGCAAAAGTTGTATTTAAGATAAAGTATAATTTGTAAGATGAAGAAAGTTGAGCTTTATTGGCTCTCATCATTTATACGCGCGGCCCCTTATAAAGGGGGTATGCGGCTGGGAAGCCCCTTGTTTATTTACGCCGGACCCGCCTAACCGTGTCCGGGGTCGGAATGACCTGTGTTTAGGGGCCTTGACCTACAAGGTCCGAGTGGCTGTCAAGGCAGCCCCACGCTCTCCGTGGTCGAGGAACACTCGGAGTTACTCTTTAATGAGATTATGCCGCGTGGACCGGGCATTGTAAGTATAAGAGACGTGTAATGTGGTATTGCGTTAAAGCGGGCGAAAGCTTTGCGTCCCAGTAGTGCTCGATGGCCACTGTAAAATGGGGCGCTATGGAGGGTGAGCTTTTCGCGACGGAGGTTGTCGGATGAACCGAACACAACCTCTAGTGGTGCAGAGCCCGTATAATTGGCTTAAAGGCCTGGCGTCACTCCTTTGAAGGAAGTGCTGTTATGGCGAATTTTGGTAGGGTCTATCCCCATTCTGCGAACGGTGTCCTGGTATGGCAGGTGCCGCGCTGTGTTTTCGTGTTATCACATGAAGTGAGTTCACTGTTTTGACTTCTAGTGGGAAAGTCTTCTGTTTTCCGGAGTGCTGCTTTTGGGGTTCGTCACTTTCGCTTGGTGTGTCGAGCCCCTTGTGTTCGACGTTAAGTCGGCCGAACTGCTTGAAGACCCAACAATCTCTGTGGGTATGGTTTGCAGGCTTCCCGGAGGTACCATGTATTTGACATAGCCTATCCAGAATCTTGTTTAGGTTGGATAGCTCGTCACTGTTGTCCTTGAGGGGCAGTGTTTTGTTATTCGGCCAAGAGCTTTTGAATCCGGCGTTGACCGCCGTGCTATTTGGGCCATTTTCCTTGTTCCGGCGCTGATCTTTTCTGCGTCGTGATTTCCCATTTCCATCCCTGACTTCGTATGTACTCGGGTCGCTGGTGCTGCATCTAGCCAGCCAACTATCTTCCCCCGCGCAAAAGCGGGTCATGAGGCTTGTTAGTGCGGCCATTGTTCTTGGTTTTTCTTGGCCGAGGTGCCTGGCGAGCCATTCGTCTCGGACGTTGTGTTTAAAGGCTGCTAAGGCTTCAGCGTCCGGACAGTCGACTATTTGGTTCTTTAGTGAGGAACCTGTTCCAGAATTTGCGTGCTGACTCTCTGGGCTGTTGAGTTATGTGACTTAAATCATCTGCATCCGGAGGGCGGACATAAGTCCCCTGAAAGTTTGCTCGAAACGCATCCTCAAGCTCTTCCCAACTTCCAATGGTATTTTCTGGGAGGCTTTTGAGCCAATGCCGAGCTGGCCCTTTGAGCTTGAGGGGTAGGTATTTTATGGCATGGAGATCGTCTCCTCTGGCCATATGTATGTGTAGGATATAATCCTCAATCCAGACTCCGGGATCTGTTGTTCCGTCATATGCCTCTATGTTTACGGGTTTGAATCCCGCTGGAAATCCATGATCCAGTACCTCGTCGGTGAAACATAGTGGGTGTGCGGCGCCCCTGTATTTGGGTGTGACGTTGTCTTCAAATGCTCGGCGGGTTATGTTGCTTCCTGGAGTCTTCTTTTTAGGCCCATAGATAGACATGGCCGGGTCATCCTTTTTCCGAGGATCTTTATGCTGATCGTGTGCCGGCTTGTGTGCGGTGCCCCTTGCTGTTCTTGGCCTGTCATCTGGTCGTCTATCCGGCCAGGCGGCTTATTTCTTTTTTGACTGCGGGGGCTCTAAGGCCTCCTCGTCAAATTCGGGCAACAACTTGCGCTTCGGGTAGTTCTTTGTCTGGTGACTAGCGCCATATTTATCTGCGGTGTTGAGTACTTTGCTCCATCTCATTCTGAGTGCGTCCTCCGCTGTTTTGAGCTTCCACTTTTGCTTCTTCAAACTTCATGCAGTGGCGACGAGCCTTTTATGAAGGTTCATATGCTCTGGTGATGTGAGATCGTTTTCGCCGGGGATGGGTTGCTTGGTGGCATGTTCGTCGTCCACTGCTTCGCCCTGCTCTAGGGCCGGGTCCGTATGGGTGCCGTTTTTATCTAGGCCGGTCTTCGGGCGGCGCTTGCGTCGCCGTTTTGGTTGTTTGTTGGGGGAGTTGTCCTTCGCCACGTCCCATTTTTCCTCGTTGTCGCTTCCTTTTGGTGTATCCACCATGTATACGTCGTGTGTTGGGGTGGCTTTCCGGTGCCCGATGGGTGCCGGTTCTTGGTCGTCTCCGGCATCGTCGTCCATACCGTCGATGTCTTCGGAGTCGTAGTCTAGCATGTCGGTTAGATTGTCGACAGTGGCTACCAAGTGGGTGGTGGGTGGGCTTTGAATTTCTTCGTCGTCCGCATCCCAACCGTCTTGGCCGCAGTCCGGCCAGGGCTCTCCTGATAATGAGAGATACTTTAGCGAACTCAAGATGTCGCCGAAAGGTGAGTGTTGAAAGATGTCCGCTGCGGTGAACTCCATGATCGACGCCCAATCGGATTCGATCGGAGGGGGCGCGGGAGGTTCGGAGTCCGGCAAGGAGTCCGGCACCTCAGAGTCACAAGCTTCATGAGGGACAAGGTTAGTGTTCGGCTTTATCGCCGTAGAGGTTGCAGCCCCCGAGGCGGTGTCTAGCCATCTGTCCTCGATCTGCGCAGCCGGCTCCGAATTGAAGATCAGAGCGGACTCGAGTGCGGCCTCCAGGGTACTGTCCGGCTGCAGAGCTAAATCATGCCCATCGTAACAATGCGGCGCGCTTGGCTGTGGCCCGAACCCATCGAAGATCAAGTCTCCGCGGATGTCAGCCGTGAAGTTTAAACTTCCAAATCTGACCTAATGGCCAGGGGCGTAGCTTTCGATCTGCTCCAGATGGCCAAGTGAATTGGCCCGCAGTGCAAAGCTGCTGAATACGAAGATCTGTCCGGGGAGGAAGGTCTCACCCTAGACCGCGTCGTTGTTGATGATCGAAAAAGCCATCGAGCCTATTGGTGACGACACAGAGGAACTCTCAATGAAAGCACCAATGTCGGTGTCAAAACCGGCGGATCTCGGGTAGGGGGTCCCGAACTGTGCGTCTAGGCGGATGGTAACAGGAGACAAGGGACACGATGTTTTACCCAGGTTCGGGCCCTCTTGATGGAGGTAAAACCCTACGTCCTGCTTGATTAATATTGATGATGTGTGTTACAAGAGTGGATCTACCACGAGATCAAGGAGGCTAAACCCTAGAAGCTAGCCTATGGTATGATTGTTGTTCGTCCTATGGACTAAAGCCATCTGGTTTATATAGACACCGGATAGGGCTAGGGTTACACAGAGTCGGTTACAATGGTAGGAAATCTACATATCCGTATCGCCAAGCTTGCCTTCCACGCCAAGGAAAGTTCCTTCCGGACACGGGATGAAGTCTTCAATCTTGTATCTTCATAGTCTTGGAGTCCGGCCGATGATGATAGT
Organism: Triticum dicoccoides; assembly: GCF_002162155.2. Lineage (NCBI taxonomy): Eukaryota > Viridiplantae > Streptophyta > Magnoliopsida > Poales > Poaceae > Triticum > Triticum dicoccoides. The sequence goes on along the minus strand of NC_041391.1, from coordinate 193,331,356 downwards.
TCGGCTATCCGGACACCCCCTAGTCCGGAACTCCCTCAGAGTGCCTCGTCAACACGTGCATGACCGTTGTCTCACTTACTGGTGGGTCCCAAGTTTGCGATCGCAATCTCTCTTCTCTCCATCGTCTAACCTTTGCACGGGCACACACGAAGAGCGGCGCTAGCTTGTCGTGGTGTTATTACAACTAAAAAAAGCTTGGAAAATAGAAGAATCACCTAGAACAAGAGACATTGTGGCTTGTCGAGACGGAGCTAACCACATCTATCCTCCGTGCCATGTTTTAATGATGAAGCTGTGTGGCTAGTGGGGTGTTTTCGACCGACTGGCTGGGTCCCGAGGTCGAACCATAGGTACTACGTCTAATATAATATATTTTTACACGCACATTTTTCCTCCGTGCCGAGACGTGGCACACCCTACCGCGCGGTTTCGGGGTCCTCCCGAGTGGTGCACACATATATTCTTCCTGACGTGGGACGCCCTACCGCACGTTTTCTGGGTCCTCCTCGGTCGTAGCGCCGAAGCAAGTAAATGAGTCGTCAAATCACGAAAGACCACCTTTCCCGCCAAGTACACCAGTGAAGCACGGTGGCTAGCTAGTTGGGCTACTTCGACCGATTAGCTAGGCCGCCGCCATATTTGTTTTTTCGCCCCTTTTTTTATCTACTTGCCGGCAGGTAAATTTAAATATCCACCGCGGCGTTGCTCTATTGTTTGGGTGCTGCAGGATTTTTAATTTTTTTATTGACGGGAGCAGGCGCGGCAGGATTTTTATTTTTTTGATTGACAGGAGCAGGCGCGGCATTGCTCCCACCAATTCACCTTGTTCCTCAACATGAACCAATAGGCACATAAGTCCTTCAGTGCAAAGCAGAAAAAAGACAGGGGATATGGGATCCCCTTGCCTTAGACCTCTGGAAGGAACAATAGTTTTGGTTTCATGAGAATTGTAGTGAACCTTTTATTCAAATGAAGTGACACATAACATACTATTTTACCCAATTAGCATGAAACCCATGCTTCAATATACTATAGCTTCCAATAACACCCACTCAACCCGACCACATGCCTTGTGCATGCCCAACTTCACAAGAGACCACCCTTAGTTTCCTTCTTTTTCTGACTGCATTCAATATCACATAGGCCACCAACATATTGTCAGTGATTAAATGCCCTGTGACAAATGCACTTTGTGTGGGACTAATAATTTTAGGCAAGAAAACCTTCAAGCAAGTTGCCAAGTTTTTTATATAACTTTGTAAACCACACTACAAAGGCTAGTAGGTCAGAACTGGGTAACTTTCTATGGTGCATTCAATTTGGGGATCGTGATGATGGTTGTATCATTCCATCACTAGATGTTGAGTATCATGCTTGTTTAGTAAACATAAGATAGACTAGGATTTTTTCTAGTTTTTCTTGTACTCCAAGATGGTCATGTACTCCTAAATATACGCCGACGAGGCTCAAGCAATACAATATCAATTCCACCAATCTACCTCTCTATTCCTCTTACATGGTATCAGCCTAGCCCCGGCCCAAACCCTAGTCGTCGTCGCTTCCGCACCGCATCGCCCTCGAGGCGGTCTGATACGTCTCCAACGTATCTATAATTTTTTCTTGTTCCATGCTATTATATTATCTGTTTGGGATGTTTAATATGCATTTAATATGCTATTTTATATTATTTTTGGGACTAACCTATTAACCGAGGGCCCAGTGTCAGTTTCTGTTTTTTTGCATGTTTTAGAGTTTGGCAGAACAGGAATACCAAACGGAGTCCAAACGGAATAAAACTTCTGCGATGACCTTTCTTGGACGAGAAGCAAACCAGGAGACTTGGAGATGAAGTCGAAGATGCAACAAGGCGGCCACGAGGGTGGAGGGCGCGCCCAGGGGGGTAGGGCGCCCCCCTGCCTCGTGGGCCCCTCGGAGACCTCCTGACCTAGTTCCTTCGCCTATATATACTCTTATACCCCAAAACATCACGGGGAGCCACGAAACCACTTTTCCACCATGGCAACCTTATGTACTCGTGAGATCTCATCTAGGGGCCTTTTCCGACGTCCTGCCGGAAGAGGATTCGATCATGGAGGGCTTCTACATCAACACCCTTACCTTTCCAATGAAGCGTGAGTAGTTTACTTCAGACCTACGGGTCCATAGCTAGTAGCTAGATGGCTTCTTCTCTCTCTTTGATTCTCAATACAATGTTCTCCTCAATGTTCTTGGAGATCTATTCGATGTAATATTGTTTTGCGGTGTGTTTGCCGAGATCCGATGAATTGTGGATTTATGATCAGATTATCTATGAATATTATTTGAGTCTTCTTTGAATTCTTATATGCATGACTAATATCTTTGCAAGTCTCTTCAAATTATCAGTTTAGTTTGGCCTACTAAATTGGTTTTCTTGCAATGGGAGAAGTGCTTAGCTTTGGGTTCAATCTTGCGGTGTCCTTTCCCAGTGACAGTAGGGGTAGCAAGGCACGTATTGTATTGTTGCCATTGAGGATAAAAAGATGGGGTTTTCATCATATTGCTTGAGTTAATTCCTCTGCATCATGTCATCTTACCTAATGTGTTACTCCGTTCTTTATGAACTTAATACTCTAGATGCATGCTGGATAGCGGTCGATGTGTGGAGTAATAGTAGTAGATGCAGGCAGGAGTCGGTCTACTTGACACGGACGTGATGCCTATATTCATGATCATTGCCTTAGATGTCGTCATAATTATGCACTCTTCTATCAATTGCTCGGCAGTAATTTGTTCACCCACCGTAATATTTGCTATCTTGAGAGGAGCCACTAGTGAAACCTATGGCCCATGGGTCTATTTTATAATTTATATCATATTAGTTTTTCGTCAACTTGCCAATTTATGTTGTCGTTCCTTTAATTTGCAATCTTTACTTTCCAATCTATAAAACAAAAATACCAAAAATATTTACTTTACCATTTATCAATCTCTATCAGATCTCACTTTTGCAAGTAACCATGAAGGGATTGACAACCCCGTTATCGCATTGGGTGCAAGTTTTTTGATTGTTTGGGTGCAAGTTTGTTGATTTTTTATTGACAATCTATTAAAAGGAGGACTTAATATCCCTTAGTTTCCATTAGGACCCCGCTGCCACGGGAGGGTAGGACAAAACATGTCATGCAAGTTCTTTTCCATAAGCACGTATGACTATATTCGGAATACATGCCTACATTATATTGATGAACTAGAGCTAGTTCTGTCTCACCCTATGTTATAACTATTGCATGATGAATGCTATCCGACATAATTATCCATCACTGATCCATTGCCTACGAGCTCGTTTCATATTGATCTTTGCTAAGTTACTTCTCCGTTTCCATTGTTACGATTGCTACAAAACTGCTACTGTTACTTTTGCCACTGTTACCGTTACTTCCATACTATGCTACTAAATACTTTGTTGCAGATATTAAGTATTTCAGGTGTGGTTGAATTGACAACTCAGCTGCTAATACTTGAGAATATTCTTTGGCTCCCCTTGTGTCGAATCAATAAATTTGGGTTGAATACTCTACCCTCGAAAACTATTGTGATCCCCTATACTTGTGGGTTATCATACTGCGAGCCACCCACCACCCCCAAACGCACACACCCGCACACACACCGCGGATCCACCACAACTACGATGCATGTTAAATTAATTATCCCACGGTGAACATATATATGTTACCAAAGGAGGGAAGTTTTAATTTCGAAAAAAGCAGAGATCATTAAGACATTTTAGTATATTAATTGATTGATTTTCTAAGGGTATAATGTGCAAAAATCAAATTTGAGCTACATGCAACACGCGACAATGCACCTAAATGGAATGCAAAAACACATGTGTCTCACTGGGTGCATGTTTACTCCCCGTGCAATAGATTTCAAACAATGAGAATCTTGATTTTTAAATTCTAGTACATCCAAAACTTATTTGAAGTTCATGAAACTTATCGTGTTTTCATATGAACACCAATACGAAGTTGCATTGTACTTTTTTTGGTCACATTGGAGACCAGTTTTGATGTAATCTTTATCTAATTACAAATGGGAGATTATTAATAATTGGGAACCAATATCCCAAACGGATTATTTACTCGAACCGTGAGCGTTAGACCAATAATGGATACGTGCCATGCTTCAGTTAAGCAATAAAGCGACAACATTAATCATCCAAATAGAAAAACAGTATACGTTGGGTTATATACAACAAGTCATCAACACACAATGACAACGAGGATACATGTTGGATTATAGATTATTTCCAACAAACCATTCTAGTACATACTAAAGTTTTTCTCACACAACAAATAACAAAACGATGAAATGAACTTTAGCTCAACCAATCCTCGGTGTTGGACACACTTGCTTTGAACCATAACTGATTCTCTGGGAAGGGCCTGCTATTGTCAATCTCGAGACCAACGCAGGACTGATCATCTAGGCTGAAGCGACCTATAGGATGCATATTGTGATAGCGAGGGTAGGGAACTATAGCAATGTCCGAGGTATAGATACAGTTGCTTCTCGTAAACGGTAGTAACATTGTGTCAACAACAGCTGGATCGCCTTTCACCTTCATTGGATAGTTTTGTCCAAGGAAGAGCGAGTTTTCTCCAAGACTATCAATACTGAACCAGGGAGATGGTGTTGGCGCTAGCACACGAGTATCCATCCCGAATACCCTGCAATGGATGTTGGAATAGGTCCAGAGTGCAACCATGGGAGTCAACACCTGCTTCGTTAGTAACATCAGTAGTGCCCTATATACATACAAGAAGAGGTGATCCATCGGAATAAGTTGCCAGGCGCCAATGAGTATATAGGTCCTGCTCGTGATCATCACCATCATCATCTCCCCCTTGGTTACAAAAAATTTCAAGTATAGGTGGTGGAATGTTCACAGGACCTTGGAAACACAAGAAGGTTAATTAGTAAAGGGAAGCTAACCCGCATGCATGTGAATGAAACAATTATAATTACGCTGGAAGACAAACGTACTGAAACCATAAGGATTCCATGCAAAAATAGTGCCACGAGTGGTGGCAGCAAACACAAGACCCTCGTATTGAATTGCATCACAATACTCATCCGTGTACATAAATTGATTTTTGAGCAATATCCATCGAGGCGTGGAAGTAAGGACGGCAACAAGCTTGTCGAAGATAGTAACAACTTCATAGTTCTTGTAATCCCAAGAGCGGTTGGGAACTCGAAAAATTTCTATCTTTCATAGACGACGGTCACCATGATCGTATTTGAACGTACGTAGATCATCTGTGTGCTCAACCTCAGGGCAGTCAATGATTTTTGGAAGTAGAACCCGGTGACGAGTGTACACATTCACAAGTTCCCACTCGCAGTTATACCCAATATAAACAACCCAAATCTCCATTTGCGCCTTCCCAATTCTTACCCTCAAGCGATGGCATGAACATCACACGTATCATTATCAAGCAGCATCAACTTGCACAAGGTGAGGCTTCCGTCGTCCCCACGCCGGCGACCAGCGTCATGGCGAAGAAGATGGGGGAGATTAAACCACTCCCGAACCCTTGGGTTCTTTGCAATGATGTTATTTGTTGAGTCGAGAATGGACTTGAACGAACCTGCCATGCTAGCCGAGGTGATGACGTCGCACCGATCAATGAGTTGCTCCACCATGTCATCTTTCAGAGCGGGGTAAGAATAACAGGGTCGTTTCCGGCCTGTTCCCTCCATGGGGAAGATGATCTAACAATGGTAGAAGGAAGGGTGAAGGCAAATGGAGGGAGGAAGAGCGTGCGGTAGCAGTTCCAAATCAAGAGGGAAAGGCAAGAGGTGGTGAACGGTTGCCACGGTACAAGAAGAAGCTAGTGGGGAGCGAACGGTTGCCACAGAGAGGTCACACACTGACAACAAGGCCGTCCTCTCAGACCTAGCGCCCGCGCGGGATGGCCTCCGTCCCCCACATGAGCGAAGCCACTTCACACCCCACACGTTTGGTCCGCCATGCTGCTAAGAGCAAGTACTACAAATAGTGGGCTTATAGCCTGCTTACATGGCATTTTTGCCTATGTGGAGGAGAGAGACATGAAGGATTCCTGCAACAAGGACAAGCGTGCCTATCACTCGGCCTGGATGGAGAAACTGGACAAAGCTCACGTGGTGTACGCGGCCAAGGAAGCGTACATGTGCTACGACATGTATAGGCGGATCGTTGACCTGAGGAAGTGCCTCCTTCCCCAAAACGGCCAGGGATCCAGCCGGAAGCAGAGCAATGGCAAGCGTCATCACAACAACAAGTAGATGATTAGATCCTCATTTCTCCTAGTTTAGTGTGCATGTAATTGCTTACTTTGGTGTGTGAAAATGTTATGTGTGTAGTCACTTGTGTAATTGTATGCTTAATTTGGTTATGCAATGCTGTCTTTTTAAGTATATATATGTTGATGCTCTGTAGACAGAGCAAATCACATCACACACGGACTAAAAAATGAAACCCGTCGGTGATGATTTCATCAATCACTCACAATTGTATGCCAACAATTGTTTGCTCACAACACACACGGCTTGTTAATAGGAAGCGTCTGTGTTGTTATCGGTCTTCTCACACATTTCTGATTACAGACCTGTTTGCTGCGTATCACACACACCTTGTTAAGTTGAACCATTTTTGTTCTCTTGGCTCAACACAAACAATTCATCCGACTAAACTGTATGCCATATATCGCACACACCTTCATTTGGCTGCCCGTTTCTGGTGTTCCGCCTCATCACAAACAGTTCATCCGAGTGAACCGTATGCTCTACATCGCACACACCTTCATCTGGCAGCCCGTTTATTTTGTTCCTCCTCATCGCAAACAGTTAATTGAAATGAACTATTTCCCCAAAATCGCACATGCAACAAAAATTGGAACCGTGTTTGATGCATCCGTCATCGCAAACATTTTGCACCTTTTTTGACGGTTTTTCTACACCACCGTTTGCGATTATTTCATCGCACATAGTTTCATCGAAGGGTCTCCGATCGTAGTGTCACGTTAGCAGCATCCTACAGTAGTGAACAGTCACTTTTCACAAGACACGTTTAACTTGGGAGTCTGATATAGTTTACATCTCACATTATTTTTTAGCTTGTACTACTAATTTGTAGAAATGGCACTAATGACGAGACAATTTTAACTTGGTAGAGTGATATTCGTTGCGTCTTACATATGGTGTATAGCTTCCATTGCTTCTAATTTGTTGAAATGCCTTCTGCTTAGTTTACACATCATAAGCTGTGAATATGCAATCCTGTGAATATGCAATGGCACTAATGACGAGAGACCTTTAACTTGGTAGTGTGATATTGTTTGCATCTTGCATATGATTTATTTTTTGTACTGCTTCACATTTGTTTAAACGCCAGTTATGATGAGACACTGTTAACTTGGCAGAGCGATATTTGTAGCATCTTTCATATGGTGTCTACCTTCCATTGCATTGCTTCTAATTTATTGAAATGCCTTGCTCTTAGTTTACACATCATAGTTCTGATTATCTCATGCCGTCCTGTTTTTCGTACATATTACATCCTCCTATCATGTGGTTGTCTAACATCAAAGTTCAATTCGTCTATACCACGCATCAATTTGTTCTGAAGAACTAAATTTTTATTCCTTTTTCTTGCCGGTTTGACTTAACATGGCACAGAGAAAGAGGAAGGAACACAGAATGACAAGGGATGGTATTGATACATCTCCAACGTATCTACTTTTCCTAATGTTTTTCCTCTTGTTTTGGACTCTAATTTGCATGATTTGGATGGAACTAACCTCGGACTGACGCTATTTTCAGCAGAACTACCATGGTGTTGTTTTTGTGCAGAAATAAAAGTTCTCGGAATGGAACAAAACTTTGCGAGGATTTTTTATATCAAATAAGAGAATTTCTGGAGCCAGGAGGTACCTGAGGGGGGCACCTAGGTGGGCACAACCTACCTAGGCGCGCCAGCCCCGCCAGGCGTGCCTTGGTGGGTGCTGCCCACCTGGTGGCCCCGCTGACCATCAAACCGACGCTATAAAATCCCATATTTCCAGGAAAAAACAGGGAGAAAGAATTATTGCGTTTCATGAGACGGAGCCGCCGCCATCTCCTATTCTTCACCGGGAGGCCAGATCTGGAGTCCGTTTGGGGCTCCGGAGAGGGGGATCTTCGATCTTCGTCATCACCAACGCATCTCCATCGCCAATTCCATGATGATCCCCACTAGGAGTGAGTAATTCCTTCACAGGTTCGCTGGTCAGTGAGGAGTTGGATGAGATTCATCATGTAATCGAGTTAGTTTTGTTAGGGCTTGATCCCTAGTATCCACTATGTTTTGAGATTGATGTTGCTATGACTTTGCCATGCTTAATGCTTGTCACTTTGGGCCCGGGTGCCATGATTCCAGATTTGAACCATTTATGTTATCACCATTATATCCATGTTCTAGATCTGATCTTGCAAGTTATAGTCACATACTACATGTTATGATCCGGCAATCCCGGAGTGACAATAGTCGGGACCACTCCTAGTGATGACCGTAGTTTGAGGAGTTCATGTATTCATCGTGTGTTAATGCTTTGATCTGGTTCTCCATTAAAAGGAGGACTTAATATCCCTTAGTTTCCAATAGGACCCCGCTGCCATAGGAGGGTAGGACAAAAGATGTCATGCAAGTTCTTTCCATAAGCACGTATGACAATTTACGGAATACATGCCTACATTATATTTATGAACTGGAGCTAGTGCCATATCACCCTAGGTTATAACTGTCTTCTGATGAATATCATCCAACAAGTCACCGATCCAATGCCTACGAATTTATCTTATAGTGTTCTTGCTAAGTTACTACTGTTGCTACTGCTATCATTACTGCTACAATATCACTGCTATCATTGTGACTGTTACCGTTACTACTGCTGCTATGATCAAAACTATCATACTACTGTGCTACTAATCACTTTGGTGTAGATAATTAATCTCCAGGTGTGGTTGAATTGATAACTCAGCTCCTATTACCTTCAAATATTCTTTGGCTCCCCTTGTGTCGAATCTATAAATTTGGGTTGAATACTCTACCCTCGAAAACTATTGTGATCCCCTATACTTGTGGGATATCAAGACCTTTTTCTAGGGCCGTTGCCGGGGAGCATAGATATATTTGTTGAGTCACTTGGGATTATTATTATATTATCACTATGAAGAATATGAAGGATGCTAAGACTAACATTTTCCCCTCAAAGACGAGGGGAGGTAAGGAACTGCCATCCAGTTCTGCTTTAGATTCACCTTCTACTATAAGTAAACTCCACAACATGCTATTAATTCTGATATGTTGCAAGTTATTGATGATGCTACTTCTGCTATGAATGTTACTCATGATGATGCTAGTACCTTGCTTGATGATGATGTGCCACTAGGTGAATTCCTTGATGAACAAATTTCTAGAGTAAGACAACATGATATTGTTGAATCTGATGATGAACTTGAAATTGAAAATCTTGAAACACCTACTAGAACTAGTCCTCCTAGATATGAATTGCCAAAGGTATCGGAAGGTTATACTATGAATGAGGAGGCAACTGGAGATATTCTTGCTTGTAAGGATAGAGATGATCTAGAGAAATTATTATGCAAGTATAAAGAAAGATCTCTGAATGCTAAAATGAAATGTGATCCTGAGTTTGCTACTTCACCTATTGTTATTGCTGATAAGGATTATGAATTCTCTGTCGACCCAGAGTTAATCACTTTGGTTGAATCTGATCCTTTCCATGGTTATGAAACTGAAACTGTTGTGGCACATCTTACTAAGTTGAATGATATAACTACCCTTTTTGCTCATGATGAGAAGATTTGCTATTACTATATCCTCAAGTTATTTCCATTCTCATTAAAGGGTGATGCTAAAGCTTGGTACAATACTCTTGTTCCTGGTTGTGTGCATAGTCCCCAGGATATGATCTATTACTTCTTTGAAAAATATTTCCATGCTCATAAGAAACAAGCTGCCTTGCAGGAAATATTTAACTTTGTGCAAATTAAAGAAGAGAGTCTCCCACAAGCTTGGGGGAGGCTTCTCCAATTGCTTAATGCTTTACCTGACCATCCTCTTAAGAAAAATGAGATACTTGATATCTTCTATAATGGATTAACCGATGCTTCTAGGGACTTGCTAGATAGTTGTGCCGGTTGTGTTTTTAGGGAACGAACTATTGGGCAAGCTGAGGAATTATTGAATAACATATTGAAAAATCATGATGATTGGACTCCTCCTAAAACACCTATTAAACCCACTCCGAAGAAGAGGGGTATCTTATATCTCAGTCCTGAAGATATGCAAGAGGCAAAGAAATCTATGAATTGGAAAAAGGTATTAAGGCCGAGGATGTTAAAACTTTACCACCTATCGAAGAAATACATGGGCTTGAAGCACCAACACCACCCAATGTGGTAGAGGTAAAATCTTTAATGAAATTCAATGATAGTGATGATCCTCATAATAAACATCCTAGTCAATGCCTTTATGAGTTTGATAATTACATTAGAAAGCAAGATCACTTCAATGCAAATGTTATGAAACAATTGAAATACAACTCTAATATGATTGCTCGCTTAAGTGACTTGTTATTTAGAATCTCAAATGATGTTAGAGGTGTAGGAAAACATGCCTATATGGTTCAAACTCAATTAGAACAAGTTGTTAAATCTCAAAGAGAGTTACTTGATGAAATGAACAATAATATAAGTGACTTTGCTGTTAGAGTAGCAACTAGAGGAGGTAAAATGACTCAGGAAGCACTTTATCCTAAGGGACATCCAAAGAGAATTGAACAAGATTCTCAAAGGAACAACACCACTACACCTAGTCCTTCTAAAAAGAAAAAGAAGAAGAAAAATGATAAGACTTTGCCTGCCTCTAGTCAACCTGAAGTAGAAAAACCTCCTAATAATGATAATGAAGTTTCTATCTCTGATGCTGAAACTCAATCTGGTAATGAACACTCACCTTCTGATAATGTAAAAGATAATTATGAGGTTCATGAAAACACTCAACCTAATGATAAAGAACCAGATAATGATGTTGAGATAGAACCAGTTGTTGATCTTGATAACCCACAACCTAAGAATAAGAGATATGACAAAAGAGACTTTGTTGCTAGAAAACATGGAAAGGAAAGAGAACCATGGGTTCAAAAGCCTATGCCCTTTCCACCTAAGTCAACTAAAAAGAAAGATGATGAAGAATTTGAACGCTTTGCTGAAATGATTAGGCCAGTCTTTCTGCCCACTCGCTTGACTGATATCTTGAAAATGCCTCCTTATGCAAAGTATATGAAAGACATCATCACCAATAAGAGAAAAATACCGGAATCTGGAATCTCCACTATGATTGCTAATTACACTTTCAAAGATGGAGTACCTAAAAAACTTGGAGATCCGGGAATACCAACTATACCTTGCTCCATTAAAAGAAATTATGTGAAAACTGCTTTATGTGATTTGGGAGCTAGTGTTAGTGTTATGCCTTTCTCTTTATATAAAAGACTTGATTTGAATAAACTCACACCTACTGAAATATCTTTGCAAATGGCTGATAAATCAACCACCATACCTATCGGTATTTGCGAGGATGTGCCCATTGTTGTTGCTAATGTTACTATTTTGACTGACTTTGTTATACATGAGATGCGCGAGGATGAAAACATGTCGATTATCCTTGGTAGACCCTTCTTGAATACCGCATGGGCTGTTATTGATTGTAGTAAAAGCAATGTCACTTTTCATATCAATGGTAATCAGCATACGGTGCACTTTCTAAAAACTACCTCCACCTACCGTCGAAAAGAAATATGAAATGCTTATTGTTTGGGACATTCATATCCCCATTGAGGTAACTTAGTGATTTACGAAAGTTCTTCGGTTTCATGCTAATCGAAAGTGGTTGTTAATAAGACTTGATCAACCTTATTAATGGATCATTTTTGAGAGGTATAAAGTTGATGAATTTAGTAAGCACTACCTTTTGTCCCTACCTTTTGTTTTCTGTTTTTATTAGTTAAATAAAATAAAATGCCATGCCTTTTCTGTTTTCTGAGTTTCCCGTGGAATAAAAATGACCCAAAAATAAAGGTTCTCAGAATGCTCTGAAAATCTGATACGATTTTTTTCTGAATATTTATGAATTTCTGGTGCAAATAATATCAAAGGGAGGTGCACCAGGTGGGCACAACCCACCTGGGCGCGCCAGGACCCCCAGGCGCGCCCTGGTGGGTATTACCCACCTAGTGTGCCCCTCACTTACTTCTTCATCCCACACCACTCCATTCACATAGAAAAAATCACTACCACACTCTCTCTCGTGTTCTTGCTCCCGAAACCGTGGATTTCGATCTCTTTGCTCGAAGCTCCGTTTCTGAAACTGTTTCTGGGATTTGTTGCTTGGTATGTAACTCCTCCATGTGTCCAATTAGTTTTTGTTTTAGTGGTTTATATTTAGAATAATTAGCTACTCTTGGTGCTACTGTAGATGAGCTTGCATGTTGAATTCTTAGAGTTCTAAGTACTTTGAATGCTTGCTATGGCCTCTATACATCCCTATCAGTAGTTGCTATCAATTTTGTGAAGTTTTGTTGAGAAAAAAATTTTGTGGACTAAAAATTTCAGAATTTTGTTCATAGGAAAAAGATGAATATCTTTAGGAAGTTTGCTTCCAAGAAGAACTCCAAGGGGGTTATTGGGCAGTCATCTGACAATGATCTTCATATCCCGAGTTTGGAGGAGTTACGGCCGTGTGAGTGGCCGGACAATGAGTTCGTGGGAGAGGCCCGAATCCTCCAAGAGTTCAACCAATATGCTGCTAATGTCGGCCTCACTGACTTCATCGCAGTTGAATGTGAACAATATCATCTCCTCACAAATTCCTTTGTGCAAAACTTTCATTTTCATCCTAGGAATAATCCCCCTGAGGTGTCATTTAACTTATACGCTAAACACCACCAAATCCCACTTACTGAATTTTGTGACATATGCATGCTTCCTTCTGATGGGGGTTTGGTAGAGCCTAGGCCCTAAGAGTTTGATGGTTTTTACCATACTCTGACAGTGAGGGATGAGAGAGGAGTTTCGAGCACCACTGCCACTAGCTTGCAGTTTCCTGTCGTGCATTACTTTGCTTTATTTATCGCAAAGTGCTTGCTAGCGAGAGAGAAGGTGGGTTCACTTAGCGCCCTGGATTTTGCTGTTTTGCGTCGCGCACTTTATGGCGACAACTATTGTGGCACGTCGCCTTCACCTAAACAGATTCAAGGGTAAAATACATGGGGGCATTTACGCTACTCATTTGGCGACTCACTTCAATGTGCAGATACGCCAGTGATAATCCCCAAGTGCAGGGAATCATCATAGCAATTTCCAAAGGTGGAAGTGATAAGTATGGAGTGTTGAACCCACAAGGAGATAAAGGTAAGATCAATATTCTCTCAAGTCCTATCTGCCACTGATACGACTCTACGTACACCGAACGTTTGCTTCCAACTAGATACGAGAAATAAAACTACGTTGTGGATATGAAGAGGATAACTTTGCATGATATCGGAGAGCTAAAATATAAAAGTAGGTGTTGTTATCATAAAGTTAGAATATATTACTAAATATTATAAATAGCGAGTGTGGAATAATGATGGATCGGTGTGCGGAATTATCCTAGGCAATTGTTAACAAGAACGGTAGTCGTCATTGCAATTTCATATGAGGGAGAGGCATAAGCTAACATACTTTCTCTTCTTGGATCATATGCACTTATGATTGGAACTCGAGCAAGCATCCGCAACTACTAAAGATTATTAAGGTAAAACCCAACCATAACTTTAACATATCAAGTCCCCTTTATCCCATATGCTGTGACCCACTTATCCGTGTTTATGCTTCTGTCACTCAAGCAACACAGACAATAAGTAAACCATGGAAATATTGCAACACCCTACAGCAGGAATCCCTCACGCTTGCGCGACACAGAGGGCACAATAGGACAGCACCAAAATAAAACATACAACTCGTACCAATCTAGATCATCAATCAACCTAAAGACAAAAGATATCTACTCAAAACATCATAGGGTGGCAACACATCATTGGATCATAATATGTGGCATAAACCACCATGTTCAAGTAGGGATTACAGCGGGTGTGGGAGAGTGGACCTCGTAAAAGAGATGAGGATGGTGATGATGATGGTGATGTTGATGAAGACGATCACCGCAGCGATGATTCCCCTCCTGATGGCACTCTGGCGCCACCAAGAAGAGGAGGAGAAGTCCTCCCCCTTGTGTTTCCTCCTCCGTGGACTCCCCCTGGATGTGGAGAGGTTCTCCCTCTGGTCCTTGGCCTTCATGGTGATGATGGCCCCTCCGGGATCCTCCTCTATGGCCTCCGGTGATGATGGCCCCCTCCGGCAGGGTGCCAGAGAGGGCCTAAATTGATTTCTCGTGACTACAGAGGCTTGCGACGGCGGAACTTCCGATATAGGTTATTTTCTAGAGGTTCCAGTATTTATAGGAATTTTTGGCGTCGGTCTCACGTTAGAGGGGTCTCCGAATCGTCCATGAGATAGGGGCCCATGCCCAGGGGGTGGGCGCGCCCCCCACCCTTGTGGACAGCCCGGGACTCTTCTGGCCCAACTCTTTTACTCCAGGGGCTTCTTTTGGTCCATAAAAAAATTAAAAATTGGCACGTCAATTGGACTCCGTTTGGTATTCCTTTTCTGGAAAACTCAAAAATAAGGAAAAAACAGAAACTGGCACTGGGCTCTAGGTTAATAGGTTAGTCCCAAAAATCATATAAAATAGCATATAAATGCATATAAAACATCTATGATGGATAATATAATAGCATGAATACTTCATAAATTATAGATACGTTGGAGACGTATCAGCCAACATGATCACCCCTTGCCCAAGGTTTACTTAGACAGAGCAGCTATGAAGGACCACTAGTTTCTTGCTGCTGATTACCCTAATATTGACTTGCCTTAAAGTTTAGTTTTTAGTGAGATCACTCGTGATGTTATCCCCTTGCCTGCACCTGCTTTGTTTGACTATGTTGCCAGGAACAGATACAGAGTTATGCCTGAGGACATTGTCGCTTACCGGAACAACCTGGCGGCGACACAAGCGGAGCCTCAGCAGTGGGACCCTATGATGCCTGCTCCTCATCACTTCAACATTGGACCTCACGGCTTCTACGACTGGTGATTATCAAGTTAGGCCAAAAGCCTAAGCTTGAGGTGTACGTATTCCCACCGACATTACATTCATGTTCACACATTTCATTCCAATTGTGGGTGTCCACACTTTTTCACTCTATCATCCATATTTAATTTACTTTCTTGCTTTCTTCTTGTGTGTTTGAAAAAACTTTGAGAAAATCCCAAAAATGTGTATCTTGCTTCTTTTTGATTTTTATTTCTAGTTTAAATTATTGTAGTACTAAAAAGAAAACCCCAAAAGATTTCCTTATTCTTATATTACTTGTTGGGAGCTTTCCCGTGTAAATAGTTTTTCTCATTTTTCCTTTTTCCTTTTTTGTTTGCTTGTTCTAAAAGAAAACCAAAAACTCCAAAAAAATATTTTAGTGTGTTTCTCTGAATTTCTTTATCTTTTATCGAGTCATACCAAGGAGAAGACCACGATGAAAATGTTGAGTGGCTCCCATTTGGATTGTTGATCTAACAAAGAGCCCATATTACCTTGTCTTCTCCTCTTGAATAAAATGTTTGCAGATTCCAGCTTAGTCCACGACACTCTTGCACTATTATTATTTCGAGTCGTTCGGTCATGCAAGTGAAAGGCAATAATGACGATATTAGATGAACTGGTCATGGCAGAGAGAAACGGGTATGGACTCGACTTGTTCTGTTTTTGTAAATATGTTTAACCTAGTATCCATGCTTCAACCTATTATGATCAAACATGTTTGCAATGAAAATTAGAGATTATAGTTTCTCATGCCATGCATAAGTAGCTAGGAGTGAAAAATGTCTTATCTTGGACATCAACATTGCGTTAAAATGATTGTGATGTAGTATGATGATATGCTATCCTCCTCTGAATGTTCGAGTGGCTTGACTTGGCACATGTTCATGCATGTAGTTGAATCAAAATCAACATAGCCTCTATGATATTTATGTTCATGGTGTTCATATCCTACTCATGCTAGTATCCAATGTTACTTATGCATAATGCATGCTCATGACCATTGTTGCTCTCTAGCTGGCCGCTTCTCAACCTATTTGCTAGCCTTCGCCTGTACTAAGTGGGAACTCTACTTGTACATCAAAAACCTGAAACCCAAGTTATTCCAGATGAGTCCACCATACCTACCTATATGTGGTATTACCCTGCCGTCCTAAGTAAATTTGCATGTGCCACCTCTAAAAACTTCAAATAAATATCCTTTTTGTGTGCCTGGATTGTTTATGGAATGACAGGAGGTAGTCGGTATCTTCCATGCTAAGCGGGTTATTCTCAGGTCGAGTGTTTATTCACTTGCCATTGCACGAGAAAAGGGCGGTAATAGGGATGCCCAGTCCCAAACTGCAAAAAGAAAAGAGGTTACAAATAATCAAACCAAAACTCCCAATGGAGTCATAACCTTTACATTTCTGCTTGGGAACCGCTACTAGCATGCTTAACATGGAAGATATCGATAACTGATGGTCATGAAGTGAATGAGAAGGGTGCATGTCTCAAAATATCATTTACCTCTGTCTTAAAAACTTGAGCTTTGGCACCTCTGCAAATCACTGCTTCCCTCTGCGAAGGGACTATCTGTTTACTTTTATGTTGTGTCATCACCTTCTCAAATAAGCGCCAGGACCTGAGAGCACTGCTGTCATGCTGATGCATTGTGTATAGCTAATGCTGGGTGCATCATCACTGGATCTTTTCTACCATGAATTACAATGTTTAGTCACTACTTGAACTTTGGAGGTGCTCTGCATTTATGTTTTGCGGTCTCAGAAAGGGCTAGCGAGATACCACTATTGTCATATTATATCATGGTTGTTTTAACAACATGTTGCTATTTGAGATATCTTATTATTGCTCTCTAGTTGTTTATGTCATTGATATGAGCTCATATAATTTTTAAGAGTTATTGTCGACATGGTTAGTTATAATCCTTGCTGAAAACATGGGTGTTGTTTAAGCTTATTTATGAAACAAGAGCAAAAGAGTTCGTAAAAGTTTTTCTTTTTCACTTTCAGTTTATCAACTGAATTGCTTGAGGACAAGCAAAGGTTTAAGCTTGGGGGAGTTGATACGTCTCCAACGTATCTACTTTTCCTAACGCTTTCCTCTTGTTTTGGACTCTAATTTGCATGATTTGAATGGGACTAACCCCGGACTGACATTGTTTTCAGCAGAACTACCACGGTGTTGTTTTTGTGCAGAAATAAAAGTTCTCAAAATAGAACGAAACTTTGCAAGGATTTTTTATACCAAATAAGAGAATTTCTGGAGCCAGGAGGTACCTGAGGGGGGGCACCTGGGTGGGTACAACCCACCAGGGCATGCCAGCCCCCCAGGTGCACCCTGGTGTGTGCTGCCTCACCCTGTGCAAAACCGAACCGAAAACTGAACCGAAAAAACTAAACCGAACCGAAAATTCAGTTTTTTCAGGTTTTGGTCATGGTTTCAGTTTGCAAAATCCAAAACCATACTCAATTCGGTTTTTTCGGTTTAAAACCGAAAATATTCGGTTAAATCGAACTAAACTGCAAGCCCAACAACATAAAAAAATTACGGGCCCAGTCGGCCAGCCCAATAGGCAATGGCCCTAGGTCAACTCACAAATCCCTCACGCTGAGCCGCAACCCGTAGAGGAGAGACCGAGGCCAGCCGCACAGAGCACAATATGGGTGGCCGCGGCGCCCTAGCTTAGCTAGGTCATACTCCAGTGCATCCATCTGCGCTCTGCGGATCCGGCCCCTCCGCGGCTCCGCAGCAGGCGAAGCTCCGTGCGTCCGTCCATCTCCCCTTCATCCTCCATCGCGCACACCGGTGACGCTGACCTCCACCATCCATCATCTGCATCGCCGCTGACCTCTGGCTCCGCCCTCTTTCCTCCACGCCGTTGAGTCGCCGACTCGCTGACCTCCGTGGCTCCGCCCTCTGTCGCGCTCGCCGATGCACGGTTCCATGGAGCAACACGAGCCGTCGATGCCATCATGGTAAGCCTGTTCTTTGACCTTGAGTTCGATCTGGTTGGATACTTGTTCAGTAGCATAGCATCTCCCTGATCTCATGATATTTGTTCAGTAACATAGTTGGTTCAGTTTGGTTGTAGTAGTAGTGGCTGAGAAAAACAAGTATTTCTTCAGTAGTAGACTAGTAGTAGCGGCTGAAGTAGTGTTTGTTTGCTACTGAAAAATTATTTCTTCGGTGTTGGTTCTGTTATTAGTACTAATCTGAATGGGAACTACCTAACTTATTTCTTCAGGTGTTCGATAGTGTCAACCTTGGTGCTGGTTATGTTGCTAGTCAATGTTCCTTACCTGAAACACAACCTGATGTTATCCCTGACAGTGTTAGCAAGAAAAGGAACAAGAGGTCAAAGGCATGGACACACTTCACAATTCAGGTGGATGATCCGGATCATGCAAACTACAACTATTGTAGTGCTGTACTGGGTTGCAAATCCACATCGGCAGGTACTGCTTCTTTAGTAAACCATTTGAAGATTTGCAAAAAAAATCCTGCCCACATCGGTAGCAATCAGACTAAGCTTACATACCAAGTTTGTGCTGATGGCAACTCTGTGGTTCCTTGGCAATACAATGAGAAAGAAGTTAGAGAAGCATTTGCTCGCATGATTGTGGTAGATGAGCTTCTGTTCATATTTGCAGAGAAAGAAGGTTTTTAGGTTCTTCATGTCTAAAGCTTGCCCTAGGTTCAATGTGCCATCTAGGACCACTATGTATAGAGCTATCATTGCTCTTTATGAAACTGAGAAAGCTATGCTTAGAAAATATTTCATCGATTCACGTCAAACTGTTTGCCTCACCACTGATACATGGACATCAAAAAGACAACAAAGCTACATGGTTCTTACTGCACATTTCATCGATTCTGCGTGGAACCTTAGGAAAAAAATTATTAGCTTTGTCTTGGTAGATGGACACAAAGGGGACGATATTGGGAAATCATTAGAAAAATTACTGATTGAGTGGGGCATTGAACGAGTGTGCACTATTACCGTAGATAATGTGAGTTCTAATGACACTTGCTTAGCCTACATGAAGAGATCTTTGACTAATAGGGGATGCACACATGCAAGAAGCCAATATCTTCACATGAGGTGTGTGGCTCACATTGTTAATCTTGTGGTTCAAGATGGCTAAAGATAATGTGCCATCCTATAAACAGAATTCGCCGTGCTATCAAGTTTGTTAGAGCCTCCCCAACTAGACTGGATGTATTTAAGAAGTGTGTGCAGCTCAGCAAGGTAGCGAGCAAAGGTTTGATTAATATTGATGTGGATACTAGATGGAACTCTACATTTGTAATGCTAGACAATGTTGAGAAATTTGAGAGGGCATTTGAGCAATATGCACTTCATGATCCCAACTACAAGACCGAGTTGGAAAAAACTGGTCCAGAACCTAAGCCCGATGCTCTTGACCAGCGGGGTCCTCCAACTCAAAGTGATTGGGTATATATTCGTGAGTTCAAACAATTCCTCCAACACTTCTATGACCTCACTAATAAGGTTTCTGGCACCAAGTATGTTACAGGCAACACCTTCTTGGAAGAGATTGCTGATGTTAACTTTTTGTTGGGTGAACGGAGTGATCATGTGATTTGTGGTGATGATGAAATATTTAAATGCATGGCTCTCAAGATGAAAGCGAAGTATGAGAAGTATTGGGGTGATCATGAAAAGATGAACAAATATATATTCATTGTGGCCATCCTTGATCCTAGGTATGTGGTTGATTGGTTGTTGTTCTTTTGTCAAATATATGTATGTTATTCTTAATGTATTTCTAACTTGTCTTCTCTTGTCTTAATTCTTTATGCAAGGACCAAGGAATCTCATTTCTTTAAGGACATGGTTGAAGACACCTATGGCTGTATAATAGGTAACATAATCTTGACTTCTTCACACAATGAATTTGTCTCTCTTTTTGGAGAATACAAAGAATTATATGGAACCAACTCTACTAGTGAATTAGCATCACAAGCTCGTGCTAGTGAAAATGCTTCTGAAAGTTCTCTTATGAGGTCACGCTACAACAAGAAGAGAATGAGAACTTGTGGAGAGGGTAGCACTAGCTCAAATATGAGAACTGAATTAGACAAGTACCTAGCTGAGGATACCGAAGAGTTGACTGCAGAATTTGACCTTCTTGAGTGGTGGAAGTTGAATGCTGCTCGCTTTCCTGTCCTGTCAAAAATAGCTCGTGATATACTAGCAATCCCTATCTCAATGGTTGCTTCTGAATCAGCTTTTAGCACTAGTGGCTGTATTCTTGATGACTTTAGAAGCTCTTTGACACCAGCGACACTCCAAGCGTTGATATGTACACAAGATTGGCTGCGTAGTAAGCCTATCAATGTTGAACTTGATCTTGCTGAGTTGACCAAACTGGAGGAAGGTACTTAAATGGATGTGCATTTCAGTTATTTCTATGACCATGCAAAATTTATGTTATTTACTTGATCATGCAATATTTCTGTTACTTTTTGTAGGTGTGGGAGCCCTTCGATTGGAGGATAATGGTGTAATATCGATTGATTGATCTTCATGTGTGGAACTGGAGTGGAAACTTGTGCAAGTTGTTGCCTGAAGTGATGAAGTTTGTGTGTGTCATCTGTCATGTGTTGAACCCATTTTGCAATATGTTGAACTTGGCTGTGTCGAACTTGGTTGTTCTAGAATTTAATGTACTTTTATGCGCCAGAATTTCATATGAACTTGTAATGGAGTTTATTATCTTGATGTGTTCTCATGCTTGATTCATGCTGGACATGTCTTTGTTCCAGAATTTCTTCATGTTATTGTACTGGACATGTACTGTTCCAGAATTTCTTCATGTTATTGTACTGGACATGTACTGAGTGTCTAAGTGCTTGTACTAGATTGATTTGTGCCTTGTGTTATTATGTAGTCTTGCTGGTGCTTGACTCCTTGTATTTGTAGTCTTGACCTTGTACTGGATTGTGCTTGTATGTACTAAGTGCTTGTACTGGAACATAAATTGTGTAGAATTTCTTCAAACACGTCACTAGGTTGTGCTTGTACCCCTTACTTGTACTAAATATGTTTCTTCATGGAGCAGAACCATGTCTTGATCAGAAGTTCGCGTCAACTTTGGTTAATTTGGTTATTACCGAAACCGAACCGAAAGCAAACGGTTACAACCGAAACCGAACCGTATCTATGTATAAAACCGTATAAACCAAAGTATAAAAACCTTATAAACCGATAACTGTATAAACCGAACCGAATCAAACCGAAAAAACCGAATGCACAGGCTGAGTGCTGCCCACCTGGTGGCCCTGCTGACCCTCAAACTGATGCTATAAAATCTCATATTTCCAAAAAAATCAGGGAGAAAGAATTATTGCATTAAACAAGATGAAGCCGCCGCAGTCTCCTGTTCTTCACCGGGAGGCCAGATCTGGAGTCCGTTTGGGGCTCCGGAGAGGGGGATCTTCGATCTTCGTCATCACCAACGCATCTCCATCGCCAATTCCATGATGCTCCCCACCGGGAGTGAGTAATTCCTTCGTAGGCTCGCTGGTCGGTGAGGAGTTGGATGAGATTCATCATGTAATCAAGTTAGTTTTGTTAGGGCTCGATCCCTGGTATCCACTATGTTCTAAGATTGATGTTGCTATGACTTTGCCATGCTTAATGCTTGTCACTTTGGGCCTGGGTGTCATGATTCCAGATCTGAACCGTTTATGTTATCACCATTATATCCATGTTCTAGATCCGATCTTGCAAGTTATAGTCACCTACTACGTGTTATGATCCGACAACCCTGGAGTGACAATAGCCGGGACCACTCCCGGTGATGATCGTAGTTTGAGGAGTTCATGTATTCATCGTGTGTTAATGCTTTGTTCCAGTTCTCTATTAAAAGGAGGCCTTAATATCCCTTAGTTTCCAATAGGACCCCGCTGCCACAGGATGGTAGGACAAAAGATGTCATGCAAGTCCTTTCCATAAGCATGTATGACTATTTACGGAATACATGCCTACATTATATTTATGAACTGGAGCTAGTGTTGTATCGCCCTAGGTTATAACTGTCTCATGATGAGTATCATCCAACGAGTCACCGATCCAATGCCTACGAATTTATCTTATAGTGTTCTTGCTAAGTTACTACTGTTGCCTGCTACAATATCATTGCTATCACTGTTACTGTTACCGTTACTACTGCTGCTATCATCAAAACTATCATACTACTGTGCTACTAATCACTTTGCTGCAGATAATTAATCTCTAGGTGTGGTTGAATTGAAAACTCAACTACTAATACCTTAAATTTGGGTTGAATACTCTACCCTCGAAAACTGTTGTGATCCCCTATACTTGTGGGTTATCAGGTATTAGTACTAAGGACACACGAAAACGGAAGCGGAAGAATTATGCAGGTTCTGCTGGTACTGATGGTGCAATAGAAGGTCAAAGTCCAGCAGAAAATTGTACAAATGTGGCATCCCATGCTCCATGATCTGCAAAACAAGGCAAATAGAAACTAATAGCTGCCACCAAACAAGCAGAGACAACCCTAGTTGTTGCAACACCTTCCACAGTACCACTAGCTGCATGAGTTACTCGTTTGTCAACTCAGCCAGCAGCACGTTCCCAAGCTCCCTTGCCACCTGACACTACTTCCAAAACACTCTTGACACAAGACGAGTTGGCAAGATCAGATGAACCTTGTGAGCTTCAACAACAAGAAGGTAGTTGTTGGAGTCAAGTTACAGTTACATGCTTCTTTATATGTAGTCTCACAGTCTGATGTATACTAACACTTCATATGTTCGTTGTTGGACTAGCACCTAGGCGCAAGAGGAAACAAACATCAGGGATAATGCTCGATAGGTTAACTAAATCTAGAGGAGGAAGAATGGAGATCCGTTTTGAGGCAGGTTTGAAAAGGCCATGTGATGCTACAGAATCAACCAAGTTAGTATCAGAGGCAGGGGTTACCGTTAGGTGCCATGCACGTATCCTCCCAACATGGATTGAGTACAGGAATGACAAAGACGAAACCCAGTTCAACACCTTCCTCGACTATTTATCTGTAAGTATGGTTATGTATGGAAACTAGTAATATCGTCTTGCTTTGTCCCATACTTTCTAGGTTGTGATAATGAGACTCCCATAATTTTCAACAGATAAGGTTCAAGTTGGATAGCCAAGATGATGCAACCAGACAAGCTTGCACCCATATTTTCAAGTCTGCTTTGTGATAGTGTCGGTATAAATTGAGGAAAACTCACTTTGAAAGCAAGGCTAACAGTGAACTTGCCCAAACATCTCCAGTGGAAAATATATCGGATGAAGACTGGAGAGGCCTCGTTAAACACTGGTATGATCCAAAGTATCAGGTACGTTGTATGTATGTGATTAGATCACATGTTGAACTCCTATTTATGCATGTGCCTCACAAATCTATCTTCTTGTGAACTGTTCAAAGAACGAGGCCAACCGTATGAAAGTGAAATTCCAACAAACGACAGGATCTCATAGCTATATTGCACACTGCGAGACTCTTGTAATTAGCTGTTGTTTCACTCTTTTCGTTGTGCCATATTATTAGATCTATATTGACTTGTTCCAAATGCAGAGGAAAGCCCGCAAGGACCAAAAAGTACCTGAACCAAATGTTGTGGAAATCTTCAAGGACTGTCACACCAGCAATACGAAGGGCCTGACTACACCAGTCAAAGCCATTGTTGTAAGTCCTTAATCCTCATGCCTTTTAACTACTACTTACTCTGACTTGTGCATTGAACTTCATGGTTTGCAGCCAATGTCTATTACTCTTTTCAATTTTGTACACAATTTTCTTAGCGTATCATTGCACCTTACAAGGTTTAAAAGAGAGGAGTGATGTCCCTTTGATCTTGATCTGTAATCTAGTTCCGTGCTAGACTTGCCCACACAATGTTACAATTGCCTGTTTGTCTGTTTGTTTTGTGATATGAATGATGTCATACTATGCTTACCGTATTATAAACTTTGTCTCATTATCCTTAGCTGTCAATACAATGTGAAGAAATAGACAACACATTAGCCATGGTACATGGCCATATGTTTGGAACCTGGTTTTATTATGTACTTTGCAGTAAAATACAACTAATATTTTACACGGGTTCACCAGAATAAGTTCTGACCAAAGCTATTTTGTTTGGTTTTGCTGCCTCCTTAATATCTTCTGTTCTGGTACTATTAATGTAGAAACTCAACGTTCCATCGAGCTATGGAAAAAATGGTGGAACCGCCACCTTCTGAAGGTGACAAGGCAACTATAACCGCAATGTCACCTCTTGCTGCAGTGGGTCAGTACCTGTCCACTAACAGTGCCAAAAGCATGTTCCTGCGTAATACTGGGTTGGTTGTTAAGGCAATCTCGTCCAAACTGCCTCATGATCAAGATATGCAAGCTCAAAACAATGTTATATCTATGCTCCAGACACAAGTCCATTCCCTAACAGAGACCCTTTGTGAAACAAGGACAACCATTGTTCGATATCGTCAAGATATGCATGGTTTTGAAACCAGACTATCAAACATTTGTTATGTTGTTCATGAGCCTAGGAGAAATGAAGGCGAAGGTTATGGTGCTCCATGGGACAGTACAACATGAAAACGTAACACTCAGGTCAAATGAACCAAGCTTTTGAACTTCTGGTGGTGCATTTATCTGCCAGACTGATAACTTTTATGCCAACCTTCCTTTTGTTTTATGGTTGTAATTTGTTTTGTTGCGATAAAAAAATTGTTCTTAACGTGCAACCACCGGCTGAAGAAAACGGCAAGCCATTGTTGTATAGTGTAGGGTGTTCCCTATATTTGCATTGGTGGGCAACTTTGATGCCCACTGGATGTAATATGTGCAATCGCCTTAATAGCCTAGCGTTAGTTTTGGGCTTATTTATTTCCTAGTCTTCTTTTTCCCTGGTTTGCTAGTGGCCGCAACAACCATGGGCCATATACGGACCATGGTAACCTTGAGCCTGCTATAGGCCGTAGGATCCATGGGCCTCCTACGGGCCGTCGGATAAGTGGGCCTCGAACGGGCCATAAAATCGGTGGGCCTCGGGCCGTCGGATAGATGGGCCCACATGGGCTGTAAACAGGCGTAATTGGTATCGGGCCAGCACAGTAATAGGTTGGAAGATAGTAAAGGCTTAATTCTATCACAGGCATAACGGGTCGTTAATGGGCCAGAATATAGGACGGGCTGGAAACGGCGCAACGGGTTAACATGCCACAAACGGGTCGATCCTAACCACAGGCCAAATTTGGCCCATTAGGGGAACATGCCAGTAACGGGCCAGAAGTAATCGAGGGCCGAAAAGGAGCCTAGAACGTATGGGCCGTCAGTAGGCTGAAAGCTAACACAAACGGGAAATGGCCCATGTGAATCATGGGCCGTTAATGGGTACAAAGAAATTTACTGTTCATTATGGGCCAGAGTCACCGTGGGCCACTAAAGGGCCTAAAGATATGAAAGGCCTCATACGGGACAAAAGACGTCGTGGGCCATACATGGGCCAAAAGTGAAATGGGCTGGCATTATATTCGACGGCCCACATAATGTTGTTGGGCCGATTTCAGGAAGGCCCTAATGGGTCGTGAGTTAGCGGGCCGTAAAATGGGCTATATGCGAACATACCGTTAACAGGCTTTTCATGGGCCGACCCGCTAACTTTTGACCAAGTCAAATGGGCCGGCCTTTGTAAGCTAAATGGGCCAGTGTTGGGCCGTCGCACATGTCGACATATCATAGACGCCTATCTGACCCAATGACGAGCTGACACATGTTTCCTTCTGCCAATGAGAATTTTACACATGGAAAATCCCCATTGGTCCAGGCTGTTAATGGGTTATCGGATCAAAAACCAGACATGATAGCTTAACGGTGATACGTCTCCGTCGTATCTATAATTTTTGATTGTTTCATGCCAATATTATTCAACTTTCATATACTTTTGGCAACTTTTTATACTATTTTTGGGACTAACATATTGATCCAGTGCCCAGTGTCAGTTCCTGCTTATTGCAAGTTTTATGTTTCGCAGAAACCCAATATCAAAAACGGGATAAAACGGATGGAGAATTATTTTGGAATATTTGTGATTTTTGGGAGGACGAATCAACGTGAGACGGTGCCCGAGGGGGCCACGAGACAGGGGGCGCGCCCCAGGGGGGCAGACACGCCCTGGACTCTCCTGGGTACCCCATAAGGCGGTTGACTCCCTTCTTTTGCCTCAAGAAAGCTAATTTTATGAGAAAAATCTGGGCAAAAGATTCACCCCAATCGGAGTTACGGATCTCCGGATAGAAAAGAAACAGTGAAGGGGCAGAATCTGAGAACGCAGAAATAGAGAGAGACAGAGAGATAGATCCAATCTCGGAGGGGCTCTCGCCCCTCCCATGCCATGGGAGCCAAGGAACAGAGGGGAAACCCTTCTCCCATCTAGGGAGGAGGTCAAGGAAGAAGAAGTAGAAGGGGGGCCCTCTCCCCCTTGCTTTCGGTGGCACCGGAACTCCGCCGGGGGCCATCATCATCACCGCGATCTTCACCAACAACTTCACCGCTTCATCACCAACTCTTCCCCCCTCTATGCAGCAGTGTAACCTCTCTCTTACCTGCTATAATATCTACTTAAACATGGTGCTCAATGCTATATATTATTTCTCAATGATGTATGGCTATCTTATGATGTTTGAGTAGACCCGTTTTGTCCTATGGGTTAATTGATGATCGTGATTGGTTTGAGTTGCATGTTTTATTATTGGTGCTGTCCTATGGTGCTCTCCGTGTCGTGCACGCGTGAGGGATTATCGCTGTAGGGTTTGCAATATGTTCATGATTTGCTTATGGTGGGTGGCGTGAGTGACAGAAGCAGAGACCCGAGTAACTATGTTGTTTGCGTATGGGATAAAGGGGACTTGATGCTTTAATGCTATGGTTGGGTTTTACCTTAATGATCTTTAGTAGTTGCGGATGCTTGCTAGAGTTCCAATCATAAGTGCATATGATCCAAGAAGAGAAAGTATGTTAGCTTAGGCCTCTCCCTCAAATAAAATTGCAATAGTGAGTACCGGTCTAGTTATCGATTGCCTTGGACAAATAACTTTCTCGTGACAAAAAGCTCTCTACTAAAACTAATTTAGTTGCTTTTTTTATCTAAACAGCCCCTAGTTTATATTTACGTGTTCTTTATTATCTTGCAAACCTATCCTATCACACGTATAAAGTACTTCTAGTTTCATACTTGTTCTAGGTAAAGCAAACACTAAGCATGCGTAGAGTCGTATCAGTGGCAGATAGGACTTGAGAGAATATTTGTTCTACCTTTAGCTCCTCGTTGGGTTCGACACTCTTATCGAAAGAGGCTACAATTATCCCCTATACTTGTGGGTTATCAAACGGCGACCTGCTACGGTGGATGCCACATGTTAGTTACCCTTAACGAGAGCACTTCCATGACGCACACTTCTGTCATGGAAGTGAACACTTCCATGATGATAATTTTGGTATTGTCATGGAACACTTCTACGACAGCACATGTATGACTATCTTGATTCTATCATAGAATCATCATGGATGTACATACATGAAAGAAAATGTGACCTACTATGACAAATATGTATCATCACGGAAGTGTATTTTTTTGTAGTGAAGCGCAGCCTCTAGCACATCCACCTTTTCCAAGCATGCCAATCCACCAATGCACCACCTCTTCCATCAACCTCCTCAACAAGGAAAACGAGAAATCGCCTCAGCCGGCAACATGATCGAGACGCCGTGATGCGCGTCATTGCCAGGGTTGAGCAGATCCTTGGCGCATGGCGCTTCAGCGTCGCGGATCAAGATAGCTATGTCAGCTCCAAGAGGCTGCAGTTCGCCGCACAACATGATCAATGGTGCGCCATAGAGCAAGCTAGGCGCATCTGCGCCGATAGGCTGCGGCTCACCCCACAGCGAGACTGTTGAGCGCCACAGAGCGAGAGGCGCGGCGTGCTACACAGCAAGAGCGGATCCATCGGTGCTTGCCTGCTATCGACAGGGCGTTGCAGCTGGTACACATCCCGTCAGTACCCCCATTCACCACCAGGAGTGGGCAGAGGCTGTCGGCACTGTACTTGCACCAGAGGCCGGTCGTGCCATACTTGCACCGGATGACCGCCGTGCTGTTTGCATGGGTCGAGCCATTTGCGTTGTCCGCTGCCCGCTCGATGCCAACGCACTGGTCTCTAGGCGTGATCGCCTCCTTGGCGCAGGTGCCCACCTAGGCACGGTGGAGGAACATGGTCGTCGCATCCTCGAGCTGGTGATCTCCAATGAAATAGCCAACTTGGAGCTCGAGATCACGCTCCAGATGTACCGCGAGCATGTCGACCGCTTGGACGAACGCCTGCACGAGTTTAGGTAGAGCCAAGAGCTATCGTTGGCAAGGGTTGTTAGTCATGGTCTCATGGGCGCATTTTATTTTTGTTGGGGAACGTAGTAATTTCAAAAAAATTCCTACGCACACGCAAGATCATGGTGATGCATAGCAACGAGAGGGGAGAGTGTTGTCCACGTATCCTCGTAGACCGAAAGCGGAAGCGTTAGCACAACGCGGTTGATGTAGTCGTACGTCTTCACGATCCGACCGATCCAAGTACCGAACGCACGGCACCTCCGAGTTCAGCACATGTTCAGCTCGATGACGTCCCACGAACTCCGATCCAGCAGGGCTTTGCGGGAGAGTTCCATCAGCACGAAGGCGTGATGACAGTGTCGATGATGCTACCGACGCAGGGCTTCTCCTAAGCACCGATACGATATTACCGAGGTGGAATATGGTGGAGGGGGGCACCGCACACGGCTAAGAGATCAAGAGATCAATTGTTGTGTCTAGAGGTGCCCCCCCGCCCCCCGTATATAAAGGAGCAAAGGGGGAGGCGGCCGACCTAGGAGGAGGGCGCGCCAAGGGTGGGGAGTCCTACTAGGACTCCCAAGTTCTCGTAGGATTCCCCTTTCCTTTTTGGAGTAGGAGAGAAGGAAAGAGGGGGAGAGGGAGAAGGAAAAGGGGGCTGCACCCCTTGTCCAATTTGGACTAGAGGGGGCGCGCGCGCCTCCTTCCTTTTGGCCTCTCTCCTCTATTCCCGTATGGCCCAATAATTCCCATATACTCCCCGGTGAGTTCTCGTAACTCTCCGGTACTCCGAAAAATACTCGAATCACTCAGAACCTTTACGAAGTCCGAATATAGTCATCCAATATATTGATCTTTACGTCTCGACCATTTCGAGACTCCTCGTCATCTCCCCTATCTCATCCGGGACTCCGAACTACCGATCGTTACGGAACTTTAAGCGTGCGGACCCTACAGGTTCGAGGACTATGTAGACATGACCGAGACACGTCTCCGGTCAATAACCGATAGCGGAACCTGGATGCTCATATTGGCTCCTACATATTCTACGAAGATCTTTATCGGTCAAACCGCATAACAAAATACTTTGTTCCCTTTCTCATCGGTATGTTACTTGCCCGAGATTCGATTGTCGGTATCTCAATACATAGTTCAATCTCGTTACCGGCAAGTCTCTTTACTCATTATGTAATGCATCATCCCGCAACTAACTCATTAGTCACATTGCTTTCAAGGCTTATAGTGATGTGCATTACCGACAGGGCCCAGAGATACCTCTCCGATAATCGGAGTGACAAATTCTAATCTTGAAATACGCCAACTCAACATGTACCTTCGGAGACACCTGTAGAGCTCCTTTATAATCACCCAGTTACGTTGTGACGTTTGGTAGAACAGAAAGTGTTCCTCCAGTAAACGGGAGTTTCATAATCTCATAGTCATAGGAACATGTATAAGTCTTGAAGAAAGCAATAGCAACATACAAAACGATCAAGTGCTGGACTCTCTTGGGCACCCCGTAAGGCGCGCCCTGGACTCTCTTGGGCACCCCGTAAGGCACCCCGAGGGGGCCACGAGACAGGGGGGCAGGCGCGCCCTGGACTCTCTTGGGCACCCCGTAAGGCAATTGATGCCCTTCTTTTGCCGCAAGAAAGCTACTTTTATGAGAAAAATCTGGGCGAAAGATTCACCCCAATCGGAGTTACGGGTCTCCAGATATAAAAGAAACGGTGAAGGGGCAGAATCTGAGAACGCAGAAATAGAGAGAGACGGAGAGATAGATCCAATCTCGGAGGGGCTCTCGCCCCTCCCACGCCATGGGAGCCAAGGAACAGAGGGGAAACCCTTCTCCCATCTAGGGAGGAGGTCAATGAATAAGAAGAAGAAGGGGGCCCCTCTCCCCCTTGCTTCCGGTGGCGCCAAAACTCCGCGGGGGCCATCATCATCACCGCGATCTTCACCAACAACTTCACCGCCTTCATCACCAACTCTTCCCCCCTCTATGCAGCGGTGTAACCTTTCTCTTACCCGCTATAATATCTACTTAAACATGGTGCTCAATGCTATATATTATTTCCCAATGATGTATGGCTATCTTTTGATGTTTGAGTAGACCTGTTTTGTCCTATGGGTTAATTGATGACCGTGATTGGTTTGAGTTGCATGTTTTATTATTGGTGCTGTCCTATGGTGCTCTCCGTGTCACGCACGCGTGAGGGATTCCCGCTGTAGGGTTTGCAATATGTTCATGGTTTGCTTATGGTGGGTGGCGTGAGTGACAGAAGCACAAACCCGAGTAAGTAGGTTGTTTGCGTATGGGATAAAGGGGACTTGATGCTTTAATGCTATGGTTGGGTCTTACCTTAATGATCTTTAGTAGTTGCGGATGCTTGCTAGAGTTCCAATCATAAGTGCATATGATCCAAGAAGAGAAAGTATGTTAGCTTACGCCTCTCCCTCAAATAAAATTGCAATAGTGATTACCGATCTAATTATCGATTGCCTTGGACAAATAACTTTCCCGTGAAAAAAAGCTCTCTACTAAAACTAATTTAGTTGCTTCTTTATCTAAACAGCCCCTAGTTTATATTTACGTGTTCTTTATTATCTTGCAAACCTATTCTATCACACCTACAAAGTACTTCTAGTTTCATACTTGTTCTAGGTAAAGCGAACACTAAGCGTGCATAGAGTCGTATCAGTGGCAGATAGGACTTGAGATAATATTTGTTCTACCTTTAGCTCCTCGTTGGGTTTGACACTCTTACTTATCGAAATAGGCTACAATTATCCCCTATACTTGTGGGTTATCAAGACCTTTTTTGGCGCCGTTGCCGGGGAGTCATAGCGTGGGGTGAATATTCTCGTGTACGCTTGTTTGCTTTATCACTAAGTAATTTTTATTTTCTATTCTTAGTTGTTCTCTATCTTTAGCTATGGATATGGAACACGAAATACCAAAAAAATTAGGTGTACTTGCTGCTCATGGAGATGGGGAACCTCCTAAAACCCTCGATGCTCGTTATGTGAAAGAAATTATGTACTACTTTGATAATCCTGAGAAAACCCCATTCAATTATGCTATGGGAGACACGTTAGATCATCGTGAATACTTTAGGGATTATCGCTTGACACAAAAGGGAAACTATTATGGGATCAAATTCATATGTTGCGTTGGTATGCTCGTCAACTATGCTTGAGATATGATTATACTTGTTGCTCTAGGATGAAGGCTCCACACCTTCCCTTTTCATGCAAATTCAATGATAATAAAACCTTAGCTTCTTATGCTAATGGTAGATATGATTACTATGATGTGGAACAAATAGAAGAATTCGTTGCTTTTATGGGTGCTTATGAGATTGAATCTATGTTTAAAGAGTTTGATGATTTTGATGATTTAGTTTATAGACCTGAAAATTTTGCTATACTTAGATATTGCTATGAAAATTATGAATTCAATTCCAATATTGATGCAATTATTGAGAAAGTCTCCACTGTCAAAGAAGAGACTAATATTTTGCAGGAGTCTATGGAAGAAGAAATTGATGAAACTGTGAGCTCATTGGATGAAAAAGATGATGAGGAGAGCGAAGAACAAAAGGAGGAAGAGCGGATTAGCTACCCGTGCCCACCTTCTAATGAGAGTAACTCTTCAACTCATACATTTTTTAATTCCCCTTCGTGATTACCGAAGGATGATTGCTATGATGATTGTTATGATCCCGTTGATTCTATTGAAATATCCCTTTTTGATGATGCTTGCTATGCTTGTGGCCAAGATGCCAATATGAATTATGCTTATGGAGATGAACTTGCTTTAGTTCCGTATGTTAAACATGAAATTGTTGCTATTGCACCCATGCATGATAGTCCTATTATCTTTTTGAATTCTCCAAACTACACTATATCAGACAAGTTTGTGCTTATTAAGGATTATATTGATGGGTTGCCTTTTACCATTGCACATGATAATTTTGATAGATATAATATGCATGTGCTTGCTGCTCCTACGCAATTATTATGAGAGAGGAACTATATCTCCACCTCTCTATGTTTCCCATACGATAAAATTGCAAGAAACTGCTTATACTATGCATTGGCCTTTACTATGTGTGCATGAATTGTTTTTTTATGACATGCCGATGCATAGGAAGAGAGTTAGACTTCGTTGTTGCATGATATATGTTACTTTGTGCTCACTACTAAATTACAAATCATTGTTAATTAAAATCGGCTTTGATATACCTTGGGATCCGGGTGGATTCATTACTTGAGCACTATATGCCTAGCTTAATGGCTTTAAAGAAAGCACTGCTAGGGAGACAACCCAAAAGTTTTGGAGAGTCATTTATTTTTGTTGAGTGCTTTTATATAGTTTAAAAACAAAAAAATAAAGAGGGGAACCCAAAACTTCTCAAAAAGGAAAGTGAAAGTGAGAAAGACAAGCATTGTTGAAGTGGGAGAGCTCCTTGAACTTTGTTCATGCTCATGGAAACTTTGTGAATCTTGATTACAGAAAATTTTCATCAAAAATAATTATCCCCTTGTACAATTCCATTGTATTATAAAAATAATGTGCCAAGGTTTGCCTTTAGGATGTTTACAATGCTTGTTGGTTTGTGCGGTGCAGGACAGAAACTTTGGCTGTAGTGCGCGATTTTACATTTTTAACTGGAACGTCAAACATTGTGATTCTTTTTGCAATGTCTTTATATACAAATTGTTTATTTTTCCTAATTTTGGTAGAATTTTTGGGGTACCATAAGTATGGTGAATGTTCAGATTGCTACAGACTGTTCTGTTTTTGACAGATTATGTTTTTGATGCATAGTTTGCTTGTTTTGATGAAACTATCAATTTCTATCAGTGGATTAAGCCATGGGAAAGCTATATTACAGTAGACACAATGCAAAAAAATATGAATTGGTTTTCTACAGTACTTAGAGTAGTGATTTGCTTTATTATACTAACGGATCTTACCGAGTTTTCTGTTGAAGTTTTGTGTGGATGAAGTGCTTGATCGAGGAGGTCTCGATATAAGGAAAAGGAAGAGAGGAAAGAGCTCAATCTTGTGGATTCCCAAGGCACCCCAAGTAAATATTTAAGGAGACTCAAGTGTCTAAGCTTGGGGATGCCCCGGAAGGCATCCCCTCTTTCTTCAACAAGTATCAGTATGTTTTCGTATTCGTTTCGTTCATGCGATATGTGCAAGTCTTGGAGCATCTTTTGCATTTAGTTTTAACTTTTCTGTTATGCACCATGCTGGCATGAGGTAGTCCTTGGTTGATTTATAGAATGCTCTTTGCACCTCACTTAAATCTTTTGAGTATGGCTTTATAGAATGCTTCATGTGCTTCACTTATATCATTTGAAGTTTGAATTGCCTGTTTCTCTTCACATAGAAAGCCGCCATTTGTAGAATGCTCTTTTGCTTCACTTATATTTGTTAGAGCGTGGGCATATATTTTGTAGAAAGAATTAAACTCTCTTGCTTCACTTATATCTATTTAGAGAGACGACAGGAATTGGTCATTCACATGGTTAGTCATAAAATCCTACATAAACTTATAGATCGTTGAATATGATATGTTTGATTCCTTGCAATAGTTTTGCAATATAAAGGTGGTGATATTAGAGTCATGCTAGTGGGCGACTTTGGATTAGTAGAAATACTTGTGTTGAGGTTTGTGATTCCCGTAGCATGCACGTATGGTGAACCGCTCTGTGATGAAGTTGGAGCACAATTTTATTTATTGATTGTCTTCCTTATGAATGGCGGTCGGGGACGGGCGATGGTCTTTTCCTACCAATCTACCCCCCTAGGAGCATGCATAGTAGTACTTTGCTTCGAGGGCTAATAAACTTTTGCAATAAGTATATGAGTTCTTTATGACTAATGTGAGTCCATGGATTATACGCACTCTTACCTTTCCGCAATTTGCTAGCCTCTACGGTACCGTGCATTGCCCTTTCTCACCTCGAGAGTTGGTGCAAACTTCGTCGGTGCATCCAAACCCCGTGATAAGATACGCTCTATCACATATAAGCCTCCTTATATCTTCCTCAAAATAGCCACCATACCTACCTATTATGGCATTTCCATAGCCATTCCGAGATATATTGCCATGCAACTTCCATCATCATCATATACATGACTTGAGCATTCATTTTCTTATTGCTTTGCATGATCGTAAGATAGCTAGCATGATGTTTTCATGGCTTGTCCATTTTTTGATGTCATTGCTACGCTAGATCATTGCACATCCCGGTACACCGCCGAAGGATTCATATAGAGTCATATCTTTGTTCTAGATATCGAGTTGTAATATTGAGTTGTAAGTAAATATAAGTGTGATCATCATCATTATTAGAGCATTGCCCCAGTGAGGAAAGGATGATGGAGACTATGATCCCCCCACAAGTCAGGATGAGTCTCCGGACTTTATGAAAAATAAAAGAGGCCAAAGAATCCCAAATAAAAAAAGAGGCCAAAGAAGCCCACCAAAAAAAAGGAGAAAATAAAAAAATAAAAAAATAAGAGAAAAAGAGAGAAGGGGCAATGTTACTATCCTTTTACCACACTTGTGCTTCAGAGTAGCACCATGTTCTTCATATAGAGAGTCTCTTGAGTTATCACTTTCATATACTAGTGGGAATTTTAATTATAGAACTTGGCTTGTATATTCTGATGATGGGCTTCCTCAAACGCCCGAGGTCTTCATGAGCAAGCAAGTTGGATGCACACCCACTTAGTTTCCTGTTTGAGCTTTCATACACTTATAGCTCTTAGTGCATCTGTTGCATGGCAATCCCTACTCCTCGCATTGACATCAATTGATGGGCATCTCCATAGCTCGTTGATTAGCTGCGTCGATGTGAGACTTTCTCTTTTTTTGTCTTCTCCACACAACCTCCATCATCATACTCTACTCCACTCATAGTGATATGTCCATGGCTTGCGCTCATGTATTGCGTGAGGGTTGAAAAGGCTGAAGCACGTTAAAAAGTATGAACCAATTGCTTGGCTAAAACCGGGGTTGTGCATGATGGGAGCATTTTGTGTGATGAAAATGAAGCATGACCAAACTATATGATTTTGTAGGGATAAGCTTTCTTTGGCTATGTTATTTTGATAAGACATAGTTGCTTTATTAGTATGCTTGAAGTATTATTGTTTTTATGTCAAATGATAGACTATTACATTGAATCACTCATGTCTTAATATTCATGCCATGATTAGATATATGATCAAGATTATGCTAGGTAGCATTCCACATCAAAAATTATCTTTTTTATCATTTACCTACTCGAGGACGAGCAGGAATTAAGCTTGGGGATGCTGATACGTCTCCGTCGTATCTATAATTTTTTATTATTTCATGCCAATATTATTCAACTTTCATATACTTTTGGCAACTTTTTATACTATATTTGGGACAAACATATTGATCCAGTGCCCAGTGCCAGTTCCTGTTTGTTGCATGTTTTATGTTTCGCAGAAACCCAATATCAAACGTAGTCCAAACGGGGTAAAAACGGACGGAGAATTATTTTGGAATATTTGTGATTTTTGGGAGGAAGAATCAACACGAGACGGTGCCCGAGGAGGCCACGAGACAGGGGGGCGCCCCAGGGGGGCAGGCACGCCCTAGACTCTCCTGGGCACCCCGTAAGGAAGTTGACGCCCTTCTTTTGCCGCAAGAAAGCTAATTTTATGAGAAAAATCTGGGCGAAAGATTCACCCCAATCGGAGTTACGGATCTCCGGATATAAAAGAAACGGTGAAGGGGCAGAATCTGAGAACGCAGAAATAGAGAGAGACAGAGAGATAGATCCAATCTCGGAGGGGCTCTCGCCCCTCCCACGCCATGGGAGCCAAGGAACAGAGGGGAAACCCTTCTCCCATCTAGGGAGGAGGTCAAGGAAGAAGAAGAAGAAGGGGGCCCCTCTCCCCCTTGCTTCCGGTGGCGCCGGAACTCCGCCGGGGGCCATC
This sequence comes from Triticum dicoccoides, assembly GCF_002162155.2. Classification (NCBI taxonomy): domain Eukaryota; kingdom Viridiplantae; phylum Streptophyta; class Magnoliopsida; order Poales; family Poaceae; genus Triticum; species Triticum dicoccoides. The sequence continues at coordinate 193,294,643 of NC_041391.1, read as the reverse complement.
ATCATCACCGCGATCTTCACCAACAACTTCACCGCCTTCATCACCAACTCTTCCCCCCCTCTATGTAGTGGTGTAACCTCTCTCTTACCCGCTATAATATCTACTTAAACATGGCGCTCAACGCTATATATTATTTCCCAATGATGTATGGCTATCTTACGATGTTTGAGTAGACCCGTTTTGTCCTATGGGTTAATTGATGATCGTGATTGGTTTGAGTTGCATGTTTTATTATTGGTTCTGTCCTATGGTGCTCTCCGTGTCGCGCACGCGTGAGGGATTCCCGCGGAGGGTTTGCAATATGTTCATGATTTGCTTATGGTGGGTGGCGTGAGTGGCAGAAGCACAGACCCGAGTAAGTATGTTGTTTGCGTATGGGATAAAGGGGACTTGATGCTTTAATGCTACGGTTGGGTTTTACCTTAATGATCTTTAGTAGTTGCGGATGCTTGCTAGAGTTCCAAAATCATAAGTGCATATGATCCAAGAAGAGAAAGTATGTTAGCTTAGGCCTCTCCCTCAAATAAAATTGCAATAATGATTACCGATCTAGTTATCGATTGCCTTGGACAAATAACTTTCTCGTGACAAAAAGCTCTCTACTAAAACTAATTTAGTTGCTTTTTTTTATCTAAACAGTCCCTAGTTTATATTTACGTGTTCTTTATTATCTTGCAAACCTATCCTATCACACCTACAAAGTACTTCCAGTTTCATACTTGTTCTAGGTAAAGCAAACACTAAGCATGCGTAGAGTCGTATCAGTGGCGGATAGGACTTGAGAGAATATTTGTTCTACCTTTAGCTCCTCGTTGGGTTCGACACTCTTATCGAAAGAGGCTACAATTATCCCCTATACTTGTGGGTTATCAAACGGCGACCCGTTACGGTGGATGCCACGTGTCAGTTACCCTTGACGAGAGCACTTCCATGATGCACACTTCCGTCATGGAAGTGAACACTTCCATGATGATAATTTTGGTATTTTCATGGAACACTTCTACGACAGCACATGTATGACTATCTTGATTCTATCATAGAATCATCATGGATGTACATACATGAAAGAAAATGTGACCTACTGTGACAAATACGTATCATCACGGAAGTGTATTTTTTTGTAGTGAAGCGCAGCCTGTAGCACATCCACCTTTTCCAAGCATGCCAATCCACCAATGCACCACCTCTTCCATCAACCTCCTCAACGAGGAAAACGAGAAATCGCCTCAGCCGGCAACATGATCGAGACGCCGTGATGCGCGTCATTGCCAGGGTTGAGCAGATCCTTGGTGATGGTGCTTCAGCGTCGCGGATCAAGATAGCTATGTCAGCACCAAGAGGCTGCAGCTCGCCGCACAACATGATCAATGGCGCGCCGTAGAGCAAGCTAGGCGCGTCTGCGCCGATAGGCTGCGGCTCACCCCACAGCGAGACCGTTGAGCGCCACAGAGCAAGAGGCGCGGCGTACTGCACAGCAAGAGCGGATCCATCGGTGCTTGCCTGCTGTCGATAGGGCGTCGCAGCTGGTACACATCCCGTCAGTACCCCCATTCCCCACCAGGAGTGGGCAGAGGCTATCGGCACTGTACTTGCACCAGAGGCCGGCCATGTCGTACTTGCACCGGATGACCGCCACGCTATTCGCATGGGTCAAGCAATTCGCCTTGTCTGCTGCCCGCTCGATGCCAACGCACTGGTCGCTAGGCTTGATCGCCTCCTTGGCGCAGGTGCCCACCTGGGCGCAGTGGAGGAACATGGTCGTCGCATCCTCGAGCTGGTGATCTCCAATGAAATAGCCAACTTGGAGCTCGAGATCACGCTCCAGATGTACCGCGAGCATGTCGCTTGGACGAACACCTGCACGAGTTCAGGTAGAGCCAAGAGCAATCGTAGGCAAGGGTTGCTAGTCATGGTCTCATGGATGCATTTTATTTTTGTTGGGGAATGTAGTAATTTCAAAAAAAATCCTACGCACACACAAGATCATGGTGATGCATAGCAACGAGAGGGGAGAGTGTTGTCCACGTATCCTCGTAGACCGAAAGCGGAAGCGTTAGCACAACGCGGTTGATGTAGTCGTATGTCTTCACGATCCGACCGATCCAAGTACCGAACACGCGGCACCTCCAAGTTCAGCACACGTTCAGCTCGATGACGTCCCATGAACTCCGATCCAGCAGAGCTTTGCGGGAGAGTTCCATCAGCACGAAGGCGTGATGACGGTGTCGATGATGCTACCGACGCAGGGATTCGCCTAAGCACCGCTATGATATTACCGAGGTGGACTATGGTGGAGGGGGACACCACACACGGCTAAGAGATCAAGAGATCAATTGTTGTGTCTAGAGGTGCCCCCTGCCCCTGTATATAAAGGAGCAAAGGGGGAGGCGGCCGGCCTAGGAGGAGGGTGCGCCAAGGGTGGGGAGTCCTACTAGGACGCCCAAGTCCTAGTAGGATTCCCCTTTCCTTTTCGGAGTAGGAGAGAAGGAAAGAGGGGGAGAGGGAGAAGGAAAAGGGGGCTGCACCCCTTGTCCAATCTGGACTAGAGGGGGTGCGCGCGCCTCCTTCCTTTTGGCCTCTCTCCTCTATTCCCGTATGGCCCAATAAGGCCCATATACTCCCCGGCGAATTTCCGTAACTCTCCGGTACTCCGAAAAATACCCGAATCACTCGGAACCTTTACGAAGTCCGAATATAGTCGTCCAATATATCGATCTTTACGTCTCGACCATTTCGAGACTCCTCGTCATGTCCCTGATCTCATCCGGGACTCCGAACTACCTTCGGTACATCAAAACACATAAACTCATAATATCGATCGTTACGGAACTTTAAGCGTGCGGACCCTACGGGTTCGAGGACTATGTAGACATGACCGAGACACGTCTCCGGTCAATAACCGATAGCGGAACCTAGATGCTCATATTGGCTCCTACATATTCTACGAAGATCTTTATCGGTCAAACTGCATAACAACATACTTCGTTCCCTTTGTCATCGGTATGTTACTTGCCCGAGATTCAATCGTCGGTATCTCAATACATAGTTCAATCTCGTTACTGGCAAGTCTCTTTACTCGTTATGTAATGCATCATCCGACAACTAACTCATTAGTCACATTGTTTGCAAGGCTTATAGTGATGCATTACCGAGAGGGCCCAGAGATACCTCTCCGATAATCGGAGTGACAAATTCTAATTTTGAAATACGCCAACTCAACATGTACCTTCGGAGACACCTGTAGAGCTCCTTTATAATCACCCAGTTACGTTGTGACGTTTGGTAGCACAGAAAGTGTTCCTCCGGTAAATGGGAGTTGCATAATCTCATAGTCATAGGAACATGTATAAGTCTTGAAGAAAGCAATAGCAATATACAAAACGATCAAGTGCTAAGCTAACGGAATGGGTCAAGTCAATCACATCATTCTCCTAATGGTGTCATCCCATTAATCAAATGACAACTCATGTCCATGGTTAGGAAACTTAACCATCTTTGATTAACGAGCTAGTCAAGTAGAGGCATACTAGTGACACTATGTTTGTCTATGTATTCACACATGTATTATGTTTCCGGTTAATACAATTCTAGCATGAATAATAAACATTTATCATGATATGAGGAAATAAATAATAACTTTATTATTGCCTCTAGGGCATATTTCCTTCAGTCTCCCACTTACACTAGAGTCAATAATCTAGTTCACATCACCATGTGATTTAACACCAATATTCACATCTATATGTGATTAATACCCATAGTTCACATCATCGTGTGATCAACACCCCAAGGGTTTACTAGAGTCAATAATATAGTTCACATCGTTATGTGATTAACACCCAAAGAGTACTAAGGTATGATCATGTTTTGCTCGTGAGAGAAGTTTAGTCAACGGGTCTGTCACATTCAGAGCCGTATGTATTTTGCAAATATTCTATGTCTACAATGCTCTGCAGGGAGCTACTCTAGCTAATTGCTCCCACTTTCAATATGTATCCGGATTGAGACTTAGAGTCATCTGGATCGGTGTAAAAGTTTGCACCGATGTAAATGTTTACGACGGGCTCTTTTATCACCTCCATAATCGAGAAATATTTCCTTAAGTCCTTACTAAGGATATTCTTGACCGCTGTCCAATGATCTACTCTTAGACCAAAATTGTACTCCCTTGCCAAACTCAGAGCAAGGTATACAATTTATAGAACCTATGACTGAGGCATAGGGAATGACTTTTCATTCTCTTTCTATTTTCTACCATAGTCGGGTTTTGAGTCTTACTCAACTTCACACCTTGCAATACAGGCAAGAACTCCTTCTTTGATTGTTTCATTTTGAATTACTTCAAAATCTTATCAAGGTATGTACTCATTGGAAGATCTTATCAAGCGTCTTGATCTATCTCTATAGATCTTGATGCTCAATGTGTAAGCAACTTCACTGAGGTCTTTCTTTGAAAAACTCTTATTCAAGTATCCTTTTATGCTATCCAGAATTTCTATATCATTTCCAATCAACAATATGTCATCTACATATAGTATTAGAAATACTACAGAGCTCCCACTCACTTTCTTGTAAATACAGGATTTTCCAAAAGTCTGCATAAAACAATATGCTTTGATCACACTACCAAAACATTTATTCCAACTCCGAGAGGCTTGCACCAGTCCATAAATGGATCGTTGGAGCTTGAACATTTTGTTAGCACCTTTGGGATCGACAAAACCTTCTGGTTGCATCATACACAACTCTTCTTCTAGAAATCCATTCAGGAATGTGGTTTTGACATCCATTTGCCAAATTTCATAAAATATGGCAACTACTAACATGATTCGGGCGGATTTAAGCATCGCTACAGTTGAGAAAATCTCATTGTAGTCAACACCTTGAACTTGTCGAAAACCTTTTTGTGTCAAGTCGAGCTTTGTAGATAGTAACACTACTATCAGTATCCGTCTTCCTCTTGAAGATCCATTTATTTAATATGGCTTACCGATCATCGGGCAAGTCCACCAAAGTCCATACTTTGTTCTCATACATGGATCCCATCTCAGATTTCATGGCCTCAAGCCATTTTGCGGAATTTGGGCTCATCATCGCTTCCTCATAGTTCGTAGGTTCATCATGGTCTAGTAACATGACTTCCAGAACAGGATTACCGTACCACTCTGGTGCGGATCTTACTCTAGAAGACCTAAGAGGTTCGGTAGTAACTTAATCTGAAGCTTCATGATTATCATCATTAGCTTCCTCACTAATTGGTGTAGGAATCGCAAGAACTGATTTCTGTGATGAACTACTTTCCAATAAGGGAGCAGGTACAGTTACCTCATCAAGTTCTACTTTCCTCCCACTCACTTCTTTCAAGAGAAACTTCGTCTCTAGAAAGGATCCATCTTAGCAATGAATATCTTGCCTTCGGATCTGTGATAGAAGGTGTACCCAATAGTTTCCTTTGGGTATTCTATGATGATGCACTTCTCCGATTTGGGTTCGAGCTTATCAGGTTGAAACTTTTTTCACATAAGCATCGTAGTCTCAAACTTTAAGAATCGAAAACTTTGGTTTCTTGCCAAACCACAATTCATAAGGTGTCGTCTCAACAGATTTTGATGGTGCCCTATTTAAAGTGAATGCAGCTGTCTCTAATGCATAACCCCAAAACGATAGTGGTAAATTGGTAAGATTCATCATAGATTGCACTATATCCAATAAAGTGCGGTTACGAAGTTCGGATACACCATTACGCTTTGGTGTTCCATGTGGCGTGAGTTGTGAAACTATTCCACATTGTTTTATATGAAGGCCAAACTCGTAACTCAAATATTCTCCTCCACGATCAGATCGTATAAACTTTATTTTCTTGTTACGATGATTCTCCACTTCACTCTAAAATTCTTTGAACTTTTCAAATGTTTCAGACTTGTGTTTCATCAAGTAGATATACCCATATCTTCTCAAATCATCTGTGAAGGTCAGAAAATAACGATACTCGCCACGAGCATCAACACTCATTGGATCGCATACATCGGTATGTATTATTTCCAACAAGTCAGTAGCTCGTTCCATTGTTCTGGAGAACGGAGTTTTAGCCATCTTGCCCGTAAGGCACGGTTCGCAAGCATCAAATGATTCATAATCAAGTAATTCCAAAAGTCCATCTTTATGGAGTTTCTTCATGCGCTTTACACCGATACGACCCAAACAGAAGTGCTACAAATAAGTTGCACTATCATTATCAACTTTGCATCTTTTGGCATCAATATTATGAATATGTGTATCACTACGATTGAGATCCAACAAACTATTTTCATTGGGTGTATGACCATCGAAGGTTTTATTCATGTAAACAGAACAACAATTATTCTCTGACTTTAAATGAATAACCGTATTGCAATAAACATGATCAAATCATATTCATGCTCAACGCAAATGCCAAATAACATTTATTTAGGTTTAACACTAATCCCGAAAGTATAGGGAGAGTGTGATGATGATCATATCAATCTTGGAACTACTTCCAACACACATCGTCACTTCACCCTCAACTAGTCTCTGTTTATTCTGCAACTCCTGTTTCGAGTTACTAATTTTTAGCAATCGAACAAGTATCAAATACTCAGGGGCTACTATAAACACTAGTAAAGTACACATCAATAACCTATATATCAAATATACCCTTGTTCACTTTGCCATCCTACTTATCCACCAAATATTCAGGGCATTCCCGATTCCATTGACCATTTCCTTTGCAGTAGAAGCACTTAGTTTCAGTCTTTGGTTCTGCTTTGGGCTTCTTCGCGGGAGTGACAACTTGCTTGTCATTCTACTTGAAGTTCCCTTTCTTTCCCTTTGCCCTTTCTTGAAACTAGTGGTCTTGTCAATCATCAACACTTGATGCTCTTTCTTTATTTCTACCTTCGTTGATTTCAACATCAAGAAGGGAATCGTTTTCGTCATCCCTTGCATACTATAGTTCATCATAAAGTTCTAGCAACTTGGTTATGGTGACTAGAGAACTCTGTCAATCACTATCTTATTTGGAAGATTAACTCCCACTTGATTCAAGCGATTGTAGTACCCAAACAATCTGAGCACAAGCTCACTAGTTGAGCAATTCTCCTCCATCCTTTAGCTATAGAACTTGTTGGAGACTTCATATCTCTCAACTCGGGTATTTGGTTGAAATATTAAATTCAAATCCTGGAACATCTCATATGGTCCATGACGTTCAAAACGTCTTTGAAGTCCCGATTCTAAGCCGTTAAGCATGCTGCACTAAACTATCAAGTAGTCATCATATTGAGCTAGCCAAACGTTCATAACGTCTACATCTGCTCCTGCAATAGGTCTGTCACCTAGCGGTGCATCAAGGACATAATTCTTCTGTGCAGCAATGAGGATAAACCTCAGATCACGGACCCAGTCCGCATCATTGCTACTATCATCTTTCAACTTAGTTTTCTCTAGGAACACATATAAAACATAGGGAAGCAACAACGCGAGCTATTGATCTACAACATAATTTGCAAAATACTATCAGGACTAAGTTCATGATAAATTAAAGTTCAATTAATCATATTACTTAAGAACTCCCACTTAGATAGACATCCCTCTAATCATCTAAGTGATCACGTGATCCAAATCAACTAAACCATGTCCGATCATCATGTGAGATGGATTAGTTTTCAATGGTGAACATCACTATGTTGATCATATCTACTATATGATTCACGCTCGACCTCTCAGTCTCAATGTTCCGAGGCCATATCTGTATATGCTAGGCTTGTCAAGTTTAACCTGAGTATTCCGCGTGTGCAACTGTTTTGCACCCATTGTATTTGAATGTAGAGCCTATCACACCCGATCATCATGTGGTGTCTCAGCACGAAGAACTTTCGCAACGGTGCATACTCAGGGAGAATACTTATACCTTGAAATTTAGTGAGATATCATCTTATAATGCCACCGTCAATCAAAGCAAAATAAGATGCATAAAGGATAAACATCACATGCAATCAATATAAGTGATATGATATGGACATCATCATCTTGTGCTTGTGATCACCATCTCCGAAGCACCGTGAAGATCACCATCGTCACCAGCGCGACACCTTTATCTCCATCATAGCATCGTTGTCGTTTCGCCACCTATTGCTTCTACGACTATTGCTACCGCTTAGTGATAAAGTAAAGCAATTACAGGGCGATTCCATTGCATACAATAAAGTGACAACCATATGGCTCCTGCCAGTTGGTGATAACTTGGTTACAAAACATGATCATCTCATACAATAAAATATAGCATCACGTCTTGACCATATCACATCACAACATGCCCTGCAAAAACAAGTTAGACGTCCTCTACTTTGTTATTGCAAGTTTTATGTGGCTGCTACGGGCTGAGCAAGAACCGTTCTTACCTACGCATCAAAAACCACAACGATAGTTCGTCAAGTTAGTGTTGTTTTAACCTTCTCAAGGACCGGGCATAGCCACACTAGGTTCAACTAAAGTTGGAGAAACTGACACCCGCTAGCCACCTATGTGCAAAGCACGTCGGTAGAACCAGTCTCGCGTAAGCGTACGCGTAATGTCGGTCCGGACCGCTTCATCCAACAATACCGCCAAACCAAAGTATGACATGCTGGTAAGCGGTATGACTTGTATCGCCCACAACTCACTTGTGTTCTACTCGTGCATATAACATCTACGCATAAAACCTGGCTCTGATACTGCTGTTGGGGAACGTAGTAATTTCAAAAAAAATCCTACGCACACGCAAGATCATGGTGATGCATAGCAACGAGAGGGGAGAGTGTTGTCCACGTACCCTCGTAGACCGAAAGCGGAAGCGATAGCACAACACGGTTGATGTAGTCGTACGTCTTCATGATTCGACCGATCCAAGTACCGAATGCACGGCACCTCCGAGTTCAGCACACGTTCAGCTCGATGACATCCCACGAACTCCAATCCAGCAGAGCTTTGCGGGAGAGTTCCGTCATCACGACAGCGTGATTACAGTGTTGACGATGCTACCGACGCAGGGCTTCGCCTAAGCACCACTATGATATTACCAAGGTGGAATATGGTGGAGGGGGGCACTGCACACGGCTAAGAGATCAATTGTTGTGTCTAGAGGTGCCCCCTTGCCGCTGTATATAAAGGAGCAAGGGGGGAGGCGGCCGGCATAGGAGGAGGGCGCGCCAAGGGTGGGGAGTCCTACTAGGACTCCCAAGTCCTAGTAGGATTCCCCTTTCCTTTTCGGAGTAGGAGAGAAGGAAAGAGGGGGAGAGGGAGAAGGAAAAGGGGGCTGCACCCCTTGTCCAATCCGGACCAGAGGGGGGGCGCCTCCTTCCTTTTGGCCTCTCTCCTCTATTCCTGTATGGCCCAATAAGACCCATATACTCCCCGGCGAATTCCCGTAACTCTTCGGTACTCCAAAAAATACCCGAATCACTTGGAACCTTTCCGAAGTCCGAATATAGTCGTCCAAAATATCGATCTTTACATCTCAACCATTTCGAGACTCCTCGTCATGTCCCCGATCTCATTCGGGACTCCGAACTACCTTTGGTACATCAAAACACATAAACTCATAATAACGATCGTCACCAAACTTTAAGCGTGCGGACCCTACGGGTTCGAGTACTATGTAGACATGACCGAGACATGTCTCCGGTCAATAACCAATAGCGGAACCTGGATGCTCATATTGGCTCCTACATATTCTATGAAGATCTTTATCGGTCAAACCGTATAACAACATACTTTGTTCCCTTTGTCATCGGTATGTTACTTGCCCGAGATTCGATCGTCGGTATCTCAATACCTAGTTCAATCTCATTACCGACAAGTCTCTTTACTCGTTATGTAATGCATTATCCCGCAACTAACTCATTAGCCACATTGCTTGCAAGCCTTATAGTGATGTGCATTACCGAGAGGGCCCAGAGATACCTCTCCGACAATCGGAGTGACAAATTCTAATCTCGAAATACGCCAACTCAACATGTACCTTCAGAGACACCTGTAGAGCTCCTTTATAATCACCCAGTTACGTTGTGACGTTTGGTAGCACACAAAGTGTTCCTCCGGTAAACGGGAGTCGCATAATCTCATAGTCATAGGAACATGTATAAGTCTTGAAGAAAGCAATAGCAACATACAAAATGATCAAGTGCTAAGCTAACGGAATGGGTCAAGTCAATCACATCATTCTCCTAATGATGTCATCCTGTTAATCAAATGACAACTCATGTCCATGGTTAGGAAACTTAACCATCTTTGATTAACGAGCTAGTCAAGTAGAGGCATACTAGTGACACTATGTTTGTCTATGTATTCACACATGTATTATGTTTCCGGTTAATACAATTCTAGCATGAATAATAAACATTTATCATGATATGAGGAAATAAATAATAACTTTATTATTGCCTCTAGGGCATATTTCCTTCAATTTTGTTGAGTCGTTTCGACTTGGATCGCTATGTATTCACAACAATCATAATATTATTGTGTTTATTGCTCTGTTTCAATGTGTGTGCTCTGTTTTCCGTTCTTATATGTTCTGTTTCAATGTGTGTGTATATGCTTTCCATTCTGCATATGTGGATGATAACAGCCAGATACAAATTAGTATACGAAAATAGATAGAAAATGGAATTCATAATATATATTAATTGTTCATTAGTTCATCACAGAATATATATAATATCATCACATATACGTGATAATAATTAACTACTAGGTACAATGCATAGAATTGAAAATGAACAATACTAAAACTAATAATCCCTCCTAGGGGCAGTATCCCGGCAGCCCCTCGCCAGCAGCTCCCTGGTGCACGGCGTCATCCCAGCGCGGAGGTAGTAATCCGCCTCCTCCGCCTCGCAGCACTTGATGTACCGACCTGCCTCTTGCTGGCGCATGAGCGCGAACGATCTTGCAATTTCGTTGGGCGTCCACCGGAGCTCCTCGTCGGTGGCATGAGCTTATCGACCCACCTCCACTCAGTGATGAGGCGCGTAGCGCCTTTGACCTTCCTTGCGAAGTACCCGTCTTGGTACACCTCCTCCACACGATGATGCGCCTGCACCCAAAGCTCCACCGCCTCCTTTTTCCAGGCGGCATCACGGGCTTCACAGGTTGCTTGGTACCTAGCTTTATCCTCCGCCATCTCCTTCATGAACGCCACTTGCCCGACTTTCTCAGCCGGCGGCAGCGACTTCCACAGACAAAGATTGTACTGGCCCCAAAAACACTCCAAAGTTGGGCGGTCTGGCGCAATCTCGTCCGGCGGCGCGTAGGGGCCCCCCTCATCACTGCTCTTTTACTGAGCATCCTCGGGGGGCGATTCCTCCTCGTCGGCGCGTGGGCTAATCACGGCATGGTAGAGATTTGGGAGAGAGAGAGAGAGGGCGAGTGAGGGAGGATGTAGATGAGAATGCAGGCGGGACGACGTGAGGAAGGTAGTATTTATTGGCGGCCTGAATCTAGATCGATGGGAACAGTACACATGCCGGTCGCCCGAATTTACGAGTACTATAGTTTGAATTACACACGATTCCCGCAACAAAGCCGTGTGTGAACTTAATAGTTGATGGTTTCCAATACAAAACCGTGTCTGATTAATAAGCAGTGCCAATCATGTGGGGCCCGATTCTTGCCAGATCTTTACATTTTCTTTTTTAAACACCAGATATTTACAATGTCTGATAATTTTTTCATTTTTTGGAATTTAAATGCCATGGCACTCCATGCATGTGTCCAAGCTGTGACAGCAATATGTTTGAAAATTCGTTCTGATTTACTGCACATTGAATTAACTCGCACACAAGTACACATTTTTTTCAAACCGTTGTGGTTAGCCATTGCAAGTACATGTAGTTCAAATTTGGATTACGGTCATTAAATGGCTAGAAAATCACTTAAATGTCTTAAAAAGGTCAAATGACCCCCCCCCTGAAATTTTCGAAATTTTGACATGAGAGTTGTATTAGTGCACGTTAACTATAGAAATTTTTTGAAGCCCATAAGAGGAAGCTATCGTCGATTCGTCCTCAAACATGCATTATTCCCTCTCTAAACCACGAGCCTTCTAGTGAGTTGCTCCGGTTTGTGAGGGATGTGTGTCCAAACTTTCGTCAAACAAGCCAATTTTTTACCATATCATCTTGGTGGCATGACATTACATCAAGCAAGGTTTCATGTGTTTCTGATCATTTTTTATTTTGTTGGAATTTAAATGGCATGGAACTCCATGTATGTGTCCAGGCCTCGACACCAATATGTTTGAAAATTTCTTCCAATTAACTGCACATGGAATTAACTCGCACACAAGTACATAAAAATATGATTATTTAAACCATTATGGTTAGCCGTTACATATAGATGTAGTTTAAATTTGAATTACAATCATTAAATGACTAGAAAATCACTTAAATGTCTTTGAAAGGTTAAATGACCCCTAGATTTTCCAATTTTTCACATGACAGTTGTATTAGTGCATGTTAAATGTAGAAAAAATGAAGGCCATAAGAGGAAGCTATCTCCCGTTCGTCGTCAAACATGCATTGTTCCCTCTCGGAACCACGAGGCTTCTAGTGATTTGCTCCGGTTTGTGAGGGGCGTGTATTCAAACTTTCGTCAAACATGCCAATTTTATTTATCACATCATCTTGGTGGCATGACATTACATCAAGCAAGGTTTCATGTGTTTTTGATCTTTTTTTTTATTTTTTTGGAATTTAAATGCCATGGCACTCCATGCATGTCTCCATGCCATGACTCCAATATGTTTGAAAATTCCTTCCAATTTACTGCACATGGAATTAACTCGCACACAAGTACACAAATATGATTTTTCAAACTGTTATGGTTAGTAGTTGCATGTAGATGTAGTTCGAATTTGAATTACAGTCATTAAATGGCTACAAAACCACTTAAATGTCTTAAAAAGGTCAGATGACCCCTAAAATTTTCTAAATTTTCACATGACAATTGTATTAGTGCACGTTAAATGTAGAAAAATATTGAAGGCTGTAAGAGGAAGCTATCTCCCGTTCATCATCAAACATGCATTGTTCCCTCTCGGAACCACGAGCCGTCTAGTGAGTTGCTCCGGTTTTGTGATGGGGGTGTGTCCAAACTTTCGTCAAACATGCCAATTTTTTTACCACGTCATCTTGGTGGCATGACATTACATCAAGCAAGGTTTCATTTGTTTCTGATTTTTCTTTTATTTTTTTTGAATTTAAATGCCATGGCACTCCATGCATGTGTCCAGGCCATGACGCCAATATGTTTGAAAATTCCTTCCAATTTACTGCACATGAAACTAATTCGCACACAAGTACACAAATATGATTTTTCAAACTGTTATGGTTAGCTGTTGCATGTAGATGTAGTTCAAATTTGAATTACGGCCATTAAATGGCTAGAAAATCACTTAGATGTCTTTAAAAGGTCAAATGACCCCTAGAATTTTCCAAATTTTCACATGACAGTTGTATTAGCGCACGTTAAGTGTAGAAAAAAATTGAAGGCCGTAAGAGGAAGCTATCTCCCGTTCGTCATCAAACATGCATTGTTCCCTCTCGGAACCATGAGCCTTCTAGTGAGTTGCTCCGGTTTGTGAGGTCTGTGTGTCCAAACTTTCGCCAAACATGCCAATTTTTTTACCACATCATCTTGGTGGCATGACATTACATCAAGCAAGGTTTCATGTGTTTCTGATTTTTCTTTTATTTTTTTGGAATTTAAATGCCATGACACTCCATGCATTTGTCTAGGCCGTGACACCAATATGTTTGAAAATTCCTTCCAATTTACTGCACATGGAATTAGCTCACACACAAGTACACAAATATGGGTTTTCAAATAGTTATAGTTAGCGGTTGCATGTAGATGTAGTTCAAATTTGAATTACGGTCATTAAATGGCTAGAAAATCACTTAAATGTCTTAAAAGGTCAAATGACCCCTGAAATTTTCCAAATTTTGACATGACAATTGTATTAGCACTCATATTTTCTCGTACATTTAAAACACCATCCGTTGCCACTTTACTGCAAATTCGTCTTTCATAGCGAATAAAAAATATCAACAACATCACACACAATTTTTTTGTAGGAACCGTTTGCGACAAAAATTCATGGGTCTATTTAAGCTTCCTCCTTAAGCTTCACCGGATCGTCTGCTCCAGTGTCGGCAACTGCCGAATCCACGAATCCTGACCTCCTTTGCCTCAACCCCTTCTTGCGAAGATGACACCGTGGAAACGCTTCGTGAGGGCCCGTACAGTGGCCGCGTCCTCCCCGAGCACGTCCGCCTGCGCCGAGAGTGCGACCGCCTATGCCGAGAGTGCCGCCGCATCCGCATTAAGCGCGACTGCATCCGCCGAGAGGGCGTCTGCGGCAGCCGATAGGGCAGCTACAACAGCCGAGACGACTGCGATGGCGGCTGCAAACGCCGAGAGCGCTCGAGCTGCCATCCGTGCCGCCGATGTCGCCATGGCTCGGGTCGAGGCCATCCATGCAAAGATCAAGGACGCACACGCCAAGATATTCCAAGCCACCTCGGAATCCGGCATGCAACTCATGTCCGAAAAGGTGGCGGTGGCCATGGAGCACCTGCTTCCTCATGAGATCACCGAACAGGAGCTGGAGATGCAGGAGGCGGCGTAGATCGAGGAGTGCCTGGAGGAGTTGCGCGTGGCCGAGGTCGAGGTAGAGATGAGTCTGTCCGTCGAAGAATTGGCGGTGGAGTACCAACGCAAGCTCTGGTGTAGCCACTACTACGAGCACTACAACCTTGAGGGCGACGCCGAGGACGAGGACGAGGTCAACTTCAGCAGGGGGACGCGGAGTCCACCAACGGCGGCATGTCGCCAGGACAAGTCATCGACGTCTCATCTCACACTGGCGATGCATAGGCTGGCGCGACGGCGGCTTTGTTAATATTATGCGTACTTAGGCTTTGTTTAATGCTGGTCTTTTGTTATAGCAATGTTCAGGTCAACTGGCTCTGTTTAATTACTAAAATCGCTCGATTCAGTAAGTGTGGCCTGTGTGCTGTACGCTCTTTTGTGTGCCTAAATTAGCAAGCGATGTTAAATTATACAATGACGTGGATGAGAACAGTACCCAGGGAAATTTCCACCAAAATTTGAATTATCAAACTCATCTCATGCGCGTAAAGCAGAAAAATCGTCTGCGATGCACACATCTTTCAAAGTGAATGGTGTCCGGCGGCACCGCGCGCAAAGTTTCCCTCCACATTTCAAAATTTTTGGCGTACCACCGAAATATCTACCCCACCCCCTTTTCTCCCCGACCACAAGTCATATTTTCCCTGTTTCCTCCTTCCTTCCTTCCGAAGCCATAGCCGCTTCCCCGCTTGCTTCCTCGCTCTTGCCGTCTCGCATCCTACCGCTGGGGTCGCCATGGTCTTCTTCAATGACCTCCCCAGCGGTTCCTCCTCCGCCGACAAATTTTCCAGCACCTGGGTATGCCTCTCTTCTCTCTCTCGGGTTATGACTTGGGTTGAAGGATTTTAACCCGACGGTCGATTTGAGTCATTTCTTCCTCTTGTACCTCCCTAAGACCATCAGTTGCAATGAATGGAGCGGGGTGGCTAAAGATCTGCCTGCTCGTTGTCACCATCAATCTCCATGCGTGAAGTTAGTTGTGTTTGAATCTGTGGAACAGTGGGATGAAATTTATGGCATGTGCAGAGAAGGTTAGCCCCACTTTCGTTGTTACAAATCATTTGTTAGATGTGATTTAGACACTGTCACTGTGCTATGTTATTCTGGATGTTAAGACAGTGTCACAGTTTGTACCTAGTATCTAAAAATGTTGCCATCTCATCAACGATGCCATTAGAAAATTATTTGGCATCGCTTCAGCAGTTTGTGCAGCCAACTTTGATCCACATATCCGAGTAGTCAACCAGTAAAATACTAAATCTTTATGGCACGAAGGAACTGGGCATCAGAGCAACTAGGTGCTCCGGAGTCCGGGTCCCTGATTTTTTTCGCTGCATCGGTTCGCCAGTGCAGGGCACCGGTGCCAAATGTAGCAACAGTTGTCTTTACACCGTTTTTGGCATACATAGTGGATGGCCTTAGTGCTATTAGTTCTAAGTTATCAAATTTGTGCATATACACACCTGTTAGTATCAATTTGTTGTCATCCAAACACTGTCACTATGCTATTATTGTTGTATTTAGCTTCCTCATAAAATCTTCAATTTGTTATTTATAGTACATGACTAAGAACTTGTAGCGTCGTTGTAGTTAATTATAGCTTCTAATGTTTCAGAATTTGGTTGTTGTCTCAGTAGCAATTAATTCATTTGCACATTGATCTTTTTGAGAAGATATGTCATAATTAACCCGTTTCTTAAGTTTTTCAAAATATGTATTTGATGATTTTCTATGTTGCTAGAAACCCATTTCCCCTACAATTGTTACTGATATAGTTTTAAATATTCTAGGATGAACATAAGTGTTCTTATCTGGAGTGGGTTGATCAAGAGTGGCCACAGTCTTTGACGATGTGCCTAGAAAAGCTCTAGAGCATGTATGAGGAAGAGAACGGAGGTAGGCTTAGAGAAAGTGTTGTCAATGCTGAAGAATATTTGAAGATGTGGGATAAAAATAGGAAGATGGAGAATGAGCTCAGATTTTTTAAATTAGAGTTTGCTAAGATGGTGTTGGCGAAGAAGGAGACACTTCCCAGTTGGCCAGTGCAAACCAGGTTCTTACTGAGCTGAAAGCAGAGGTGTATAAGAAGAGCCTGGATGATCTCGATTAGGAAAATGAATATATTGTTCTAATATTGTTCTTATGGAGGTGAACTAGCTATATGCCGTACTGTGTTGTTTTTAGGTAGCTATCGTACTGTGATGTTAAAATATATTTATGTGCCTGATATGAAATTGGCAAACAGCTGTTCGATATGAAATGTGAATTTGCGTAATGGTGGAATTATTAATTGTAAACTAATAAACCTACTAAATGGGTCAAGGAACTTTGTAGACTGTTCTAGCAGTAAAAACGCGTGTGATGGATAGCCCAATGCCATACATTTTTCTTCATCAGATCGTGTGTGATGTAGTTGAATAAAAGCAAATGGTTAACCGAGGCAGAGCGTGTGCGACAGTTACACTGATCACACACGAGGCTATACATAAAACTATGTGGGATGTATATAGGAACGAAAATGTTTTCCCTGAATTGACTGTGTGAGATGTACATACGAACGGAAACGTTTTCCCTAGATTGACTGTGTGGGATGTACATAAGTACGAAAAATTCCTTGGATTGACTGTGTGGAATGTACATGACAAACGGAAACATATGTTTGGGACTGACTGTGTGGGGTGTACTTACGACCGGAACCGATTTTGGGCTTGTATAACCATATTTGATCGCTCGCCCGTCGCACATGACCTCATTTTATCGTGCGTGTGTGCCAAGAGGGCCTATGCCCGACGGTTTCTGGGTCGTGTGGGAAGGACCCCCCTATCGCAGTCACTCACTTGGCGACAGTTTAAAATAGTGTCGTGGAAAAGGGTTAAAAACCATATGTATAGCACCTCGCTGTACCAGTGTATAGAAATCCTCCATGCTAGCGACTAGAAAAACTCAAACTAGGCGGTATCCTTGCCATCTATAGAAAATGGTGTGCGGTACCATTAGTGTTCAAGCGGGTAAATACCCACATGGAATGGACCTTATAACATTTAGATTTTAATTACTGCCCGATGTAATAGTTTATAAAAAATAAATTTGGTTCATATTAGATCAGTAGAGCATTGGATACAGCTAGATAGGGTAATTGAACCCACAGACTCACAAACAAACCTAAACAAAGGGGAGAATACAACTGTGAGTATCTACCTCATTTTTTTTTCAAAGTCACAACTAAACTTGTTGTAGCACCACCATAGCTCTCACTGGCAGTGGACAATATTGAGAAATCCAATCACTGAAGTATTCACAAAGACTTTTAGAGGATCAAATCTCGTATAATAGCCCTAATGTAGATTGGCGTGTACAATGGAGATCGGTAATTGCGCTAAGCATATCAGTAGGGGAATAATCCCGATCTGGGGAGGCATCCATGCTAGTATCGCAAGACCAAGACGACGTCCTTACTTGCAAAGGCTCAAAATAAGAGGTTGTTGAATTCGGCAATGTTATTATCGACAATGCATAAGGAGCCACACCCATAGGTAACAGAAGTAACCAACCCACTATTCATGAATCACAACAGGGACAAAAAATTCACATGCTCCTTAGCAATGTCGCACCAAGCATCACTAGGGGGGGGGGGATTGCAGGCGGAGGACTTTTATCAAGAAGAAACCACCATAGCGTAGGAGTGACGTCATCGTGACCAAGTCTACAACACAAAGGATAAGAGACAATAATCTCCTCTCTTTCGCCTCACGATGCTGGAACGACAATAGGAGGCAGACCAAAGAGAAAATTGGTCTTGTGGTGGCTAGAGTTTCTTTAATACTGGAATAGTTGTATTCCATACATTTTTACCTTTAGGGCTACTAGTTGAATGCCCGTGCATTGCCACGGGACAACAAATGAATCTATGGCGAGCCCTGGGCTACAGCTCTTGAGTCATCACACTGTCGCTTTGGTATGTCGTCACCCTGCTCCGAATCTCCATATTTTCTCCAAGTCCTGCAAACTACTGTTGCTATTCCGAGACCCGCTACAAAATTGCATGAGTTTTCTCCAAGTATGCGAGATTGCCAAAGTCATTCCCATTGTCACTGACTTCATATGGCTTGCAACCGAACGCCACAACATTCGAGTAATTCAACTGATACCCAATTTTGTTTTTTGCAATGTTACACATCAGAAATCCCAAAGGAGCCTATTTTTTTTCTAAACATTGCATGAGAGCTCATAGTTCCACTTGTACAAACACTCCTACCTCAGGATTAAAATCACCCATATAAAAGAATAACCTAACACACAATTTATTATCCTAACAAAATAATTTATTGCTCTATCACTAAGTCTCTAACAAGGTTAAAGAACGCTCTAGTTACACCAAGGACACCTACACAACTCATCTTGGCCCTCCCTTCTCCCTAGCACTTAATCCATTCTTTGGATGTGAGTGTGTTTGTGCCACAACAAAGGGTTGGATTTGGATTACGCAGATAAAATGTTTATAAGAAGAAAGCTTTATCAAATACTATATGTGGTTGTTTGATCTATTAAGCAGGCCCTATTAGACCTAACAAAAGAACATACGTGCATAATCCAAAATGATCACCTCCGGTTCATCCGGTGCACCTCCATTGCAGTCTGAAGTTCAACAATTAACCTATTTTGGTAGGTTGTAAAAACGATAGCATGCTAATAAGATAATCTCGAGGAATTTACTGCAACACAACAGAGGTCAAGATTTGTAGTAAATTTTACGGTAATCAAGCCATATGGCGAGAATTGTCCACTTTGATCACTTCATTTCCATTTGGAGTATCACTACAATCCGGCAATGGCGATAAACAATAGTTGATGAAATGCATATCACTGAACAGGACAAAAAATCACTTGCGTTAATCTGGCTAATCTTTAACTAGCTGTTGGTTTTCTTCTGTTCTGGTTTACAAAGAGCAGTCAAAAATGCATGTGTGCTGAGAAGTTAAAGTTACTCTTTTGATATTCCCAAAAGATTGATATCACATTGTATCCTAATTTTAACTCTCTATTCGAATTAAGGAATCTTGAGCAGAACAACACCAACAAAACTATAAGCAAATGTGAAGTTTCTATTACAAAAAAATACATCAAGTATTACATAAGTCTTCGAATGAAGTAAATAAAACAGTCTAGCAGAAGGTACGACCTATGAATCAAGGAGATGTTGTTAAAATAATGGAAAAGAAAAAATGGTATCAACTCAAACTAAACCAGTTCTCAGGAATAACACATGTCACTTCCATGGTGACAAGTGTATTTTATAAAATAGAAAAAAGGGAATATATTGAAATAGACACTTGTCATCTGGGCAGGAGGAGAATGTAAAACTGAACCTACAACAATTTGCATCACATTTATATGACATGGTGTACCAAAGGGAGTAGAAAAATTAATGGGAATAGTATTTCTTTCCAGTATTCTTTTGATTAAATTAAAGTTCCAGAAGTTGCGCTCAGTGATGCTTGCAATGAATAAGAGTATACCCCGAAACTTGCATTCACTTCAAAGCAAGGGGAACATATCACTTCTTAATTAACAGATTGCTACAGAATAAAGTTACTATAGCTCTTAAGAAATTTTAGTACAATCAGAAGCCACTTCTTCTATTCAGTAGAATGAATGTAAGCTTCAATTGTAACCCATATCAACTGTTTGCGCACTTAAAATCCCAGGTTAAAAGTTACACTTTGAACATAGTACGCAAAATATAAAATCATGGAACCACTTCGAAATATATAAATGAAGCCAAATTCTAGGATTAGATTACCACTATGGAGATTGTATTTTTGCTACTGATTTCCATTTAATTGTGCTCCAAGATGAGTGCCAACATGCATGAAAATGTGCAAGCAGTTTAGTGTACAGTTTCTAAGGAACACTTCTTGCAACTCCTTTCTTCTTACAACTCCTTTTGGTCTCAAGTTTAGCATTGCTAATTGCTGTCAGAGCACTAAAACCAGCCTAGAGATATCAAATAGCAGAAAGGTCCAACAAAAGGTAGCTGATCCAGGTTGCCACCACATGTGGTGAACCCGATCCAACCCCTTGAGCCCAGCAGTTCTCACGGTCATCTCAAACCAGTAGACTGCTCGGCGCATGGAAGCAGGGCAGTCGGCCAGTACGACTCCGTCATCATGGCCGTGGTTGTTGACGCCAAGGTACTGTATGGATAACTTGTCAATGAACATGCAAAAGGACTGAGCTATTGGCATTGTCACGCTCGGATAGCATGGGCTCCGAGTACAACAATGTTGTGGCAGCCGCTGTCGCCAAGCTCATCGTGTCCACCGTCATCGTCACTGGCACCGATTTTAACGTCGCCTCTTTCTGGTACCCCACCTCTCGCCAATCTAACATATGACAAATAAACTATCAGAATAAAGTAATGAGGAAACGGAGATTTTTATGTTCCTCCAGCACAAGACACGGTACAAGCCGTCGAGCTAGTTCATCATCTTCATGCTCTCCCCCAAGTTGAACTTATTTCTGGTGTTTTCCCGCTTGGTCCTGCCATCAACATAACCAAAATATGATAGACTCGGTAGTAAAGATACTTGATGTTCACAGCAGCAGGAGGTGAAAACATAATCAAATGAAAAGCTTACAGCAGCAGGAGGAACATTCGGCGTTTTGTAGGCTCCGTGCTCCAGGACCAAGAGTATAAATAATTTTACACATACAACGAGCTTCCACAATAAAAAGCAGACTTGAGTGATTTCTATTAAGGGGTCTTTTGGCAATTTAAGAATCAGAACAGCCTATGCATGAGATTACGACAATAAGTAAACATAAAAAAACACAATACTATAAATCTACATTCACAAATTCAGTTCTATAAGTATTCATCTAGGTAAAAAGAAACATCAAACCATAATACCTTTATGCCGCCATAGCCCTACCTGCTCCTCCCATAGTCCTACCACCACCCATCGTCCTTTACGCCTACATTCATAAATTCAGTGCTATAAGTATTCATCTAGGTAAAAGACAAACATCAAACCATATACCTTTATGCCACCACATGCCAGATTTCCACAGGCAACCTCCTCAGTCTACCTGCCCCTCCCATAGCCCTACCACCACCCATCGTCCTTTATGCCACTAGACGGTCTGCCGCCCGTCTGTTGCCACTTGTTGGTCACTGCCATAGTTACCGGATTCGCAGTCCACTGATTCGGGTTCGGAATTTGCGATTCGGTAGTGCCTACGGATCGAGTTCGGTGGGGTGCATACATCTCTAGTTCTATGAGACCAGGTCTCACGGATTAGCAGGTGAGACCCATCTTGATGAATGACACGTGGCATTCACAAATCACAAAGCATTTCCCCCACCCCCACCTGAAATCAGGGAGGGG